>NW_028277074.1:28478750-28805000 GCF_059951505.1 Python bivittatus
AACCATTCCACTATGCACACACTTTCTGCTGCTAGTGTGCACACATTAAAATATTGCTATCTTTCAATATGTTTATACACTGCACTTTGAACCAGGTGAGTTTATAACAAAAGAGAGGAGACCAAGTTTCTATTGCCTTTTAATTACACTCATATAATGCTTTATGCAGAGAATAAGCTATGTCGTTCATCTCTCTTCACAGGCATTTTCTGGTTATACTGCAATAGTCTTGAAGGATCTTCAAGTAGAAGCAGCCTAGATTCACAACATTTTTATCTCCAACTCATTCCAGTGGTAGGCAAAGCAAATCCTGAGTCCTACCCTAGAGAGGCCTAACATGAAAGGGATGTTGAATGACTTAACTATGAAAAGGATAGTGTGCACTTAGGACCTATTTTGAAGAACACTGAGATTTCTCTGAGCTCTGACAAAACTTTACCAGATATTTCCTCAGTTTGAGAGAAGGGAGGGGATCAGTCTATGAGTGAGCAATGTTTAATGTTGTTTTTATTCTTAATGAAAATATGGATAATTTTATACGGTATCGTTCTGACATACATTAGTTTTAAATTTTTGGACCTATAAAAGTTATTTTCTTCTTTGGATATCTAAAATATAATATGTCCAGAAATCATGATTGCCGCTGCTTATAGTGGTATCTCACTGAGAAGCAAATTTTGGTCCAGACTTATAAATAAAATGAAAGATTGCAAAACATTTGTGGTTTTCAGCTACAGCCCATAAATATTATGATTACTTACCAAAATAAGTACAGCTACATGAACTTTTTAAGCTCATATTTAATCTTCATATTCCTACTATTGGCCATTAGATTTATATTATAGTATTTCTAATATGTAGCGTTCTTGCTATACATAGAAGCCTATATATTTAAGTTTTTAAACACACTTTCTGAAAAAATCTACCAGTTTCACTTAGTACCTTAGAATCCTTAATATGATAGCCAATGCATATGAAAAGAAGGAATAAATAACTGTTGTCTGCTTGTTACAAAATACAGTATTGAAATCTTCAATGGTTATTGAGGTTCTAATTAGTCAATAAGAAAGATTGTTTTGGAAAATATTATTATAAGCAATTTCTAAGAAGAAATCACAACTTTATGTAAGTGTATACAATGAAGTTCTTGAAGTGTACCATTTCCTTTTTTTTTTCCAAAAAACTTTAACTTCTTTATTCCATGTTTTATTTCAAAGTGGACAAACAGGTGATGGCAGTTACAGAAGTTAACCAAGTCTTCTTTCCACCTTACTTTTAAAGCAGAGAAGTGGTAGCAGCTCTATTTTGTGTATTCCTGATTAAAGTCCTTTCCTAAAGGGTTACTTTGACTGTGAATTGAGTCAAAATAATGCCATTAAACTGGTTAAGAGAGCACCAATTTTTTTTGAGATGTTACAGTTTCCTGAAATCCATTAAAATGCCTCATTTGAAGTTACCTGAAAGAAAAAAAAAACAGTATCACTAGTCAAATAATTTTTGTTAAGAAGATAAATACAACACAATGCTTATGATACCTTCTGGGGAAAAAATTAACTGAAAGTAAATCACCTGTCAAATTCCAGCAGTCCCAACCTGGGGCATGGATTATACTATCTAACCTATACAAGCATGAAATTGCATTGTAGAAAAGATATGAAATGGCAATTGTCTTACTGAGTAACAGTTACTAGAGAATTTTAAAGTGCTCCTCTAAGTGTCTTTTTCCCCATTTCGGTGTTACCAGTTCTCTGTCTACTAGAATAGGAAAAGAGGGAATATTCATATGAAGCAGTAAATATATAATATGATTATAATTCAGAACAGGCCTACCATGGGTTTTAGGTAGCCTTAATGTTGTTCATGAGAGGAAATACAAAATAGGATTTCAAAGTGTATTTCAGGATTATGGTTCCTGTATAGGCCTAATGAAAATTGATATGTGATACTTAAGTACATAAAGTTAAGTGCTGAAATGAATTGTTTTTTACTAAATGGAACAGACTGCATATATATGGTGGAAATCTATAAAGCACTATTCATTCAAAATGGTTTATCACTTCATAAAATATCATTCTGACTTAAAACCAAAAAAAGCTAGTTTTCTATCCTGAGAATACAACTGTCCACTGAAGAACATTACCCCTACTCTTTATATACAGTGGTGCTTAAAAGTTTGTGAAACCTTTTGAATTTTTAATAATTCTGCATAAGTATGACCTAAAACGTGATCTGTTTCCACATAAATCCTAAAACTAGATAAAGAGAACCCAATTAAACAAATGAGTCAAAAACATTATACTTATTCATTGATTTATTGAGGAAAATGATCCAAAGCTTAGGTCATATTTCTGCAGAAATATTGAAAATTCAAAAGGGTTCACAAACTTTTAAGCACCACTGTACTTACACATATGAACTGTAAAGGAGTATATGTAGCAATTCAAGAAAGTTGCATACAAAACTTTTTTCAAAATTTAAACAAGAGACATTCAGTCAGAAATTGCTATTTTACAATACTTTTTAAAGAATTACAAAATATTGAAAATAGCTTAATTTCAACAGCAACAAATGTTATTTATGTATTCAATCCAAAATAACATGAAATTACATATGTTCACCTAGGATGTATAAGGTATATTGGGAAGCTGTTCTTTGATAAGAATATATATATATTGAATTCTCTACTCTAGAGTAGAAAGTCTTCTATAGTCAGCCTACTGTATGACCTCTGTGGTTCACAAACCATTCTTTCTCTACATTTAAATGTTCCATTTAAAATGAACTTCTACTGCAGTTTTACATTGGTATACCAAGGTGGAGTATCAGCCGAACTTTCCTGAAACCAAGGAGCCCAGTTCTGGATAGGAGAGTTTCCAGAAAACTCCATCTATGCCACCCTGAATATTGTGTTGAAAGAGATATAAAATAATAATAACATAAGTATATCCAGAAACTGACTTCTTCTATAAGTTGCTGCATACAGGTGAAACTCGAAAAATTAGAATATTGTGCAAATGTTCATTTATGTCAGTACGGCAACTCAAAAGGTGAAACCAATATATGAGGTAGACGCATTACATGCAAAGCGAGATATGTCAAGCCTTACTTTGGTATAATTGTGATGATTATGGCGTACAGCTTATGAAAACCCCAAATTCACAATCTCAGAAAATTAGAATATTACATGATATCAATAACACAAGGATTGGAAATAGAACAATATTGGACCTCTGCAAAGTATAAGCATGCATATGTACTCAGTACTTGGTTTGGGCCCCTTTTGCAGCAATGACTGCCACAATGCGGCGTGGCATGGATGCTGTCAGCCTGTGGCACTGCTGAGGTGTTTTGGAAGACCAGGATGCTTCAATAGCGGCCTTCAGCTCCGCTGCATTGTTCGGTCTCATGTCCCTCATCTTTCTCTTGGCAATGCCCCATAGATTCTCTATGGGGTTCAGGTCAGGCGAGTTTGCTGGCCAATCAAGCACAGTAATCCCTTGGTCATTGAACCAGGTTTTGGTACTTTTGGCAGTGTGGGCAGGTGCCAAGTCCTGCTGGAAAATGAAGTCAGCATCCCCATAAAGCTCGTCTGCGGAAGGAAGCATGAAGTGCTCCAAAATCTCCTGGTAGACGGCTGCGTTGACCCTGGACTTAATGAAGCACAGTGGACCAACACCAGCAGATGACATGGCTCCCCAAATCAACACAGGCTA
This sequence comes from Python bivittatus, assembly GCF_059951505.1. Classification (NCBI taxonomy): domain Eukaryota; kingdom Metazoa; phylum Chordata; class Lepidosauria; order Squamata; family Pythonidae; genus Python; species Python bivittatus. The sequence continues at coordinate 28,482,464 of NW_028277074.1, forward strand.
TGGAAACTTCACACTGGACTTCAAGCATCGTGCATTGTGTGCCTCTCCATTCTTCTTCCAGACTCTGGGTCCTTGGTTCCCAAATGAGATGCAAAAGTTGCTCTCATCAGAAAAGAGGACTTTGGACCACTAGGCAACAGACCAGTTCTTTTTTTCTGTAGCCCAGGTAAGACGCTTCTGACGTTGTTTGTTGTTCAGGAGCGGCTTGACAAGAGGAATACGACATTTGAAGCCCATGTCCAGGATCTGTCTGTGTGTGGTGGCTCTTGATGCACTAACTCCAGCCTCAGTCCACTCCTTGTGAAAGTCCCCAACACTTTTGAATGGCCTTTTCCTGACAATCCTCTCCAGGCTGCGGTCATCCCTGCTGCTTGTGCACCTTTTTCTACCACACTTTTCCCTTCCACATAACCTTCTATTGATGTGCTTTGATACAGCACTTTGGGAACATCCAACTTCTTTTGCAATTACCTTTTGGGGCTTTCCCTCCTTATGGAGGGTGTCAGTGATGGTTTTCTGCACAACTGTCAGGTCAGCAGTCTTTCCCATGCTTGTGATTCCTACTGAACCAGCCTGGGAGACCATTTAAAGGCTAAGGAACCCTTTGCAGGTGTTATGGATTTATTAGCTGATTAGAGTGGGACACTTTGAGCCTAGAATATTGAACCTGTTCACATTATTCTAATTTTCTGAGATTGTGAATTTGGGGTTTTCATAAGCTGTACGCCATAATCATCACAATTATACCAAAGTAAGGCTTGACATATCTCGCTTTGCATGTAATGCGTCTATCTCATATATTGGTTTCACCTTTTGAGTTGCCGTACTGACATAAATGAACATTTGCACGATATTCTAATTTTTCGAGTTTCACCTGTAATCATACAGGGCTTACAGAAAAGCAGCTTGCCAAATATTCTTATTGTGAGATTTTGGGAGCGCTCTAGTTAGAATTCAACATTTGAGGAGGCAGAGCATGACATAGCAAGCCCAGACTCAGAGGCATCCTGTAGTGGATTTTTATTGCGAGCTGCTTAGGAGCACATATGGTATTTCCTGCATGTCTTCCTTCTTTCCTTTCTATATTCATTGAATCAGTACTGCATCGTATGTGACAAATGTCTAGTACTTTAAGGAGTACTTTGGGATAATGCATGATTTAAAAAAATTCATCTTTAATTCTGAATTGTGCTAATTAATAATCAGTAGTATTTTATAGTCTAGGATAAATTCTAGTATAAGCAAACACCACATTATTTAAATATTTCACAGAATTCTTTCTCTATCTTTCTGTCTTTCATATACATGTATCTTATATGATTTTTTTCTGCCTAAAAAAGGAGGAGTCTAGATGGCTGATCTCCATGAGAGAATTAATATGCCATAATTAATCAGCCAAGTAATTATTTGTAAATTGGCATTAATTAAAAAATAAAATTACCTATTATTTTATAAGTTAGTTAAAGAATGAAAATAACATTCCGTTTTATGTATGACAATCTATTTATACAGATACTGGGAAAAGCTCATTACTTCTAGTAAATATCACCTGGCTAGCTGGGAATAAATGCTTCCTGAATTCCATCATCCTAGTCCATGTACAAGATCAATTTATATTTTCCCTACGTGCTTAAAGCTATAAAGAGGTACTTGATTTTGCTAAGTATACACATAGTTTTCAGTTGTGACCAAGTCAGTTTAGCCATTCACATTTCTCCATTTGACAAACTATTAACTATCATTATTTTTTCAAACAGAAAAATTATGAAACTTACAATTTTTTAAAACAAAATAAGGAATATTTTTAGGAGGCTAAGATTAACTTTGCCTTAATAAAACAAAAATATGAGTCTTGTGGCATCTAAAATAAACAAATTTGACAGGGATAAGAATCGACTTCACCGGCGAGATCTTAACAGTACATTTTTCTGATCTAGAAAATTTTTTAAAAATGACTTATTAGCCCTATGTGTCACAAATCCTGGCCTTTTTGCAGTTACGTGTTTTTTTCAGTGGTTATAAAATCTCAAAGGAGGAATTACTAGAATGCATACCTATTATAGTAGTATAGTATACTACTATACTACTATAATACTAGTATATAGTACTAGTACTAGTACTATATACTAGTATATAATACTACTATATACTACTAGTATATAGTACAGAAAATCAGAATTTATTCATGCCAAAAAAAAAAAAAACTTTTAAAATTGATTTGAGATAGTAGGAAGAATTTTATGGCAGATTTTTTAAAATTTATGTCTTTTCTCTAGGAACTTTGAAATAGACTGTCTTAATTTAAATTGTTTAGAGCTAATATACACAATATCATTAAATATTTCCTCATTACAACAATAGTAAACATTTTATTTCAAATTGAAAGTATTTAAATAATCTAGCAGTGATACCTTGTGAAAACAAGCCAGTTCAAAATAATAAACTAACCTGAGATATACTTTGCTCCGATTAACATTAACAGGCTATTCATTACAAAAAAGCCCAAAGGCAGACTACAGAAGATACTAGTTTCACCTGATGTCATCCAGAAGGTGAGGTTCCAGTCAAACAAATCAAAAGAGAGATACGTGTAAATTGCACTATTTAAGAATTACATGAAGAAAATCAGAAAAGAAAGAAATGTCTGCAAAATGCTACAGATAGTTCAGCATATAGTAAAAATGAGAAGGCCGAACATTGATGCTCAGATATATTTCAATCTTGCGTCCAGTGTCAATATTTAAGATATTTAGACAGAACCAATTTACTAATAATAAAGCAGATGGTACAGAATTTCAAAATAAAGCTGATATTAAGCATTAAAAATACTGTAAGGAGGAAGAATGCACTATGAAAGGTGGAAGAATGGATTCATGTGTGTCTCTGATTATACACATATGAACTATCGCATACTAGCTTTACTTTTCAAAAGTATTGACTGTATATGAGGTACCACTACCATATACCACTGTATACGAGGTATATGAGGTAATATGGGCACTGCATATCTCTTAAGTCCAATCATGCATGGTGCTTGCTCCATCATACTATCATACATCTCTATCAGCAAGTACAATATATACCAACTATCCTCCAGACCAGAATTGAAAGCACAAAATTGCTATTGCTGTTTATCATAAATTAGAGTGTACTCAAGCCATTTATGACAGTCATATCTGGAATGCTCTATAGATTGTAAAGCTGCAGTTTTATATCATTTACCAGGGGCTCAACTTCACTGAATTCATTATAGTTCATTTCAGAGTAACTGTGTATAGTATTCTGCAGCAAACAGCACAGTAAGTTTAAGTAGCAATAAACATTTAAACTATCCTCAGGAAAAAGCACTGCATCTAATTCAATGGTTCTCAAGTTTTTACATATTAACTCACTTCACACTAATTTTGCAGAAAAAAATAACATTTAAATAAAGCTTCTCTCCTTCTTTACATCTTTCCCACCCAATTTATAGGTCATGCTTGCTGAATCTAAAAAGTTAACATATTTTTTCACCATAAATAGAACATTATTTTCTTTTAGCTAAACATAAATTTTGTGTGGAATAAAAAACCTAATCGGATTTAATGCGCTATTCATACAGAATATGTGATATTATTCACAAATTTGTCCCTGCCTGGGTTGCATTTCCAGTGTCTGACTAAGCACAAAGTTGTTATAGCTCTGATAAGCCATTGCTGAGATGAGTTTTAACTGTATTCTCTTTTACTAATTACAATGTAAAATTACCAAGATAATTACTATTGGGTGCTATTAACATCCTCATTAAAAAAAAAAAAAGGTTTTCCTTATAATTCCTGTAGGTTCTTGAAACCAGCGAAGCTTTAGTTTTGGTCCAGTCAACGTCAACCAGATCAGGACTTGCAAGAATAAACAGTGTACAGTTTTTCATATTTTTTAATTTATTCATGCAAACATTGTAATCACTATCCTCTACTAACCTGCCTGCATCTTTCAAGAGCACAGAAACTACTGCTTTGTATAAGAAAAATATTGTTTTGGACTCTTTGCTCTATTGTTGGAGTTCTATCTTAAGTTCCTCAAGCAAGAATTCCATATACATATCTATATATCTATATCTATATTCATTTTATTTCTGTAATTATTAGGACGTTAAGGGGAAAAAAGGCTATAAGTGTCTAGTAAGATCTCAAGTTGTCCTTCTATCCAAAACCAGAATCTCTTTGCACATTTGAGAAACTTTGATCTAAATGATGCATCCTCCTCCTTCTGGCTGGAGGAGCTAATATTTTACAGTTATTTTCAATTTTTATATTACAGTGAACTCATACTTTAAATTTTATGACTATACTTAATTATATTTAAAAATATTAATCAAATCAAGCCAACAGAGCTACAATTTTAAGCACACTTAGAAGGAAAAGAGTCTAACTGAATTTATTAGAATATATTTCTAAATAAAAATACTTAGGTTCTCACTGACCATCATAAAATAGCACTAATTAATTAAACCAAATATATTTAATGTGAGTTCAGATATATTCTCAATTGGACTTCAATAAAAATGTACATATCAAGACAAATAAACTTTGTCAGCTTTTTTTTTCTATTTTAGTACTACAGCTCCCAACAATGAGGGATTGAATATATTTATTTATTTTGCATAGTACATATAACAATTTACATTCAAAATTAATCATGATGGGTAATAGCTTCCACAGATTAATGTGAAAATGAAGCCTTATACAATCTGTATTTCAGTAGTTTGAAACAAAACTGAAATAGTTTTTCACCAAAACTCTTATCTGGAGATACTTTTCAAAACTTTAAAAATTGCTTAAGAATGCAAGTCTGGCATGCAATTGCCTTAAACTCTTTATGTAATTTATAAAGTTATAAAGTGTTTCTACTTATTGATTAGATTTGCAATTTTTTTCAGCCCAATCACTGTGACTGGCTTTGAGAAGCAGGCTAGAGGCCAGGATAAAACAAATTCATGCATTTATATGAATTTATATACTTAATATGATTAATTCCTATGTATTTTACATACGTCATTTTTGTCACTTTTAAAATTAGAACTTGGTGGCAAGATTTGATTGTTCTGCAAGCTGTACTCAAAACTGGGGATTTTCATACAATTCAGCAACAAGTTGTGCACCCCTGCAGAAAGGCATTCCTCAAATGACTTGAGAGTACACTTCTAACTTGGTACTATTTGGATATGCATCTCAACAGAAACTATTAAAAAATAAACTCACACATATTTTGCTTGTTCTGTATTTTCAATTTCTAGTATACTTACTAAAACATGGTTTGATTACAACTACTACCACCATCAATTAAAAAAAAATCTATTTTTGCTATTTGCTGCAGCCTATGTGTGTATAGAAAAGCAATTTGACTTTCACAAGTAAAGCATAAATGATGACTCACTATTTCCTTGAGGTTCTGATGTCTCCCAGCCCATTGATTTCTTAACAGCTTTCTTCCATCTTGTATAACGATACTCACTTTCTGAAATCGTAAGCAACGTTTTCATAAAAAATTCAAATACTTAATTATCTTTATGTAACACATAAGCACTTGTTCTATAATATTTGGAATGGCCTTCTTAAATGCACAGGTATCTCACTAATCTCCTGGTAACTTCAACAACTAAATAAAAATGAGGAAAATATCACACACACACACACCCGACAGAATTTTCCTAAGACACGTTCATAGTTCACAGAGATAACACAACTATGGTGACAGAACAGACTATGCTAATCCGAATAGCAGTATGAGTTAGCTACATCTGCATGGGCTGAGCAAGCTTAGATAGCAGAGATCAGATCTTAAAAGCCCTCTTACCCTCTGGATTGATCTGTGGCTCAAAACGTTCACATGTTACTGCTGTGAAGTCATCAGGATGTAGACTCCACACTCCCACTCCTTCTGCAGCTCCCGCTGCCATTGCTGCTCCAAGTGCTGTGGTTTCGGGCATGGATGGCTTTACTAATAACACAGAAATCAAGGTAGCATATTTACCTAGTCTTTGATAGAACAAAATGTATGTAAATATTTTACACTGTAAACATTTTAAGTAATAAAACAAGTATCTTATTTTTTTTTTCGCTTTCAAACCCTGCTTTACTTCCCTTTTCTTTCAACTGACTGAAAAACGTTAGTAAATTCAGGACAAATATGCTTTTTACAAAGGAGGATTCTTTTATGAAGGAGTCCACTGATTAATCAACAATGGAATATAGAGAACTAGTAACCAATGCAAGAGGGGGACGCGGTGGCGCAGCGGCTTAACAACGCTGAAAGTTGCTGGCCAGAAATGGTCAACGCTTCAGCGGTTCGAGTCCAGCCTTCGCGTTAGCAGGGTGAGCTCCTGTTTCCTCCCCAGTTCCTGTAAACCCAACAGTTCGAAAACTCACGTGAGTAGATAAATGGGTACTCTCACTCCGGTGGGAGGAAAAATGCTGGCGGCGCCTTGCAAAAAAGGAGTCGGGAGCAGTTGCCGGTAAGCGCAAAAAACCACGCGCGCCCAAAAAGGGCGCGAAGCAACAGAAACCCCACCTCCTGCACTCACCAGCTGGGCTCTGCCCTAGGAAAGAGGCTCTGGCAAACCACTTCTGAAACAATTGCCTTGAAAACTGCAAGGATTCGTCCAAGCAGTCACTGCAGAGTCGGTAATGACTGAGCGCAGATAAAAAAAAAACCCAAAAACCAAGCAAACATACTTTATCTTAGTTGCTATCACCCTAGACGTTCACCAAAATGAACCCTAGATTATTCCTTTAATCAAGGTAATTATAAAGAACAAGAAGTATTCTTTGACCAAAAAAAAATATTTCGTGCATATAGACAGAGGAATCCCAAATGTGGTTAATTACATCTACAATTATTTGATCTATGTAACACTGCTTTTGCTTTGAATCCTTACCCAGACAGCATCAAACCAGAATTGCATTACAGTGAAATTAAATCTGACATCTTGACAAGCGTTCTTGCAGGTACGTGTGTGTGTTTGTAAAGGAATCATTAAAGCTGTAAGAAGGTTCTGGTAGAAGTTTCATTTAGTTAATATTACATGTATATCTTGCCTTTCCTCAAAAGCTGAAAGTGATGCACAAGAGGTTTGCCTACCATTTTATTTCCATAGCCCAATCTACCTAACAGGGGCTGCTATTTGCTGCCATTTAATTCTGTAGTTCAGTAGAGACTAGAAACTGGGTTTCTTAAGTCATATTTCGGCACCTTAACTACTATACTACATCCATATATCCTTCCTTCCCTCCCTCCCATCGCTGTATTGCTCAAAGTGCTGTTCCTTAAACTTTTATCCTTAGAAGGTTTTGTAGAACTCAGTCAGCAGGAAACTTCCTTACCCTTTCACCCCATTGCAGCATTTTTAAATGAAGGTGCTAGCAGAGAATTGCCTTTCCATGACAACACTGTCAATTGAAGTGACAGGAAGAACAATATAAACCTTCTTTAAATAAACAAGACAAGATAATGTTTTCAATATTTTTTTTTACCCTGACAGAAATCACTGATTAATTGTTCCTGAAAGAGGTTTGTGAACAGAGTTCCTTCTATGTGTACAGAGTTACTGAATAACTGTAGAATAACAAGACAGAGCAAGAAGATTGAATTGGCCAAAAAAAAAAAAATGAGCTGCAGTTTCCTTGGATGACTTCACAAAGTAAGAAGGATCCAAAAAGCCTACATGGCAAGAGAGAGAGATAATTACATTATATTCTAATGTAAATAAATTGAAATAATTTGTTCAACAGTCATAGTTGGGCCTTATACATAGCAATCTAAAATAAAATGGAAGGAAACTTTTATCTTACCTACTGGAATACAAAGAATATCAGCTTGGAGTTGCATAAGGATCTTGTTATTGGTCATTCCTCCATCAACTTGTAACTGGCTAAGTGGTATCCCACAGTCTTTATTCATTGCATCCAATATCTAAAACAAACCATTTCCATTAGCTTTTTCAATAAAAAACCTTAAGTATTTTATAAATTATATCACAAAAATAATTAGTTGAAATATTTGGCTTTATGGCATTATAAAAAATTAGGAAGAGGCAAGCAAATCCTAAAGTAGGAGAAAATTATACTTGACAATTTTATTTTGCATTTTGAACAAACTTCTCAGAAGGTGAAATTAGCTACAATTTAAACACATTCAGACATAGCTGCCTGTACAAATACCAACTACAGTAACATGAACGAGAAAACTAACTCAAACAATCATAACAATAGTAATCACCCATACCTCCCGTGTTTGAAAGCAGACAGCTTCTAGTGCAGCGAAGGCAATGTGGTTTTTATTTGTAAACTGAGTAAGGCCACAGATAATTCTGTAAAGAAAGACAAACAATACTACAGTTAGGAATAAAAGTAATACTTAATAAAATACAACATACTGCTGCCACAGCATTGCCTCACTGTGTTCATACAAGTACCTGTTTGGAAGAGTATACTGGCCATGTCGACAGAATCCAACCGAGGATCAATAGTATGGCACTACATATGCCTAACTGTGGATCTGAACCAATCACGCTAAGGAAATGAGATGTTAATGTCCAACATTAAAAGTGGATGTCCCCGCAAGTTTGGGGATTTAACTTTTTGTTCATATATGCGGCTTCTGCTGAGTAATTTCTACTTCAGCCTCGCTATGGAAAGTGATATTTGGGGACAGAATGGAATAAAGCACAGTCAGGTTAGCACCCTGAACCCAGACAACACATTCACTCTTTAAAACTGATTTTGCCTTACTGTTTGTATGGTTTGGGGAAATCTGCATCCTACCTATAGTTTGGAGGAAAGGTCAGCAGGTACATTTAAGAAAGTCTACCATAAGGAGTCTTCCCAATCCCCAAATAGCTGTCATGGTCAGAAACAAAGCACCAATTTATCAGAAAGCAAACTGGCAAGGCTGCATCATCCCAACCCTTCTTGTTCTATGGAATACCCAGCCTCAACCTGATGTGTTCCCCTTGGCACGCAAGCACATTTATGAACAAAAGTCCTGGGCTGCAACTACCCACCATTTTTGTTTCCTAAGGCTGCCCACAAGGTAAATGCGGACAAAAAGGTATTATCGGAAATAAAGATGCCTTAGAGGAGGTAGGTTTGATTTTTACTATGTCAGCTTTTTATATATTTGGTTTAAAATAAATACCTTTTAAAAGTAAAACTGGGCAAGGGACTGGGAGATGTCAAATGTGCTCACAGATGTCAGCAAGGGCACTTTCCTTTGGCATAAAGCAGACTATACACTCAATCTTTCATAAGCCCTGATTTATTATCAGAATGTCAGAAAAAAAATCAGTATTTAAATATAACATTCAATCAGATAATATTTACCCTCTTGCACTGGGTTCCCAGTACGGTGCATATAATCCTGAAAATGCAGGAACAAAGTAGCAGCCATAAGACGTGCCCACTTCAGCAGCAAGTTTCTCTAAGATCAACACAAAATAGAAAATTTATCTCTATACAGAAATTGTCATTTTAAAGCTAGGAATTGCACAATGAAATGTAATTTCTACAATAAGCAAGATTGTTGAATCCATTAAGCTATATGATAAACAAGGAGCTAGGAAGCAGAAGTACCAATGTTATATATGCTATAATATTCTATAAGTTGGTACTTTCCAGATGTGTTGGAACTCCCACAAATAAAATCTTATGGTATAGTTCTATTCAAAAATAAATCCTACTAAGGTCAGTGTTCCCCTCCTCCCCGGCAAATGGTATAAAATTGCAGTTTTAATTAATTATAATAATTGAAACTCTGGGTAAGTATATTATGATTATACTCCTAGTAGCAATAGTACAGTATTATATAAATATTTTCTCTATTACATTTTCAGAAGAAATACAAGATCCCCAAATCCAATCATTAGGTTCTTAGGGTTAAGAAATGGCACAGTGCTTAACTAGATACATAAAATTCTTATCTAAGTTAACAGACCTCCCTCTCCTCTTCTTACAGATTTACAATAAATTGGAAAATTATAGATACTCACCTACTTCTTCTGAAGATTTTGCAATACCAAGGTTGTCCCTCAACCAACGAACAACAGCTCCAGCAATAGCAACAGATCCCTAAAACAAAAGGAAGACTAAAAATGTTTCATTTATTACTTCATGATTATTCTTAGAGCATAATATACAAATATCCATAAAAAATAGATGCATGTCTGTTTTGCAGCTCTAACATTTACACCTATTTTTAAAGCAACCTCAAAGATCTTAAATAGCTGTAGAATACTGGGACACCATGTAAACATAAATATGGAATCATTCACAATTAAAACTTCATGAAAACGACACTCAGCCTAATTTATACCCATGTTTGACTTGCACATGTGAATTGGTCGTTATAGTTGTAATACAAAGATTCATATCCTTCAAATACCATATTTTCTCACTGAGTTCATATTGAATTGCTGGTAATCAAGTAGAGTAAAGTAGCTTTTATGAATATATGTACCACTCAAAATGGACATTTTTTTTCTTAGAGCCACATAAAATGGTGCCTGGCATCACTCCAGCAACCTGAGTTATATCAGTTTACCTAGAAATAAGTGGTTAGCTGGCACCCACTGAAACTGAAATATCAAGATGCCTACACTGAACTATTTTACTTACTTCTAATGCATAACATACAGCCTTGTCTCTACCCAGTTTGTAAGCCACGGTGGTTAGAAGGCCATGCTCAGAAAATGCAGGCTGAGAAAAAACAAAGAGGAAAAAAAAATTTTTCTGGAAAATATTAGTTATTCCTTGTTCCTGCTTTATAGGAAAACCCACTACACAGCAATCATGTACAATTTTAAAACATAAGAGGAAACTTTAAAGCATTAATAACTATCGACAAATACAGTATTTCATGGGGGAGAATGATGATAGTGAAATAAATTTTGGACATCTTAATAAATAATAACTTTTTTGCTTTTATTAATTACTTATCTAGAAATCTAATTGGCTATCTGCTAAACATAGCTGTTGCCAAAATAATAAAACAAGTATTTCTCAGTTGTCTTAAACACTGGCTAATGTATTATAGTTTTCTAATACTGATATCTTTTTAAGGCTTTCACACTAATCAACTTTAAAATCAAAAATACTATGAGGCTAAAGCCTGAACCAAGAGTCATGTCACAAAATGATTTTAAAGTTATATAGAAGACATTACAGGCAGAGGAAAACATTTTATAATTGAACAATGTTCTTTAAAAAATATACAGTTAAGTGTATCAGGTGTTAAGGTCTATTTATTTGAAAAATAGCAAGTTCTTAAATTCATAGCACTAACCTTATGGCCTGTATTGCAGAGTAAGAAGCAGCCTGTTCCATACCTACAGTGAAAAGAACAAGTTACTGAAGTACATCTGAAAAGCAGGATGTAATTCTTCAGCATGCATGATATGAAGAAATTGCATCAGATATACATCATCTTGAGAAACTTGGAATATAACAATTCACTCTAAAGCTGTTCATAAATAGCAGCAATCTAAATGTCAAAATGGCACAAATTTCTTCTTTCTTTGCTTCCTATAATATCCAAACTAAATAGCATGGTTACATGATCAACCCAGGAAATTCTAGAGAAACCAAAGCCTTTTTGCACTGTTGAGAGCCTTTTCACTATTAAAAGACAGATGTCCAATTTCCACTAAATGACTCCACAGAGTCGTTTCACGAGATGGACGGTTACAAATTTGATAGATAGATAGGCAGACAGACAGATAAATGGATCAGCATTTTATTTCCTATGGATATTTTATTAAAAATCCAAAATGTTGGTCTCTTAAAATTAATCAGATAAACAAAACACAGTTACCTTTATCTGCACATCCTTAAGAGATACTGGATTAAGTCAGCTAAAATTGTATTAATTTCCCTTAATTAAGTCTATAATGTAGTATTTCATATTAAACTTACGTATTCTTTGCTTGGCCATCCTTGAAGCACATTTGTCCTACTAACGCAGCAGACTGGTCACCTAAGCACTGGAAAGACAATAATTCCATAATATTCAACCAAAACATTTCTATGCATTTATTTAATTTAATAGTCAAATTGAATTCTCTTTTTGGGGGGGGCATAGGCTGGTACATTTTATTCTTAGAGAAAAAATTCCAACAGAATTAAGGAACTGAAGAAATCCTGCATCAATTCAGAGGCAGAATGTGGTTCATTTTTTATAGCAGCAATGCCTGGATTTCATTTTTTTTTTCAAGTTTCCATGCTACTTATTCCCCAGCCTAATCACTACTCAGCTAACGTAGTCTCCTCTTTTCTCTTCCCACTTCTGCAAGAATGCTACAAGATGCACAGAAATAGTGAAGCCTGTTAAATTAGCTCAGAAAAGGAATGAGACTAGTCATAAAGGAAAAATAATAAGTGAATCAGGAACGAAATACATAAAAAAGCAGCACAAAGCCAGCTCAGGAAGAAAGCAGAATTCCAAGAGACTTTTACCAGTTCAAAAATTAAGCTCCCTTCTTGAAGTACTAAGAACAATTCATGTAGACTCTTCAATTAAACTGAGACATTCTCCAATTAAGAGAATAAACTTTAAAAGAAGAATGAAATTTGAGTTTTGTTATCACTTTGAAATATATTTCATTACAGAAAGTGTCCTTTTCTTTGTGAAAAGGGGAAAATAGCAGAAACATATTTATTTCCTAAAGGTTAAGCAAAACGATTGAATGCATCATTTCTTTTGGCAAATGATACACAGTTGTGATTCTTAAAATATGGATATCTGTTCTAATTTTTTTAAAAAAACTATCTTGACAGCTAATTTTCATTTTTGGTTCCGGAAACTACTGGAATCTACTAGAATTCTATTCTAAACTACTCAGAATACAGCATGCTCAATATTAACTTGAACATTCTATTCAATAATTTTGGCTGATTTTGAAAGCCAAGAAATAATATTAATCTAGAACATTATATTTTGTTACCTAGCAGACAAAACTGTGTAGTGGATATTCAGTTTATATGATCAGGATTTTGCATTATGCTCCTAAGGAGTATAATGCCTTCAGTTATCTTTACAAATTTGTGATTATTTCTTATAACTATTAATTAGTATGCATATTTTTTAAATATATTGTATAACATGCCCACTCATTATGAATTCATCTGTTCCAGGCCTAAACCTGGAAACATAAAAAAAATAATCACTACTTTTTTTTTTTTTTACTAACATGCACATATTACTTCTTTTATTTTCCCTATTAAATTTACTTTTAATAAAACAAGTTATATCAAATGGATACGGTATGAGGATTCTAATAATTGGCATAAATTTTATTAAAAGATCATCACAACTTTATTTAGGAAACTCACCCCAGAAATTGGTACACCAGTCAAAGCTCCAGAACTCTGCCAAAAAAGCCATTAAAAAAAAAAATAATGCAACAGTTTTCAAGTATTTTACAAATAAGGAAAACGTGTGTATATATACGTGTAAAAATGTATAGTTAGAATATGATGGGTTATAGCTGATAAGCAAATTAAAATACTTTGCAGAAACGAAAACAAAAAATAACAATAGGGGAGCTGAGTAAACTTTGTCATCTGGCAACTTAACAAAATAAAAGGCATATGAGGTTCTCCACTGCGTTTGAGATGCCCTGAGAATCCCACATATATGGAACAGAGGTGGGGAACATATCTCCTTTCCTTCGGATGTTCCTGAACTTCAGCTCCCTGTAGCTTCAATCAGCATGGCAAACAACAAGGACTGGTGGGAAAAAACTCTAAATCCTTTATACGGTATGGGAAAATTATTTACGACTACATATTTAATTCCTGAAAAGATAAGGTTTTTTTATACTGTCTAGCTTCTAAGAGGAAAATGGCTACTACAGGTTAATACTATACAGTACATTTTAGTGTTTCACTGTAGTATCATAAAGCTCTGTTGAAGCTTCACATTTTGGTTAAAACCAGGATGCCTGCACTTTACCGTTTAAAAAGGAAAATATGTCATATGATAATTACAAAGTAACATCATCTCTAAATGCTACTAAAAAATGGAAACATTGGGTGTTCTCTTGTTCAAAAGTTATAAATTAGAAATGCCCAGAAAAGGGCAGGGAGAAGAGAGAATCAAAGAGCAAACAGCAATTTACCTTGAATTAAAATAACTTCTCAGATATATAGATCAATACAGGAGACTAGAGGAGAACAGAGGATTTATATTTTATTCCCATGTTATAGTCCAGTCTTTCCTTCTCTATGTATTAAACTATACAAGTAGCTTCTTCTCCATTAGTTCATCCAAGCAAAGACCTTCCCTCTGTTAATTAAATTTAGCAATACAGAGATCAGGAAAGGGCAGCCCCTGAGTGGCTGGGACTGCATCTCAGCCTTTCTAGACAGTTGCAGAAAGCGTTCTGGCAGTAACATCACCAGAAGAGACAAAGGCACAGTTTAGGTTCTGGGGGGTAAGCTGATACTATTCTCACCCTTATATTTCTCCTAGAAATGAACACTACTTCAAATCGCACTGTAAAAAATTGGCCATTTTGCCATTAAATCTTGGAGGCATGTTCTCAAGATGCTGGAAATCCACAAATGGCATCTAGGAAGCAGCATGCAGCCTGCCCAACTCAGAAACAGACATCATTTTAGTTCATGAAATCCTTGAGGCTACAATAAAAAGGTAAGCACCATGCTTCACAAATGGAGGTCAGTGCCTATTGTTATATAGAAGTGGAAGGAAAGGATTCAACGGTCATGCTCTGAAATCATATGAAGCTTTATCCAAGAGCTCGAAGAGTAATGCTATGATGTTCTTGCAAACAGGCAAAAGTATGAACATTTAACAAATAGCTACATCTGTTGAGACAAAAATAATGTTTCTTTTCAGATATTATGTGTGCACATGCACTCTCAACAGCAGTGATCAGCTTAGTGAGCCATGCATAAAATGTAGTCAGTGCATTTCTATTTAGGGATATCTTTACTTTTTAAGCTATCACTGTTTTTAAAAAAACTTTCTCTGCTCTAAATACAATTTTTAGCCAGAAACTAAATAATTGTTAATCTCATTTTTCTAAGGTTTCAAAGGCACAAAGTGATAAACTGAACTTCAACTGTAATTAGTTAAACTCTGAGAGGGGCATTTCATTACAGCAAAGAGGGACCTCCCCTGAAGAAATGCACTGCACCTAAGCAAGATGAATGAAGATGTAACTGGCTGTATCCTAACAAAATCCTACTCACCAGGGTAGGGGAGATTTTCTATTGCCGGCAACAACAACAAAAAAAAAGTAATGGGAAAGAGACACAAACAAGTTCATAATTTCAAAACCTGCTAGTCCATCTCCATTTTCCTAAGCACTTTTCTTGTCCCATAAGTTATGGTACAGTTTAAATTGCAGATCCACAAAGCCACTCTTTGAAAGTATGTCTGTAGGTGTAAGCAGGACTAGGCCTCATTAGTACCTGACTGGGTGATCTCGAAATAATAACTATGGTGGTAGGCTGGAATGTGAAATTGAAAAAAAAAACAAAACTGGAATAAGGCAATGAGAAATCATCAGGCGTTGAACACAACTTGAAGGGGATTATACCTGCATACATATCAATATCATAATGAAAACATTGGATACAGGTAGTCCTTGCTTAATGACCATTCATTCAGCGACCGTTACGATGGAGCTGAACAAATGGTAGTTATGGCCGTTGAAGTGCCCCCAATCACGTGATCAAAATGTGGGTGCTTGGCAGCCTGCCTGCATTTATGACTGCAGTGTGCACTTCAATCCCCCCTCCCATCTCCCCACATTTCTGCCCTTTTGGCTCCCCTGCACAACTATCAGGCCCAGCCCAAGAACAACAGTAAAACAGTCCAGCTGAGTAAAGTTTCTTATTTGCTTACACCATATAGACAGAATCTTGCCAAACTAAATCTATACTACTGCAACAAGTGGATATACCCTGGGAGATTCTAGGGAATGGCTATCCTGAACCTCTTTCACTTCCCACACTCCCCCTGAGGATTGTGTTGTCTCTTGTCTCCATTCCCCTCCTGGAATGCACCCCCTCCTTCCTGATAGTGTTGATCTCCCACATCACCCTCCTCCTCATAGATACATTCCATCACAGCCACCACCGCCTACTCCTGCCGCCCCCAGCTGACCTTCGCCATCTTCTTCCTCCCACTGCTGAGGCATGCCTAGCCAAAGTAGTTGCTGCAGCAGTGGCAGCAGGGGGTGGCAGGGGTAGGTGGCACAGTGGACTGCAGGGCTACCAAAAGGGCAGAGATGGGGGGAGATAGACGGCTAGAGAGAGTTGAAGTGGAGCTTCATCTGCCAAAGGGAGCTTGCTGGGCCCAGATGGGGAGAAGGCAGTGGGACAGAATTCACAGATCATGCAGGGCAGGAGAAGTGTGAGGTCCTCATCTAACGACTGCAACCGGGACTACTGGAACTGCTGCTGCTAAGCAGTGCAGTCACATGATACTTCACCTAATGACTGCTTCACTTAGTGACAGAAATTCCAATCTCAATTAGGGGTGTTATGCAAGGACTACCTGCACTATTTAAGAAATAAATTCAAGTAACAGATCATCAGATATTTTTCAATACTAGGGGTCCCATTTGATTAGAATGGGGGGGGGGGGTGGATAACTTTTTGAATGTTAATTTTTGACTACATCTGATACTTTTAAAGGCACTAAAGGATGCAGAATAGATAGGCCCATGTGTGGGTGGGGTAAGGCTTAGAGGGAGGTTTTTTTAGTTTTCTTTTTAAACTGTTATACGTATATCTTATAGTTTACACTATAGCTTTCATGTATCTCTCTCTACTGTAAAATGGTGAAAAACTGGACTTTCAGTTTTTAGCAGTCATGATCAAAAGAGGATCTAAGAGCTGTAAATAGGGGGAGGGTCATGCTAAGACACGAAACTGCAGGCTGCCCATCCGACAGAAGAATAGACAGAGAAATGGTGAGAATGTGCTTTTTTCCAATTCTGACAATTCTGTGATTAAGATGTGCATTCAATAATTCCTCCTGTAGTCAACTAGTTATGGATGTTTTAGTCCTGAAAGTTTTAGCCACCCTATACAATAATTTGTATTAAAGGGATTTAAAAAGAACATCTGCAGTTCCTTTAGAAGCTGAAAAAAAATCAAGCAATGGCTACTTTTGCTCAGCACTTCAGTTTTGCAAAAGTGTTTGCCACCCTTCCCAAAACACCTTGCAATGAAATACATAAGGTAAGAATGGCTTAATAGCTATCTAAGCCACTGAAAATGTACCAAAATTGGGTTATGCATAGCAATTTGAATGCTTTAAATAGTTAAAAAAAACCCTGTCAAATAGTCAATTGTCCAATAACTCATATTAATAGAGCCAAGAAGCTGGTACTCACTAGAAATAAAGTTAAAATTCATCTTCAATTAAAGCAAACATTGCTTAATCAAGTAAATGCTATTAGTTTATTGTTATTTCAGTTTAAGTATAAGTTCAAAAACAAGAACCCAAGACAAGTAAGTTTCAAATAGCTATAACGATTTCATAAAAGATCATGCTACTGGAAACATCTCTACCCAAAAATTTTTATCAGCTTCCTAGACTAATTTGACACAAGGAAATTCCACTGTGTCATAATACTTTTCTGGATTTAACTGCTTAAAATGGGATACACCATTAATTCCATATAATACAAGAGGATTACATTTACACTGAGATACTACAGGTGATGTGGTAAAATCCAAGGAGCACAGGGTATTTGGAACTGGAAATATACCTTCTTTCTAAGCAACTCACGTAATTCTTACAGTAACTATCAATATATGCAGGTCATTTGGAACTGACTTAAATAAGTGATAGTGGCACACCTAAATCTTTATAATTTAAAAAAAAAATATGTACATGCAGTTCACAGTAAACAACAATAATTTCATGAGACATAAAAACTTTCATAAGACACAAAAGCAACAGTTTTATTTAAGTCCTCTAAACTTTTCTTAAGGATTTTTACAACAACAACAACAACAACAATAATTTATTAAATGTGTATGCCGCCCAACTCTCCATGACTCTGGGTGACTCACAGCAAAGAAATTATAATAAAACATACATACATACATACATACATACATACATACATAAAATGAGAAGTGTGATGATGTAAGGGAACTTAGTCTCTCTTGCCAAAGACCTGGATGAAGAACCAGGTCTACACAGCTCTTCTAAATAACAGCAGAGTGGGGCCACACAGTTCTTGGGGGGGGGGGGGAACCTCGTTCCAGAGGGCAGGTGTTTCTCCACAGAAGGATCTATTCTAATCTATCCATAGGCCCTGGATATCGGAGGGACCACTTGTCTCCAATTGTTTCTGCCCTCCCAATACATTCTGGCAGAGTAGGTACACTCCAGGTCTCCTCCATTAAACACTTTCATCTTGTGGGACCGAGGAAACATGCCTTCTCTGTCGTGGCCCCCACCCTCTGGAACAGCATTCTTCCAGAGATAAGGACAGTGAGCTCTCTCCTAGGGTTCTGAAAAGCTCTAAAAACCTGGCTTTGGTCCCAGGCCTAGGGGTGATATATGATCGTTTGTCTAGGGCTCCTGTCTTGTTTGATTTGTGTTGTCTGTAAGATTCTTTCAGTCTGAGCTGTCTGTTTGCTTTAATGTTTTTATTTGTTTTTATGGTTTTCCAGTTTTGTACACCTCACAGAGTCCACTGGAGTTGGGTGGCTTATAAATTCAAATAAATTAATAATAATAAGTAAATAATATACTTCCTGCTAGACAAAACTTGTTTCATAAAATAAATCTCAACTTGCATGGGCTACTAAGTAGAAACAATACATGCAATTTCAACTAAGTAAAACTATTTGCATAAAAGTTAAATACATACCAGTAATCCATAGATTTCTGAGGAACTCCGCACATTGGGAAGCATTTCCATAGGAATTTCAAAAAACCTAGAAGTAGTAGTTTTAAAAAGTTAGCGTGAATCCTTTCTTGCTGGGAAAAATAAAGTCTTCACTGGTTTTTAATTTTTTTTTAATGTTTCTGATACGTCTGGAAACGTTTCAGATTATTTATTATAGCCATAAGGCCAGAAAATGGCAATACAAAAATTTCCCACACACACACACAATATAAAAATCTACAATAAGTAAATATAAATATAAGTTACAGGATAAAAATAAAAATAAAAATATAAAGATACAGTATAAAGAGGTAAAATAGAATAACATACAATACAAGTAAACAGATAAATCAAGATCTTTAGCTACAAGTAAGGCAAATAGAGCAAAGAAAAACACAGAACTAGGCAAACTGGAAGGATATACCTGGGTTCTTAGCAAATATCAGGGCAACAAATAGAACTTGTGCTCTCTACCCTGATATTTTTCAGGATGGTATAGATCAGGGTTCCTCAATCTTGGCGACTTGAAGATGTGTGGACTTCAAGGACCCATGGTGGCTGGGGAATTCTGGGAATTGAAGTCCACACATCTTCAAGTTGCCAAGGTTGAGGAACTCTGGTATAGATGAAAGTTATCTGAGAATCCTTGTAAAGGGAACAACAAAGAAGCAGATGGCTCAGGGACTGTAGTGAGCCATCTTTGCAAGGGGAGTCCTTATGGTTCTGAGGGAAGTTCTGAGGGCAGTAAGTTGAGCCTAGCTAAGCCCTGTGAAATTTCAATATTTTAATGGATGATAGCTGGGTCTTTAATACAATTTTTAAAGCCGTGGTATCTTTTTGAGTACATTCATGTGACATGTAGTATCTACAATGTTAATCCAACAATGGCTGCAAAAATCTACTCTATATTAGCATACATATATAGTTCCATTTAAACTCTGTTAAATAACAGGACATTTAATAATTGAAACCCTTAAGCAACAACTTATTATTAGTGCATTCCATATAAATGTTTTCTACATGTGTTCTTGGAAAAACAGCTGTTAAAAAATTAGTTATTCTGCTGTAACAATTTTTATTTCCAAGTAAACCAGATTAAGATTTCTATCTGACATTTTGAGGACAACTTTTATCTATTTTTTTGTCAAATTTATGTGGCCGCCCATCTCACACTCTGAGTGGCATACAATAAAAACTGCCATTTCAAATATGTAGAAGTAAGTTACTTACTTGCAGAGCTCATCATCCCATTCTAATGAATTAATGTTGAACAACATTGTTCTACTGGCATTGGTTACATCAGTGCAATGAATACCTCCATTTTTCCCACCTGTCAAACTCTTAAATGAATGAATGAATAAACATTTATTATTAGTGCATAACTGGAAAATAACAGAAGAAATGTGCAGACACTAAGTTTGCTATTATTTACAAAGTATTTAGTTATAAGAAACTAAAGAGTTAACAGCTATAATTTTAACCTAGCATGTTCATTGTGTGTCCAGCAGTCCAACAAGGTACATGCCATATAGGTTAGTACTACTTTTACTGTAATAGATATAAGTAACAGAAACTTGCAAGTCTGAATGTGCTTCCCATTTTATCTTTATCTTCGTGTAATGCTAGGGAGTGGCTTCTCTAAGAGGTTTTCTCAAGTTTTTTTCTTGGCCTGGGCTCAAGCCCTCTTATCTGACTGTTGCCTTAGTAGCAGCTCTTCCTCCTGTCCTTCAAGGTCATTCCCTATGCCCTCTACAGTGTCTCTGTGTGTGTGTGTGTGTGTGTGTGTGTGTGTGTGTGTGAGAGAGAGAGAGAGAGAGAGAGAGAGAGAGAGAGAGAGAGAGAATTATATAGCAGACTTCAGTTTCTAAAACTTCGTTTCTTAAATGCTTTATCACTGATGAAAGGCTTTAACAAGATGAAAGTTCCAATGGATCTGCTATGACCTTCTACTGCTAAACATGACATATTAGAGATATAAATGCTTAAAGGAACACAAACATTCCAGAGCTACACATATTGTACGCATAACCTGGTAGGATCTTCAACTGTACAGAGAAACTATGCATTTCCACTCTCTTCCCATGTATTTACTCATTGTATAGGATAGATGCATGAATGTAGGCCTTAGGTTATTACTTAGGCTATTACTAAACCCAACTTTAGTGTTTTGTGATCCAAATGGAATAAATGTGAGAACCTACAGTATTTGTTCATCATGAATGATCTGCATTCATTATATCCAGGTCCAATTTATTCTGCTAATAATGTTCAAGACAGTCTATCAATGAATATTAATGTTTCTGATAATACAGGAAAAGAAGATGACTTTTTCTTGAATAGTTTTTAAGGATGTTAAAATCAAGTTGAGAGAGTACAGAAGCAAAAGAAATTGATTTAATTATTGTATATTGATACATACCCATATTAACCATGAATCAATAGTACCAAAAAGAGCTTTCCCTTCAAGAACTGCTTGCCTGACTTCCTTCACATTGTCCAAAAGCCAGCATAGCTTCACAGCACTGAAATATGTGCTAAGAGGGAGACCAGTCCTACTCTGCAAAATTGAAAGTTAGTCAAGTTATTGAAAGTTAGTTTTCCTGGTGATTACCTGGATGAGACAATGCAGTTATCCTGGAAATGTTTTTGGAAGTGGTTTGTCATACTTTCTTTCCACAGCTGAAAGAAAATGACTCATCCAAAGTAATCCAGTTGGCTTCATGCCTAAGGTAGGACTAGATTTCACAGTCTCCTAGTTTCTTTAGTGCCTTTAACCACTACACCAAACTGGTTCTTTTTTTCACCAGCATGAGCATAATAAAAAAGATGATTAACAGTGCATAATTACCAGACATACTCCAATTATTCTAAAGTCGGTTTTTACCTTAAAAAAGGATTTATTCTGCCCTGGAATCCTTTTAAGAAGTCTTTCAACAGTAGATTGAGTCCTTAGGTCAAGCCATACTAGAACCAAAAAACAAGCATTAGTAACAGTAAAAGTAAATATTTAAGCAATGCATTAATTGAATAGGAGCAGGTTCTGAATCTCCACTGACAAAACCTCTCAAAACCATCTAATATAGTTTGTATAGCTTGTATGTGTTCCTGAAAGACAGGAACAACTTTATTCAAGAAAGGAGAATTAAGATTAGATTTTTAAATTGATATTTTATCATTGTGAACCATGCTTCTTACTTCTCATTAAGCTAATGTCATTTCAGTTCCAAATAACAAATTATTTACCATACTTAATCAAATTGTTTAAAATATAATCAGTAAGCCTTCATCTTGTTGTTTACTTGTCTGGCCAAACACTTTTTAAATAAAAACGTTAAATATCCACAAACCAAAATAAAATAAAAATTATGAGTAGATATTATTAAAAACAGAGAAGAATAAAGCTACAAGTTAAGTTTAGATATGAAACATTCAGACTTAACTTCTGACTTAATACAACAAGGTCATACTGGAGGTTTTCTTCATTTAGCAGGTCTTATTCTTAGTCTATATTCTCTCAGAGGGGCTTTATTCATTCTGTGAGTATCTCTTGAGATTCAAGCCATAAAACTGGATGTGCCCAAACCAATTCTTGTGTAACAATTTATGCTTAGTTACCAATGCTTAATTATTGTAATTTCCATGCATATAAGCACTTAGAAATATTCTGTCAATGCTTGCAGCTTGTTCAAAATGTGCAACTCAGTGGTTCACCTATTTAAAATGTAAAGTTTATATATGCTATGTATACCTTATACAGACAACTGAATGATGAAAGACCAAATTTAAGAATCATTCTGGGATAAAACATAGCAAAAAGTGTTTTCTGCCCTTAAGATTTGTTCTGAATTCCTCACCTTTTGATTCAACATATCATTTGGAAATCCTGACGTGATTAATTAATAAATTATGCTTCAACTAAGCATAATGTGGAACTGATTAGTTTATTAGTAGAAAAAAACAGTAGGAACAAATCCTTCTAATGAAGAAAGAAAAAGTGAGGATTTCCAGGGCTGGTTTGGAATACAAATAATTCTTCTTGCATCTTTAAACATGAAGAGGAAAAAACAAAGACTAATATCTGGTGTAATATATTTTTATGGATTTTAATAGAGCATATAATACACATATGGGTATGAGAAGAACTATATTTATTAATTAAAAAGTATTCACAACAGTTCAATATCCTTACTTACCAATAGCATTATAGAGAGGCTCTCCAGTTACTTTGTCCCAAACTACAGTTGTCTCTCTCTGATTGCTAACTCCAACAGCTTTTAAAAACAAAACAAACATTTTATCATTTTATAGAGTATTACATATTTCATGGTGAATCACCAAAACCTGAGCAAAACTCTGCTTTTGAATGAAAGCCTTTCTGATTTCTTCTTCTACAACAGCTCTTCATACTTATCATCAAAAGCCACTTCTGAGATCAAGAGATCATCCACACTGACATATAATATGGCAGAAGGGACAACATTGGGATAAAGGTGTTAGGAAAATTCAGCACAGCTATTTTGCCCAATCACTTGCCTTCCTGTTCACATAAAATAATTTTTAATTGCTTATAGTTCTAAAATATTTCAGTTTCATTTTAAAACATTTTAGCAACATCGTTTTTATTCTACATTCACCTCCGTAACTTTTATGACTATCACTTCCTCCTCTTGATTTGGAAGGATATTCATGATTATTATTGAATTAAAAATACCTTTTATGTTGGAAATGTCTATATTAAGCTGGTTCAATTTCTCACATGTTCTTTCAACACATTCATAGACAGACTGCAGTATTTCCTTTGGGTCTTGTTCTACCCACCTTTAAAAGATCAAGGGCAATATTAGCAGATTGGCTTTTGCAATTGATAAGATAGAGTCAATGAACCATAAAGGCTCATTTGTTTCATTGCTTTACAGAGAGATGACCATTTACCAACAATAGTTTCGGCTACTATGAACTAGTTTGCCAGAAGCAGAATGGACCTTTTCACATTTAATTCTTCCTACAAAAACCTACAAGAAGATTTTGTTCAGACAGAATATAGGCTTATATTGTCAAGTAAAGTAGTATATGTAAATCTTAGTGTCAAAATGATCTTCACAATAAATAAAAATCAAACAGTATTTTTCACTGTTGGTTTTAGAACAAGAAAGACATATCAGAAAATGAAACTTCAGTCAAAGGCATCCAAAGCTAGTCACAATGATGCCAAAATGATGAAAACTGTGTTGTGAGGTCACAAAGGAATGTATATCTCTTATATACTTGTGTGGAATGTAAGAAAAAAAGGGATGGAGTTGGCATCACAATGCATGTTTTGGCACATGCTCCTATTGTATGATACCCATAAAAATCACATTTAAAATATGTAGCCTTGCTTTCATAGTGTTCTTATTAAGAATCTGATTTACTTGTCATAAAACAGAAGTTTAAACTGCTGGCATTTAAAGATACATGCAAGCATCAAAACCTAAGCATTTTCCTTCTTATGCATTTTGCACGTATCTGAATTGCTACTCATAGCAGGTTTTATGGCCATTTCTGATATAGTTTCATCAAAGTAGCATTTACATGATGGGTGAAGTAGACATATTATTTTAAAAGCATGTTTCAACATAACTGCTTACTGCTTTCCTAGAAAAACATACAAGAGTTATCTTGTTGGTGATATAAACAAAATGCCACCAAACTTCTAAAATTATTTTGTAAGTCTGTGGCATATTAGGAGGCGTCCTACTGCAAGAATATCCAACTTATGAAGTTAATCTTACAAAGCCATTCTTTTAGGCCTGAATTTAATCAAATATAAAAAGAAAATCTAACTCTCTGTGAAACTATCCAAGAACTGCACCTTATGAAAATACTTCAAAGGACATGGCTATAACACAGAGCCTTCATTGGGAAGCATGTATTATTGCAGCTGAACAATAGGCAAATCTGAAGACAAGACATGCCTTTCTACTCATGTTGGACATATTTAAATTCTAAGAAAACTATTTTCTCTGCTGAAATACCCTCAGTTGTCCACAATGCAACTTCTACATTCACTCTAAAAATATGAATTTGAGTGTTTGCTAACAGAGCAGATTTCAAGAACACAATGAAAGGAGAAGAAAATAAGAAAGCCCATACTGTTGGTCATACAGGTGGAAATCATTCCATCAGTTAAAAAACTTAATTAGCATTTTCCATAGAATTTAACAACATCATATCAAACATCAAGTATTCAGGAACATAAAGGAGAAACAATACCCTTCTTTTGGGAATTTCTGTTGGATTTCTACTTGATGATGACTCAGTAATTCAGCTGTGTTGGCATTAAAAACCTGCAAGTAATAAATACATAGTTACTAAACCAGTTTGTAAATCCATAGTCAAAAGGGTGGAGCGCATGAAGTAGCTCATCAGCAACATTTTAAACAGTTATCGGGAAACAGCAACACTGATTTATTTATATATAATAGGAAATGGTCAAAGAACAGAATTGTAGCATAACACTTGCTAACTCTAGAATCAAACAGCAAATAATTCTGGATCCTAAGTTATAGCTTTTCAACCATAATTTTGCAATGTTATGAAAGGTCAATATATGATAAAAATGAGATAATATATGAAGTATAGAAATTGGGAAACTTTGATTTAGGAGAATTACATACAAAAATAGAGCCAAAGAGTATTTGCTACATAGCATGGGCCACTATCAAAAGGGAATATAGAGAGAACAGATGGATCATAGAAATAAAAATCACAGAAACATTCAAATTTGCATGCAGTGGTCAACATGCATAATAAATTATCATTTTCAAACTTCATAACTTAATAAATCAAAGATTATCTCCTTCATCCCCTTTTACAATAAGTTTAGAAAGACTGTCATTACACTTAATGTCCCTGAATAAATGTACTATAAACACTAAGAAAAGAGGACTTTTAAGATTCATAGAAATATAAACACGGAGTTCTAAACTCTGAACATCTGAATTTTGAATAGAAAGTAGCAACTATGTAATTATCTTGTTTGATATATAAAAATGGGGGTAAATATGAGATTTCTCAATTATCAGAAATACATAAACCTAGGTTATATCTAACTTTTTCTAGAAGTCAGTACTCAGAATCAGCAATCATTATGCTATTAAGCTGATGTACAAAAACATTAACATTAAAAAAACGCACAATTATTATAGCATCTTTCTGATTACACTAGTGATTATATATAGATTTAAATATTTGAATCTTCCTGACTACTGATTTATATCATGCACATGGAAACTCTTATTGTGTTGCATGTTAGAAATATGACAATTAACTAGAACAGGGACATGATGGCTTCCAGATATTGTGAAGCAACTTTGATTAGGCCAGTTGTAAGGAACAGCAATGCAAAACTGAGGAGCCCCAGGTTGACCACCTTTTAACTAGTGATGCATACCAACAAGGAATAAGAAGGCAAGGATATATTCTTTTTTAAGCAATGTGTAACAACCAATGCATGCAGTAATGCTTTTATTATATGTAACCTATTTATCTTATTAGAAACAAAAATCTACATTGTAAGCCATTACATCTTAGAACATGTTTTGACTAGAAAATGTATTGCATATACATCATTGTGAAAGTAAAACTATTACAATAGTTATTATCTACCACTGAGTCCAATTATACTTTTGTGAGAATAATCAATAGAACTCATTTTTAATTACATGATATAAACAACCAAACAATTATCACATCAACCTGACAGATAGAATTCATCTTGTAAAATAATTGGACAAGGCATGTTACTTAAATATATATTCTGTGTATCTGTGTGATTTAAGATACTCTAAAACAACTCTAAAACATAATATCTGAATGTTTACGGTATATGAAACATTTGGGAAAAGTTACCTGTGTTTTAAGTGCCTACATCAAACAGATCACCTTTTTTCTGCATTATATTTACTGTTTCCTGTTAATATGGCTTAAGAGTACTTAATTTCAAAGTTCAGATATAACAGATATAGCAAAATCAAACTGATGAAAGGCAGATGATTATAAAAAAGAATAACAGTTGTTAATCATTACCTAAAAGGTAATTCAACTTATCTAACTTGTTTATCTTTGATTCCAGATGAGCAAGTACCGAGCTGTAAGTCCAGACCATCACTTATAAAATATTATTTATTTGATGCTTCCTAGTGAGTAAGTATTCTTTTCTTTAATCAGCAGTACAAGATTTTGGTTTTTTCCCCATTTTCAGGAAGCAAATTGTTCTAATGAACTAGGTTGGAAGCCATTCCTTTAGTAAACTGAGTTTTTTTTTGTTTTTTTTTACTGTGTATTTGAATACAGGGTTTATTTCCTCCCTTTCTGGAGGTAACTTTCTTAAAATGTTTGCCCCATAGAGGAGATTTAAAGGAAAGACAATCTGAAGAAAAAATGTGACACCTAAACAGGAAAAAAATGAAGGGTTAAGCATAACTCCACTATTTTTCATTATTCATTTGACAAATACAGATAAGCTGTTCTTGCCTACATCATCAAGATCTAGCACTAGAGCTAGTCACTGTGTACAGTGGAACCTCGGGTTACGAACGCTTCTGTTAACGAACTTTTCGGGTTACGACCAGCTCCGGCCGCAAAATTTTGTTTCGGTTTGCAAACTCCGCCTCGGGGTATGAGCAGGATACGCGGCCATTTTCCCTCCCGTGACATGGTCCGCAGCCATTTTTCCGCCCATGACACGTGGTCTACGGCCATTTTCCGCCCCTGACACGTGGTCCACGGCCATTTTCCGCCCCTGACACATGGTCCGCGGCCATTTTTCCGCCCGACACGTGGTCCGCGGCCATTTTCCCTCCCGTGACACGGTCCGCGGCCATTTTTCCACCCCTGACACGTGGTCCGTGGCCATTTTCCTCCCCTGACACGTGGTCCGCGGCCATTTTTCCGCCCGACACGTGGTCCGCGGCCATTTTCCCTCCCGTGACACAGTCCGCAGCCATTTTTCCACCCCTGACACGTGGTCTGTGGCCATTTTCCGCCCGACATGTGGTCGTAGGGAGAGAGACTCTCCCTCCAAGCAATAGCTGCCTCCCTGTCCTCCACGCCAGAATGGATTAACAGTAATTACATTGAACCTTATGGGGAAATTTGCTTCGGGTTGTGACCAATTCGGGTTGCGGCCAGAGTCACGGAACGAATTAAGTTCGTAAACCGAGGTTCCACTGTACTTGGGGAAATTACTAAATTTTGTTTACTGGTTAACTAGTTATAAAGCATTATTAGATATTATGGACTCTAATTGTCTATGAACAAGGCAAACAAACTAGAATTGAATTACATTCCTCTTCTATTTCAACAATCCTGATTAAAAAAACTGGACATCTGTTATATGAAGATATTTCCATATTGTCAATTCTTCCACATTTCTATTTTCTCTACAACTCTATTTCAATGAGTTGAAAGGCCTTAAATATCAGTACATTAAGGATATAATCGGTTGCCATGTTATTAGCAATTTACAAACAGATCACACTATCTTATTTTTTTAAAATTAGGGCCAGATAAAGAAATATTGATGAGGACAATTTCCTCATCAACTGGTTCAAAAGACATTTTTATACTGACAAATGGTCTTTGTGTTTTTACAGATAATCCAGCAAAGTGTGGATCTTTCATGGCAAAATGTTTTACCATCTTCTATTATGAAGATCAATAATGTATTTTTTAAGATCAGAAGTCCGCAGTTTTTAACCCAAGCCAAGCCAGGTGATTTTTCATAAGCCTTCTTACTTTCTTACAGTATAACTATTATTTTAGTTAGCCATAGTTTTATGGACTGCAGTCGTAGTTGTTTGTGACTTTTACCAGAGTTAATTTGGGCTATTACTAAATTGTACAGTTAGCCCATACTTTCTCAGCTAAAATCTTTTCCTTTACCAAGCCATTCCTATTTGAAAATGTGTGATTCAAGGTGTGGGTCATTACTTATAAAGCCCTATACAGCATAGGGACTGGTTATTTGACAGACTGCCTGTCTCCCATAGTATCTGCTGAGCCAATTTAATCTTGCACGGTTGGCATGACCCAGGTTCCTTTGATTAAACAATGTTACCTAACAGGACCCAGGAAGTAAATATTCCTATTTCTTCTCCAGCCAATGATACAACTGCCCATTCTGTATGGTAATTTATCAGTATTTACCTGAAACTTGATATTTTGAAGGCAGGACTATTGCTTATAATAGTTTTTGACTATAGAGGAACTGGAAGGTGCCTCCTAACACAGCACTTTGGTATAATGTTCAATTTTTTATTGAAATTGCATAGTTATATATTTTTTCATTACCTAGAGGTAACTACCAAAGTCACAGAAAACTCTAATTCCATTTCTCTATGTCTCTCTCTCTTAGAATATAATTTTTATTAAGAATTTTAATTACAATAGTAAAAACGAATACAAATTAAACTTAGAGAAAGAAAAGAGAATGCAAAAAAAAAAAGAATAAAAAGTGCAGGAAAAAGAAGAAATAAGAAAAAGAAAAGAAAGAATATAATAAAGAAAAAGAAAAGAAATACTGTATATAAAGAAGTGACTTGCAGCCTTCATCACAACAAGCATAAACAAATTTAATAACTCTTCACCTCTTATAAGGCTACAAACAGATTGTTCTTTATCCCATATCCCATCCCTTATCTATAAGCTAATCCATAAAACATCAATCCTGGTGTCAGCAAAAAGTTGCCTTTTTAAGGACTGCCAGAACTTACAATTACAAAAAATGTCTTATTTTAATCTTCATCAACTAAACCAACTTTATATTCCTTCCTTTTACTTCTAACAGTCTTAATCTTTAATTCAATCAAATATTGTTGCAGAATTTGATTTCTCTTCACGACTTTTTTATCCCATTGCACAGATTTCTTCAAGGCTTTAAAAAGCCTCTTTTATAGATCCAATAAGAAAACATTTTCTAGGTCATTCTCATGGTCTATCATTTGTATTTCCCTTTTAATTTTTAAAACTTCAGATAGTTTCTTTTGTATATCCAGTAAAACATCCTTTTCCAAATCATTCTCTTGGCCTGTCATTTTAGTTAGTAATTTTTGGCTCCAAAGATCTCCTTTAATATTCTCGTTGTTATAACGTTTTCTTTCATTTTGTTTTATAAACAGGCTTTATTTTTTTTCTTCTGCTTAGAATCTTTAGTCCCCTCTACTGTCCACTTTATGAAATGATAACTTTTCTTTGTTATGATTTACAATAGCCAGGATACCAAAATAAGTCTGTTTCCCACAAGAAAATTGTTATTTTTTAAAATATTTAATTCCAAAATCCTATAGTAAAAGTTGATATTCCAAATTTATCTCGACCCTTAATCCATTTATAACTTTCTTAGCTCAAAATCTTATTTAGCTTTTTGCTGTTTATTTCAAATTCTTTAAGTTCTTAAGCTTATAATTATTTTTTTCTTTTATTCAGAATTGAAGATAAACCTACTTGGCCACTTTTCAAACTTCTTGTTCTGAAGCACTCTAATAGGTTTCAGATAGTTAATATGCAATTGCTTAAAGTGATTATAAAGTGAGTTTTGCAAACTTAGTGTCCTTTAAAAGGCTTGCAAGCAAGATGGCTGATCCCATTATCTCCTAGTGCTCAAACCCACAGAAAACCACTGTCCTGCGGTTTCCTAGTGGAAGCAGCTTTCTGGAGCACAAGTGGGTGATCTCCTGTCCTCTCCTTATCCAGAGAGGTTCCAAGGAACTGGTCCATTCACCGGTTCCTTGGTCTTTGCCACAGCTGTAGGCTCAACTCACCATACCTCCTCAGGAAGTCCAGTCCCATTTTTATCTCTGAAGAGACTTTTAATTCATATGATACACAAACATGGATTTAGTATCAACTCTGGAAGTCTACTGTTATTAAAGGACCTAAACATGTTTTGGTCCTTCTGAAAATTGACAAAGGTATGCTAAGCTGAAAGCAAGTTGCAAGAGCCTACCAAAACTTTTTAAACTTTCTCTAAAGTTAGTATATTTTTTCTTGATACATTTCCAGACCAAATTTGTTTTATTTAATCTGAAAATTCCTATTATCTGTGATGGCATTTTACTTCAACAACAGCAGGTACTTTAGCCTGTCCATGAAAGATATTTTGATCTTCCACTGTTTCATAACTCAAGTACAATAAGTTCATGAATTCTAGACACTTCTCCAGGTAACTTTTGGCTTAAAAAAAAATGACTCATACTTTGAGAGAAAAAGTATTACAAAACAGCATTAGTAAAATTCAGAGGATTTTTTTTTTTTTTTACTGAAACTGTTTTAAAATCACTCCTCAAATTACAAAAACACTTTCCTTTCCAATAACAGTCACTAAAGCCTTCAACTGTAAGGAGCAGGAATCAATCTGGCAAAAATGAAAACAAAACTTCACTTTTTATATTTTAGAGATGATTCAAGTAAGCATTCTCAAGATAATTACATAGGACTTGCACTAAAATACCTTAAATGCCATTAAAAAAACCAAAAACCTTTCACTTTGCCCTCATCCAATACATCTATTGCTGAAGACCATGGAATAAACTCTGTAAGCCCAGCCTTAGAGCTGAGTCCAGGACCATCCCATCCACAGGAAATACATAAGGATTTCAAATGGAAGAGGAAGAAAAGGCCCAACTGCTTCATAAAATTCTCCTCCAAAAACACCTTCATAGTCCCTTGGAAGACAAACAGAATGTCAAGAAGAGACACATATCCTAGCTGCTAATAGAAGGCATACTAGTTGAAACTACCTTTCACTCCAGCAGAGGGAAAGATAAACTGCAGTTCCAGTTAGGAACAGCCAATAAAAAGCTGTCCTGTTGTCCTGTCAAAAAGAAAGTCGAAGGGACAAGATGATGATGTTAACCACAACAATGTCACTATTTATTTTGGCACTGCTCAACTCGCTAAATGAACCAAACCTAGCGAGGGCTTGCATCGCATCCAAAACACACCCTCTCCTCCAGAATCCTTTCACTTCATTTTTTAAAACAGCGTGCCAAAAGCTGTTTTCAAACAGCGCACACCATCGCTGTTCAACCTACTTCCACCTATCCTTCCTTTCGCTTCCACAGATGAACCTGACACAGGGAACACCTGTTAGGGACGTCCGGGCGCCTATTACGCCTGTCCACCGGGCGAGTGGCTCCTCTTGCCGTCACATGCCCGCCGCCTCTCCCGGCCGGTGTCCTCCACACTCCCCCCAAGGGCAATCGCCCTCCCTTTGTGGCTCGCTGTCTCTGCTCTTGGGGGGAAGCAGCGGCTGCGCCGCCCGTTCACTTGCGCTTACCAGGAACCTTGTGGAGCTGGTCCCTTGGTCGATGGCCCCCACTAGAGGACCCATCGCACCACCCGCGGCCATAGGGAGGCTCGGTCGGCGCGCCCCTGGCCCGTTTCTTAGGCGACCCTGCCCGAGCAGAAAGCGGCAGAGTTTCCAGAGGGTCTCACGCCGGCGCCC
The DNA here is from genome assembly GCF_059951505.1 of Python bivittatus. Taxonomy (NCBI): domain Eukaryota; kingdom Metazoa; phylum Chordata; class Lepidosauria; order Squamata; family Pythonidae; genus Python; species Python bivittatus. The sequence continues at coordinate 28,514,863 of NW_028277074.1, forward strand.
TCAATCCCAACCGCGCGTGGTTTCTCGGAGCAGAGGCTGAAGGCGGGGCAGAGGGCGCTGGCCAACATGCTGCCGCCCGGGCACCAATCAGCACGCCGGCTGGAGTAGCGGAGGGCGGAGTTTCCCACGAGGCGCAGGAAATAGGCTAAAGGTTTGGGGGTGGGCGAGTGCCTCTGAGTCGGCTGATCACATGCCCCTGACGTGTCCGATGCTCTCCAGCGTTAACTCGATCTTTGCTGGCTGTCGCAATCTCAGGTTGCCAAACGTTGGGGAAAGAGCCGTGAAAGGAATCTAGAACGGTCTCTGGGCGTTCTTCTGCCTGTTACGAAACAACCTGTCACTCCAGCCCGTCGGGAGGCAACGCGATCTCCATTTCCCGGTGCTGAAACGTGCATGGAGAAGAATGCAAATCTTTGCAGGTTTGCCTGGCAATAATGATTGCCACTCAACTCAGTAGGAGTTACTTTTCCCGGTAAACAGGCAAGGAATTATATTTTAATTCCTGACATGTCACCAAGGGTTGAAGTTTATCAGTTATCTATAATCTTGGATATAAGCGTACTCCTTTTTTAAAGCATGCCATCAAGAATCGTTAAACAAAGAATCAGAATTTGGTGTTTAAAAATTAAACAGTTGGCAGCACTTAATGTTTCTGAGGATAGTATTTCTTCAGCAGAATGCAATCCCCCGTAAAAACCTGTCCCCAGTCAGCCGCCTCTAATCCCTGGAGCAAGATTTTGGCAGACCTTTACTATGAACCATTTCCGAGCTAAAAGAGGTATTTTAGCAATGAGAAATGAGTTTTAACTGAACTTACTCCTAGACAGGTGGGTTTAGGAGCTGCAAATTCAGGATGCAATCCTATAATTGCCCTAGAAATTACACATATTTATAGATTTGTATTATATATAAATTAAGAAAACAGCCTGGTAGAGTTCTTAAGGAATAATTTCAGTCCCAGCATGTGAAAGAGCACGGGCTATTCAACCAACTGATGTGATAAATCCTAAAAGAGAAACTACAGGGTAACTAAACATGCAGGTACTGCAAAACTCTTAAAACTATTCCAGATATTGCTGCATGTTGAGAATACCAGGTACTGTTGAGTTAACTTTGACTGTGGTGCATACTGAAAATCAGAGCACCATCACTTTCTACCTTTGTACCTTTGTTTAAACAAGTGAAGTCATTCTGAGGACAAGGGTATGCTTAATTAACACAGACAATAAGGCTTTTTATTTCTTTTTTGAGAACACACAAGTGCAATCAAAACTAGACATGTTCAAACAAAATGCTGTTCAGAATTGCTTCAGTTCCTTGTTCCTACTTAGAAATGTTTCCTAAGTGCCTAAGAAGAAGCATTTGATATTTTAGGTAAATCAAGGGCAGTACAATGGTGAGGTAGCTAAACAGGAAACTAACTTGAATTAGTCAGCCCCATGTTTTACTGATTTAGCAAGAGCATTTGTTTCCTACACAGAACATAGAATTTTAGCATTTTTAAAATTCCATCGCTGTGATTACATCTTTAAATCCTAAGCCAGACTAATTATAGCATTTTACCATTGTTCAAAGCTTTCTATTCAAGTTTCAAAGAAAACAGTGCAATTGTAAACAAAGCTTTATATCAGGGATTTTCACAGAATCTTCTACTCAATGCTATGTCCCTACATATATCTACTACAGAAGTAATGGATACTTGTAACATGTTCTGTATTCTAAACTATATGACAGAGTACTGTAGAGCTTTAAAATGCCCTATTTTTCTTGCATCAGCATTTACTGTATATGGCACCAATAAAGATGTAGTGTGGCATAATCCTCTGGTCAAAGAACCTCAATCATTCTTTACATAATCATAGTTTGAGGAATAATTTTCATATGAAATGAGCATTAAGATTATTTCAATTTGTAGCTGACACTGCATTTCTGTTTTATAGAGCAAAAATACTGTAGAGTTCTTGGGGTTCTCTGAGCCTAGTAGTTTTCTTGCAGATGTTTCATTACCCAACTAGGTAACATCTTCAGTGCTAGAAGGAAGTGGGATTTGTTCTCTGTTTATATACAATAGTTAGCCCTGTCAGTGTTAGAGGGGGTGTTATTTTTTTTCTTGGAAGTTCCTAGAGGAGGCTGTTGTTTACTGTTTGATTGTCTGAGTTGGTAGTTCCTTGAGGAGGGTATTGTTTTCTGCTTGACTGTCTGGTGTTAATCCTGGTGTTAATCCCAGTTTATCTGGGATGTTGATTGCTGGCGAGGAGGTGTTCTGGTCTTTTTATTTCCTTTTTATTGTCTCTCTTGAATGGTGTGTAAATGTTGTTTATGTGCCTGTTGATGGCTGACTTGTCTGAATACCAAGCTTCCAGGAATTCCCTTGTGTTTTTGGATTTAGCTTGATCTAAGATGCTGACAGTTTCCCAGTTGAAACTATGGTTGAGTCTGTCCATGTGTTGTTAGATTAAGGAGTTTTCATTGTGTCTTCTGACTGCTAGTTGGTGTTCATGAATGCACTTTGCTAGTCTTCTGCCTGTTTGTCCTACATAGTGGTTGTTACCGTCCTTACACTATATGTTGTAGATGACTCCTATTTTTCTTCTTGGGCTAATGGGTCTTTTGGTTTGCTTAAGATGTTTTGGAGGGCTTTAGTTGGTTTGTGTGCTACAGAGATGCCATGTGGTTGTAATAGTCTGTTGGTAGTTTCTAAGACATTTCTGATGTATGGCAGTGTTACTCTTTTCATAGCTTGTGTTGGTTGTGCTGTAGTAGGTTGAGTGGTCAGGCACTTTTTGATAAAGTTGTGTGGGTATCCATTTTGTTGGAAGATCTTATATAGGTAGTCTGTTTCCTTTTTCTGCTGTTCTGGGTTGCTGCAGTGTGTTTGTGCTTATTTGAATAATGTTCTTATATAGCTCCTCTTGTGGGAGGTTGGGTTGTTACTTTGGTAATGGAGCACTTGGTTAGTGTGGGTTGTTTTTCAATAGACTTGTGTTTCTAATTTGCTGTCATTTCCTCTGCTGATGTGGATATCCAGGAAGGGTAGTGTGTTGTTGTTTTCTTGTTCCCTTGTGAATTTTGTTCCTTCGAAGATTTTATTGATTGTTTCATGTGCCTTTTCTAGTTGTTCCTTTTTTTATTACAACAAAGGTGTTGTCTATATACCGAATCTATATTTTTGGTTGTATGTGTGGAAGTGCTAGAGTTTCTAGACGCTGCATTACAATCTCTGCTATGAGTCCTGAGAGTGGTGGTCCCATGAGTGTTCCTCTGATTTCTTGGTATGTTTGTGCTTCCAGAAAATCAAAGACTTAAAAATAGATGAAGATGAAATTATGGTTTCATTCGATGTCACAGCATTCTTTACATCCAGAACTAGAGAAAGAATCCATGGCAGCAGTACTGCACAACACACCCAACCTAACCAAATATACTAAGATAGAAATACCCAGAATCATGGACCTCATCAACCTCTGCTTCACTACCTATTTTCAGTTTGATGGACAAATATACTAACAAATCAGAGGAACACCCTGCGTTCAACAGTTCAACCCTGAGCTACAAATATTCTCTTAACATGCCTATAAGCATTGACTGAGTTGTTTGGATAAGGTGTTAGTAATGAAGAAATCATTGTAGACATTAAAAAGTCATTCTCATACTTCATTTGTGTTTCCTAGGCCACATAGTCCAACTGTGTGTTCCTCCTTACTAATTCCTACTTCGGCATTTCAGATCCGATTATGAACAGCTTGCTTTGTTTGCATTTTCGATCAATTTCACCTGTATTAGTGTATTTGAAACCCAAACAGTTTTATATAGCTCTTGAACAATATTGCATAGGTAAAGAATCTGAAGTAAATAGAAGTGGTAAAGTACAATAGCTAATATTTAATATTAACTAGACAACCCGTGACCCGTTGGGTGATCATTTCAGATATGTTTTCTTATCTAAACAGAGAAACAGAATGACCATGGGTGGGCAAAAAAGCAGTGGGAGTGGGAGTGACTTCTGACTTCCTGCTCCTTCCCCACTGAATTTGCTTGTGGGAAGCTAGCATGGAGTGTCAGTGCTCATGATCGAGTTTAGACTTCCTTCCGGCTTCCCCATTGACTTGTGAGAAACTGTCAGGAAGCATTGTAAATGATGATCATGTGACCATGGCAGTGTGGTGGCACTGAAGTGGTGGCAGCATGGCAGTGCTGAAGCAGCCACAAATTTGCCAAATTTCGGGATGGCATTTTGGACACATTCTGTAAATGCATTCTGTTAGCCCATTTGAGGTTCCTTGGGTGAAAAATTGTTGTCCTATGATGCACTGTTTTTCCCAATTGAAGGTTACAAACAGACAAACACAAGAGTTTTAGTAGCATATAGATGAATTTTACTCAATCTGAAGTCTATTTACTCCCATTTATGTTAATGACACTTTGTCCATAATAGTCAAACTATCAGCAAAAGCAATTGGTTTCTTAGTCAAATCCATATGTAGTCAACCCTGTTATTTAAAAGTAGAAACAATTTGAAATAAACTAATAGAGAAAGTATAAAATGTTTCTAGACTGGAATGTTTCTTGAGGACTAGGGATAAAGATAGTCCACTATATTTGATAGCCTTAAAAATGAAGGCTTTTAGTAAATCTGCAGTTCATTTTTGGGTTCATATTTCATTGTAAATATTAAGGTTGTTGGAAAAACCTCTAGCTATCTACAGGCAGTTCCCAGGTTAAGAATATTCAATTTATGGACAACTCATACTTACAAACAGGCTGCCTATTACTAAAAATGGTGGACTGTATTCTCTTTCCTCAAGCAGATGAACTGGTGAAGCTACACAATGTTTTCATAAACTGCTGAAGCTGCGTGTTTTTAATACATAGTCTGTTTTCAGCAGATTTCAGTGGTTCATGAAAACATTGTGCGGCTTCAGCGGTTCATTATTGGCTCGAGGAAGGAGAATGCCATCCACCATTTTTAGTAATAGGCAGTTCATTTGTAAGTACGACTTCCAACTTACATACAAATTCGACTTAAAGACAGACTTAGGAACAGATTGCATTCTTAACCCGGGGACTGCCTGTGCATACCTATTTAGGTATTATTTATTTATTTAGGTATTATGCATTTACTGTACATTCTTTTTCAATGATGAATTTTATTTGATTTGTGAAATGCAGTAACAGATTTCCTACATAATTCAAGACCTTGGAGATTCACAAAAAGTAAGAAACATTAATACTTCAGTTTTGATACCTACCCCATTTGTTCATACAGTATGCCCAAGGATTTAAGTCAGAAAAAAGAAGACAGAACCATTGCTATAACACCCTAGTGTTACGCTCCTATTGTGATATGCCAGTGACCTGTTTGTGCTAACAGCCTCAATGTTAAGCCTGAAATATTATTTTGTTTTGGCATAATTTTAAAGAGTAGGACTCCTTCATCCCTTATCATCTTTAGATCTTCACATTTCACACTTTCTTTCAATTTTTCAGAAGAATAAAGTTCTCCATGAAGTTGATAGTTAACCACAGACAATGATAAACGTATAAAGATGGTATCAGACCCAGAAAAGATGCCAGACAGGAAACTGTACTCAACCACCAATTACCAGTAGGGAAAAGTAGCATCACATGTGTATGCAAATTGAGAAGTGGAAGAAGAGGGCAAAGGAAGAACATCAGAATGGTTTATATATGGATAGTTGGTGAAGAACTAATAAGGAGATGGGCTGAAGCAACAGAAGAGAGGATGCTGTATCCTAAAGGTTTTAAGAATTGTATCCATAAAAAGGTATGTTTAGCCTGTTGGTTCTATCCAGCAAATTATCTCTACCCATAACATCTGAAAGAAAAGTTCAAGATTACCACGCTGAGACTTTGAACTTAAAGTCTCCTAGGAAGTTCTCTAAGAACTTTTCCTAATCCCTGTCTTCTTTCCTTTTCCTTTTCCCTTATCTTCCTCTTTTTCCTAGTTTTAGATTAAGATATGAATCAAGTGACAACTTTCAATGCTTAACTGTAATTTCTTATTTAACCAAGTTAAAAAAAATAATGTAAAAGTTTAACTTGCTGTAATTTGTAAACTGAATACTCATCATTTACCCAAATGAACATACAAGGAATAAGGCAACATTTTGCATATTTGTAGCATGGCCACATTTGAGAGAATGAAACCAAAAAATTAATAAATAGCACAATTTTGATAAATACCAAAATAAATAAATAAATCAGAATAATCAGGAAGAGATACTCCTGGAATTGAGGACTGACTGACAAGTTCAGCTGCTAAATGTGGATATCAAATGGACATCAGTGGTAATGTTAGTAGCCTGAGTGCTGATCCCAGTGTATAACCTACTGACAGGTTAAAGAAGTTAAATGTTAGAACACATTATAAGAGTGGGATCTAATGATGGGTTAAAGTGGTAAAATGTGGAAAGATGTTCCCAGAATGAATGGTTGGCTGACAGTATAGGATACCAAGTTACAGTTGATGGTTCTACAACATGTGTGTATGAATGAAGAAGTGTGATTGTGCAGAAACCCACTTGGCCTATTTAAGCACAACAGTGTAATGGACAGAGATTAATTTATTTGCTTCACCCAGCATACAGAAAATAAGTAGCCACTTTAGAGACCTGATGAAATTCTTGTAGTATAGAATAAGAGCAAACTTGAGCAAATAATGTATTTAGGACATCTGGGACATCTTTGAGCAGATGTTTCACACAATTTAGTTCTTTACTTTAAATGTTTACTTTTACTTCTTTTTTTGTTGTTCAGTTGTTAAGTCGTGTCCGACTCTTTGTGACCCCATGAACCATATCACGCCAGGCCTTCCTGTCCTTCACTGCCTCCCTGAGTTTGCTCAGTTTCATGCTCATTTCTTCAGTGATGCTATCTAACCATCTCATCCTCTGCTGTCCCCTTCTCCTTTTGCCTTCAATCTTTCCCAGCATCAGGGTTTTTTCCAAAGAGTCCTCTCTTCACATTAGGTGACCAAAGTATCTGAGCTTGAGCTTGAGCTTCATTATCAAGCTCAAACTTCTTTTTTACTTCAAAGTAAATGTCTTTACTTCTTTTGCAATCATTTTTACAAACCTACTAACCAGATATAGAGTATAGTGCATTCTGTATTTCAGAGTGAACTTACTAACCAGGTATATTTCAGTCTTTTTTCCAGTATCATAAAATAAAATGTGCACATGAAGTAGACATCAGCTGTAGTTCTATTCTCATTTTTCTACTGTCATTAAACACAATCCCTCAATGTCACTATTATGGAATTTCTAAAAATGAACTCTCTTCCCTTATCTGTTATAAAAATTGTGATGAAATATTTCAACTTGAAGAATCCATATTAATTCATTACAACTCATTCCTTTACTTTCTTCCCATGAAAGTAGTAAAAACACTGTATTATCTTATATCTTATACTGTGCTCAGCTTCAGCTTAACCTCTGGGCACTCACATTTTTGCCTTAATTCTATTTCACTCATGCTGGGGACAACACTGGAGATCTATTAAAATGGATAATAAGGTCATTACATTTTGAAATATAATTTTATTTCCTCCAACTGAAGGAATTAAAATAATAGAAATGCAAATATGGAAATAAATTCTACTAGTGGGATGTAATAATGTCATGTCAGATTTGAAATCTCATGTTTTATAGTAAGGAAGCAATAGAACAAGGCAATTATGAGCAGCAGGAAATTGAAATGTAGAAGAGGATTCTTGAGAAGGAATAGAGAACTATAGTTAATCATCAGATTTTGAGCAGCAATAAATGGAAGAATGTATGTGTTTTAATAGGGTGGGATATTAAAAAAGAATAATTAAAATCAACAATATTTTAATTTTAAATTGCAATCTAGACTGATTTGTCAAGGTATCTCAATCCCCCCCCCAGTCATTCCTTAATTTATGAAATAATGTGTTACCCCATCATTCAACTTACAATAAATTATTTTCCTGTACATGTTCCTTGTCTCTGGCTATTGTTTTTCCTTGCTTTCCCCATTGTACAGTTCTCTTCTGTCACTTTTGTCTGGCCTCCTGCTATGCTTTTGATTGTTAGCCTAATTGAATGACAGACAGAAAAGCTCTGTTTTTAATTTTTCTTTAGTGTTATATGCTTATTAAATAGATGTCCTTTATTGGGAGGTCAGTTTCTGGAGGACAGACCCGAAACTTACTGAATAGCATGCAAAAAAATAAATAAACCTGTGCCTGTCCACATTTTATGCCAATTTAACAATATATAGGGGAGGGGAAAAGAGAGAGATGGAAGTTGTGATCCACCAATTTATTAAAATAATACAATGGAGGTTCATCTTTTGGATGGCAGAAGAATGTGGAGGACCTGGAAGATGCACAAGATTCAGATGACAGGAAGAAGATACAAGGCTCAGTTAAAAAAACAGCTGCAAAAATGGATGGATCAGTAGTTTTTGTAAGGGGAAACTTATTGGGATAAGAGATTTGTGTGACTCTGAAACTCTTATCACTTCATAAGGTGGTTATAACTACTGCTGAGGGAAGAAATACACATATCTTATTTAATAACCTGTCTCAGTCATCTGTCTCTATTAAAAATTCCTAGCCAGTTTCTAATCTTCAGAAATTCTAGTTCAGTAGGTTAGAAAACACATTCACTAGCAGTTCTACTGCTTATAGTACTGCTTGCTTTTGAATGCTGTTAAGGTTGCATCAAAAAAAGATAGGAGGTGCATCAAACTGATTAATTTGTTTGGCCGGTGCTTCATAGAAAGCTGAACCAGGTCTTTAGACTGATCCAACTGGACTCTTTTTGCATTCTGTACACATGCAGCCCAATCTTGTTAATACTGAAATAATTAAATCCGACTGACTTATGCTTACTTCCAAATAAAAGAATAAATGTTTGTGTTCTTGATATTACAAAAATATCTCTTCAATGAGATATGTTGATAGCTAGAAACAACTATTCTCAATTTCCATTGATAGAGTAACAAAAGTTGAATGGAAAGTTGCAATATTTTTCCTTGCTTTAAAGGGACAAGAACAAACTTAGTCATCAACAATATACACCTGAAATAAAAGTTACTTAACTGTGATTTCAGTTAAATCTACCTGCACAGAGAGCTGGTGATAATAGTTGTATGACCTTTGCTCCAGAATACCTTGCTTCATGTATAATTTTTCCCAATTCATTTCTTATTCTTTGAAACTGATCAGAACTGCTGCGCAACTATATTATTAATTAAAACTAATATATTATAAAACATAGCGTAAAATTATTGTTTAAAACTACAGCTGCTCTTAATAATTCAGAATTCTTGTCCATTTAGGCTGAAATTTGAAAAGACCAGAAATACTGTACTAAATGCCACAGAAATGCCGTTTGAATTGAACAGAAAAGGAGAATTGAAAATTGCTTTATCTTTTATCTGTTATCACATCAGCCTTGAAGCAACTTAGAATTCAGTTTTATAATATAGGGACTTTGAGCATTGACTGATTATGTGCTATCCAGTCATTTTTGACTCCTAGTGACCACATAGATAGATTTCATGACGACCTATCCCTAAACCGTTCTCTGAAGTCTCCCAACTGTGCACTCACTGCCACTGTAACTGAGTCCATCCACCTTGCTGCTGGTTGTCCTCTTTCATTCTTTCCCAGCATTAGAGCCATCTCTGAGAAATGCACAGATTACCTCTGGCCATTCCCACAATGGTGCAGTCAGGATTATGGTGGCTGCAGTCAGAATGAAAGCTTGAGGAAAGTTGAATGCTCCAAACAACACAATGGGATAGCAACACGAGCCTCATAGAAGTGCCCTGTTTCTTTCAACAGTTTTTGAAGTTGGCTTACTTCTAAATAACTTAGCTGTCTGAGGTAATTTTTGCAACAATCAGCTAAAAGAACAAAATATGGTCTACAAGAAGTGGAAAAGTGCTTTCTAATTCAGTCTTTTTTCTATATACTCATAAATCACTGTCATGCTTTCATTAGGATTTACTCAGATGTGTGAAAAGAATTGCAGTGTTACAAAGCTGGTTTATGATACTGCTGAATGAAAGACATCTTCTAATTAGATAATGAACAGCCTTGGCAACAGTGACTCATTCCCTCATTACCAAGCACTTAGACCACTGTAACATGTTCTACATGGGGCTGCCTAATTACCTTTGGACATTATCAAGAAAGTGCAGCTGGTACAAAATGTGGCAACCAAGATTTTGGCCGGTGAGTACTGCTCATGTAATACGACACCAATTTTTCAGCAGCTGTATTGGTTTGCAATAGGTTTCAGAGTGCTGGTTTAGACATATAAAGCTTGGCTATAGAGTACTTTAGAGGCCATTTTCTCTATGTAAAATCTGCCTGTTTCATCCATGAAGGAAGGGAAGGATGTTTAGAGTCCTCTCCCTGTGAGATAGTAAGGGGACATGGAACACCTTGCTTCCAGATGTATCCTGTGTTTCCTCCTTATTTACTTTCTGAAAAGCTGTGAATGTGGTGATTGATATTGAAAATTTTATCTGACACTTTGCAGTGACTGGATTGTAGAAGCACACATGAAATCTAGCGAACATATATGTTTAGTACACAATAAATTAAACCTTGATATCATGGAATCATATTTTACCATTGCATCAGTAAAGAGTTAAATCAATGGCTGAGAGAGCAGTTTTCATAAAGCCTACTACTGGGATCTGGTATGGAAATATCTTTCCAACAATACATAAGAATATTTTTTTGCAATAATCCAGGTACACTAGATCAAAATTCTTTATAGGTAGATCAATTCCAACATTTAGGGATCTAATTTAATATCACATTAGCAACTTTAAATCTAATCTCCTTACTAAAACTTTATCAACAGTATTGAAGTTATCCTGCCAATGTGGAATAACGGGAGAACATGATGAAATTGTTTGTGTTAATGTACAATCTAATCTAATCTATTCTAATCTACTGCAACAAAGAAAGGTATAAAAATCAAATCTTTATAAATAACCATTGAAGACTCCAGTATAACTACTAGAATGCGTGCCTGTGGAAAGTGCTGCCTGAGAGTCCCCAGGCTAATGAAGTGCAAAAACAGAGGGGAGTCTGTACACTTCCTTGGGGCTGCCCTCCTATCAACCTATTAAAACTTGCACCATCACTCCTAGTTTTCCTAGTATTAAAAACATGACTTTTTAAGTGTGCTTTTAAGTTCTAGGTGAGAATGGGAGATGTTTCTGAATTGCAATGCATCTGGCTACTTCTGTATTATAAGATGTTTTAGTTTTTATGATTATTTGTCTATCCAATTTATATGGGCACTCATTTCACAAGAAGTGACCCTGGGTGGCGTACAGCAAAAAATGTAAAAACAATAGATATGTCAAAAGCAATCAAATTAAAAAGTTTTTAAAAAGCATAAAACACACAAGGGATTAGATCAGCAAGGGAGCCACCTCAAGGTTTCACCGGTCCCCTGAGATCCCCAGGCCACATGACATAGCCAGGTCTAGAGGGACTTCTGGAAAATAGGTAGTGATGGAGATGACCTCACTTCGGGGGGGGGGGGAGAATGTTCTAGAAGGTGGGTGCAACAAATGGTATTATGATCATGTTAAATATATATTGATAGTATTCAGTATTATTTGCTGTATTTCATAATTCTGATTGTTTTGGAATTATTGTAATGTGTTGTACATATTGAAAGCCAGTGTGGTGTAGTGGTTAAGGTGCTGGATTAAAGAGGGGAGACCCACGTTCTAGTCCTCCCATAGGCCCAGAAGCTGGCTGGCTGACTTTGGGGTAATCACTCACTTTCAGCCCTAGATTGGGAAGATGAACCAGTGTGATATATTATAGTTCGTAACCTTTAATGAAGAGGCGTTTCATCTTGCTGCAGATACATATGACATAATAAGAATAAAAATATTTTGTTATATGCCACTTAGACTTGCACAATAGAATTGGTTCAGAAGAAAATAAAAAATAAACAATCTTAAGATAATAAATAAATAAATAAATAAATAAATAAATATCTTAAGATTGTAAGAAACAAAAGAGATGACCTTTTGTTGCTGTCAATTTGTGGCCTGAGTGGGGTTGGAAGGACTTTGATTTAAAAGTAAACCAGACTTTAAAAATTTGAAAGAATTAGTTACCTATGTTTGACAGACAGATCCTTGTTTTCACTCAAAATTCTCTTTGGTTTAATTTGCTCTCACTGACAATTTGCTATCTAGTTTTCATTGTGAAAGATGGAGTTCAAATACTGAACTCACAAATAAATTGTACATGTTCATCTCAGATGTTTCTACCTTTTTTCAGAAATCAAGGAAAAACAATTACATTATTTAACAGAATTCTTATTTAATATATCTGAACTTTATCAGTTGCTCATATAACTCTCACAAGCTATTCATATAGAATAGAATCTCAACAAAGTAAATCATTGCTATAATACTTGATAATCTTTGAACTTTGCTTACGTTAGGATAGAAATGGGTTACCTACATGTTAAGAAACATGTATCTTATAGGTCAAATGGTAGAACATGCTGTTTATTGTCTTGCTTTAATGACTTCTGTTTTATTATATTTGCTGCACCTACATTAATATATTACACAAAATATCAATTATATACTTCATTGATAATGCTTTTATTTTCCCAGAATAGCATACTGTAAGAAAATAACTCAAAAGGCGGGGTTGAATGTATGTCAGGACACTGCATGTACCATCGTATTAGTATTATTTAGCTTGGCTTTCAAGGTCATCTCTAGATTAGTGATCCTACCTTGCATAAAATAGCATAAAGAAGCTTGAGACAAAACTGGATTTTGGCTAAACCTGTGGCATACTGGCCAAAATGTACCAAAACTGATTTATGCTGTCTTTAACGTAAAGAAGGAATGTTGCATATAGCATTAATATTACTAAGGCTGGTAAGCTAGTTTTCTGTACCTTTTCTATCTTACTAAACAATTTTATGTGAAAGTCTTGACTGACCAGCTATGAGGGCAGTAGAAGTCAACATCTATTTGTCCATCTGATCGTTGGATAATTCTGTGTGTGTGTATCTAAGAGCAGGAATTTAATTTGAACAATGATTAGGAAAGCAGGTTTTATAACTGTAACAGAAAAGAGATTTATTTGCAAGAAATACATTTTGGAAGAAGGAAGGGCACTTCCTACGAGGAGAAGAGTCAACATGAGCTCTATGCATCTATGCCTGTGTAGAAAACAGAAGGAAGTGACCTCAGATTAGCAATATTTTAGACGAAGAGCAAGCAAAGTGATATACAAAGATGGGACAGAGAATTGACAGAGAGTTGATCTTTAACTCTGTTATCTGTAGTCCACTGCTTTCTTGTTAGTACGTCATGAGTTGTTAAAGAGCCAGTGCCACTGAACGATCTGACAATCACTCAGGACCAGATGAAGGTCAACTGATGCCCTAAGCACAGTGCAAACTCTCATGCCATGAGATGGAAACAAATCTGAGACACCTACAAATCAAACTTTTAATCTTCAGACACTCATCATGCCAAAGAAAACATTTTTTAAACAATGCAGATTAAAATTAAACACAGCAGATAAGGATAATTACACAAAAAATGAGTAAAGTTTAGTGTGGGAGTGAAAGAGTTAAGAGCATGATAGCTAAGAAGAAAAACTCTGTGGTGCCTCCCTTCCCTTGGTGCCCTAATTATGTGGTTATTTTGCTTAATTTATTAATTTATTAAATTTATGAGGCCATCTCATACAAAGTGACTCTGGGCAGCGTGCAATAAAACCAACTATTAAAACTGAATATAAAAATCAATTAAATGATTAAATAATCAGCATAAGTACAAACAAGATTGTGAAAAGGTTAACTAAGATGTCATATGTGGTGCAACCAATGTACAGGCTGTCTGCTGTCAGGGTATCCCCAGGCCTTATGGGAAAAAAAAACAACCACATTTTGAGGGCTTTCCAAAAGGCCATAAGGAGCTAACCTTACCTCAGGGGGGATGATGTTCAGAGGGCAGGTGCCATGTAGCAAAGGCTCATCTCCTGTTTCCTGTCAGATGGAACCCCTTAGCAGACCGGACCTGCAACATGCCTCTCCTGCTGGATCTGATGGGATGGCTAGAAATAATTGGGGGGAGGCGATCACTCAGATAATCTGGCCCCATGTCATGTAGGGCTTTAAAGGTCCAAACCAGCACCTTGAATTGTACTTGGAAGCAAACCGAGAACCAAATTAACATATAAGAAATCAAGATAGTTGTGTTGGAAAATGGAATGAACAACAGCAGTTATACATAAATGGGAAAAAAAAAACCAGGGTAAGTGGATGAATGTGTGTACGTTGATGAAATATTTACTAACAATGGGAAAATGAATAAATATTAATATGTTCAATTTCCTTTAATTTAATTGATTTAGGTGCCATCCGAGTTCAAATGGCTTTGTGTGACTCATAATTCAACAAAAGAATGCAAGACAGTACAATTCAAAAACAACCAGCAAAAAGGTAAGAAAGCAAATAAAAAAAAAATACAACCCACAAAATGATGAATCTGGCCAAAAACATAACTCATAAGGGCTCCAACCACTCTGATCCAAGGCCTGGGAAAAGAGCCAGGCTTTCAAGGCCCTCCGGAATGCTATCAAGCTGGGAGCCATCCAGATTTCAGGGGGGACACGATTCTAGAGGGAAGGCACCATGATAGAGAAGATGCACCTCCTGCATCCTGAAAGATAACACTGTTTAATTAAGAGACCCAAAGCTTGCCAACGCTGTTACTTGTATTGGCTGGGCAGATGCTACGGAAGATAGTCCTATGCCACATAGGGCTTTATAGGCCATAACCGTCACTTTGAACTGCACTTGGAAGCAGACTGGTAACCAATGCAGCTCATGGAACAGAGGTTTCACATGAGCATGCCATCACTACCTGCACCCCTGCATTTTGGAGTTGAAACTTCTGAGTGATCTGCAAGGCCAGCCCCATGTATAACACATTGCAGTCAAGTGGTGAGGAGACTAGGGCATGAGTGACTGTCTGAAGGACCTCCTGATCTAGGAAAGGGTACCATTGGTGTACCAGATGAGGCTGTGCAAAGGGCTTTTTGTTCAAAGTTGCCACCTGCTCATTCAACAGGAGCTGTGAGTCCAAAAAGATCCCCAGATTGATCAGATGCTGATAGAAAGATAGTAGGTAAGATATTGTCTTTCAGAATAAACATTTAATGAAAGAAGCAAAATGATGCTTTATGAGTATACTTCTGCCAACATCATTATATTGATATTTGTACATGAGAACATTCTTCTGCCCACTTTGTTATTATGTTATTTCAGGAGGCACATAAAAGTAACTTGAATGAAGCAGGAATGGGATATGTGTAGTAAAAAAAATTAGGGTTTAGGATAAAAAATGAATGTGTGATAAATAAGTACAAAAGTGAGTGGCTGGTATAAAAGAAGAATGTTGAGGTCAGATAGAGAAAATGAATGAGATGGAATCACAAAACAAATACATTAGGGAAGACTGGGTTGGTTCAGATGAAAGGAAAAACCATGTAAGTTGTAGTTGGATGGAGTTGATCAAATCCTCAAAAGAGTGGTGAGAAGTTTAAAGAATAAAAGGCAATGCATGAAGCAGTGTATGGACATACTGGAAGCAAAGATGGCTTGTAAGGGTAGAAATATATGGAGAAGTATAGTGAATGGTGGTAGTGTAGACTAAATTTACTTTTTTTATTTCATGCCTTTAATTTATTTTGCTTAGTGTTTATTATTTTTATCCTGTGCTTTGCATAATATTGTTTAACCTGAAAAGCAATGGTTTGATGTATGTATGTATGTATGTGTATGTACTGTATGTATGTACGTATGAAAACAAATCAGTACAGTAGTAAATGTAAAACTAAGAGCACACATTTTGTTTATCACTAGGTGGCTCCAATCATCTAGTTATCTCATAATATATCCTTATAATCAGTTATCATGCTAAACCAATGTTTCATGAATTTATTTACAACTAATTTAATGCATACCATTTAAAAATTAACTGTTTGTATACTCAATATATTTTTGTTTGTTTCCTGTTATGCTTAACAGTACATTCTGGAAGAAATACATATTCTACATGCAATTCTGGTTACAAAGTCAGAGGTGGCTAAGGAATTCATGGTCACTATGGCCACCATTTGACTTGACCCAGATTATTGAAGGCTCAACACATAGCAGAAGAGACATTTGATCTGGTTTGGGTCTCAAAACAGTGGCAATGTGATCTAGAGGTAAGAAAGTTACTATTACTTTCTCTAATCATATGCAACATCTACATTATATGAAATCACAGGGCAAGGTCCTATACTAGCATGGAATTAAAGCATTATCAATATAATGATGATATTCAGTTGTATATTTCTACCCTTGGTTTACCAAGTAATGCTCCCAATGTTCTTTTCCAGTGTCTGGAGGTTACATGGATCTGGATGGAGAAGATCAAGCTTTGGCTTAATCCTAGCAACAACAATCCTATTCAAGCTATGGATTTTAAGAACTACCGGATCTGGGAATTTTTGTCATTAATTCTGGATGGGATAGTACTCCATGAGACAGAACTAGTGTACAACTTGGGGGTCCTCTTGGACTCTTGCTCAAAGAGCAGGTAGCAGCCATGGCCAGGAGGGCCTTTCCACAAATCCATCTTGTGCACCAAATGTGCATATTCCTGGATTGGGAAGCCTTACACACAGTTAGTCATGCCTTAGTCACCTCTCATCTGGACTATTGTAATGTGCTTTTCATGGGGCTGCCTTTGAAGACCACTTGGAAGTTACCAGTGATCCAGAATGCAGCAGTGCCTGTAGTTATGGGCATACCATGGTATATCCATGCAAAACCAATATTTCACGAGCTACACTGTCCTCCCAGTAGGCTACTGCATGCAATTGAAGCGCTGACTATTATCTAAAAAGCCCTTTATAATACAGCACTGGGTTATTTGTCGGACCATCTGTATTTGATCATTTCTGCCTTTCCCATAAGATTCAGCAGGATGGGCATGTTCATGTCTCCTAAGAAGCAGTACCTTGTGATGGGACTCAAGGGATGTGCCTTCTCTGTCACAGCATCTGCCCTGTGAAACTGCATACCCCCTGAGATGGGGATGGCCCCGACTCTGGTGGCCTTTTGTAAAACCTGTCTTTTCCCTCAGTATTGAGCAAGGACATTAGATGACCCTATACTGTAAGGGTTAAAATAGCAGGTGTGGTTGGCCTTGGATGTGATTGTTTTTCTTTCTTCTTTTTGTTCTCTTTTAGTTATATTTAATCCAGTATGAGCCACCCAGTTTTGCAACTGCAAGTTGGGCAGCCGTAAAAATTGATTGATTTAAGTAAATAGATAAATAAATGAAGCCAGGTGGGGGAATTCAGCTGCACTTCTTATATCCACGAGGAGCTTGTTTTATATATTAAAGACATTTTATAGCATTCATGAGTTTCCCTAAGGAAGCCTTGGAATTTTAATTTTATGAACCTGACAAAAATCAGTTTGTATATTCAGCAGACATTCAAGAAAGTTTCTGTGTGTTGATTTTGTGCATCTCAGTGCACTTCTGCAGAATACTTATGGCTATATACTTGAATATATATTGATACGTATCCCAGCAGGCAAGAACCCTGGAAAGGGAATGGGAAAAGCATCTGCAAGAACTATGCATATTGTAGCCATACCTGGAACTCCCAAGGTCTATATATCTGAAAGAATATAAAGATTTTTGTAAAAATATAATTTTGATATAATTTTTACCCAAAGCAATGTAAGAGGAGGGCAGCCACTGAACTAAACAAAAGAGGGATGTAGGAATCCTAAGTGCCAATTAAAAAAAAGTCCACAAACACACCAGTCAGCAAGCTATTCCAGAAGGGCCCTTGAAAAAGGAATAGATTTTCTGAAAAGTGTTTGGCTTTTTAAAAAAATTTTTTATTGGCGCATGGGATTCCTTCCTCTCTTGTTTATGTAAAGCAATGGCAACATAAATTACTCCAACAGTCTAAGCCAGCTAGGGATGAATAAATCATATTTGACTGTCTTGGCTACCAAAACTTACTTTTGGTGAAATGCCCAGCCACCAAAGATTGTCCACTCCTGGTTGATAGGGTAATTAGGTAAATTTACCTTAAAATGTGAAGCAAACAAATTTTTCTCCCATTCCTAGTTTCTGCATGGTTATTTTTCAAGGTATCATGTCAAAAACTCATAGACCCTATGAGAAATATTGATAGGATCGTAGCAGCAAAAAAGCAGAGCATTAAATTCCATCTTGCTCTTCTGCTACCTTTTCCATATGCCATTAATTTTACATTCCCCTTCCCCCAGCACACACACACGTTTGTGTGTGTGTGTGTGTGTGTGTAACGTAGCATGAAATCAAAGAAACAAGAATTAAACAGGTTTCAATAAGATGTTTAATACAAGAACTGAGGTAAAGTACAGGATTTTGGAAACTGGTAGGAACTTCAGACCCTCTTTTATTAGCGAGTTCACTCAGGTGGAGTTTCCTTGTGCTGCTGCTTATGAGATAAACTCATCTTCCCTCTGAAGTCGACGTCTAACATTCTTCATGTTTCTTTCTCAGCCTCCTCACAGTCTGTCAAATAAACCCAGGCCGGTATAAAATAAACCAAAATAAAGATAACAGTAACACATAAATAATGTAAAAAATCTTTAAAACCATTAAGCCATATCATAAAGCACTATCACAAATATTAAGAGGCATTCTAACTGGTCTGAGATAAACGATAGTGGTGATGTTGTGATTGATGATGATGGTGGTTCCCCCCAGATGTAATACTGATGCCAATCCATTGTGTTTCCAAAATTATACCCAAAGTTATCTTAAAAGGTTGGGGAGTATTCTTTTGGTCGTTATACTGTAACCCTCTTCATGTACAAATGGCTGATTTGGGTTTTTGTTTGTTTTTATGCCATCTTAAAGTTTTTCAAGTACTGTGGATATAGCAAAGAAAAAAAATAAGCATGTTTGATAAGAAGCAGTCGATCTCCATTACTAAAGACAGTGGAATAACATTTCGGTTGCAGCAGCGACTTAATATTTAAGTTCACGTTAAAAGAAAATGAGAAATCTTTATCATTCTTGCATAAAGGGTTAACAAATTATTTCATTTTCTCCTGTAAGGATCTAAGCTTCCTGGCTCATATAAGAAGTCTGTCAGTGTTTCCTTCCAGGATGCATTTTTACTTTCCCAATTTAATCTTCAGCTCTGGTATTCCCTGGAGATCTTTCATCCAAGTACTAACCTAGAACCAACCAACCAACCAATCAATCAATCAAAGTTTATTGCAGTCTTGAACCAGTACAAGGATGATGCCCTGTGAAAGTATACATGTTGTTGTTGTTTAGTCGTTAAGTCGTGTCCGACTCTTCGTGACCCCATGAACCATATTGCGCCAGGCCTTCCTGTCCTTCACTGCCTCCCTGAGTTTGCTCAGTTTCATGCTCATTGCTTCAGTGATGCTATCTAACCATCTCATCCTCTG
Organism: Python bivittatus; assembly: GCF_059951505.1. NCBI lineage: Eukaryota > Metazoa > Chordata > Lepidosauria > Squamata > Pythonidae > Python > Python bivittatus. The sequence goes on from NW_028277074.1 coordinate 28,534,416, forward strand.
CCGTCCTCTTCTCCTTTTGCCTTCAATCTTTCCCAGCATCAGGGTCTTCTCCAAAGAGATCTCTCTTCGCATTAGGTGACCAAAGTATCTGAGCTTGAGCTTCATTATCGATCCTTCCAATGAGCAATCAGGGTTGATTTCCTTTAAGATTGACTGGTTTGACCTCCTAGCAGTCCAGGGGACTCTCAAGAGTCTTCTCCAGCACCACAGTTCAAAGGCATCAATTCTTCGGCGCTCACCCTTCTTTATGGTCCAGCTCTCACAGCCATACATTACTACTGGAAAAACCATAGCTTTGACTATGCGGATCTTTGTCGGCAAGGTGACGTCTCTGCTTTTTAATATGCTATCTAGGCTTGCCATAGCTTTCCTCCCAAGGAGCAAGCGTCTTTTAATTTCATGGCTGCAGTCTCCATCTGCGGTGATCTTGGAGCCCAAATAAATGAAGTCTGTTACTGCTTCCATTTCTACCCCTTCTATTTGCCAGGAATTGATGGGTCCAGATGCCATGATCTTAGTTTTTTTAATGTTGAGTTTCAAGCCAGCTTTCACACTCTCCTCTTTCACCCTCATCAAGAGGCTCTTTAGTTCTTCTTCACTTTCTGCCATTAGGGTGGTATCGTCCGCATATCTGAGGTTGTTGATGATTCTCCCTGCAATCTTAATTCCGGCTTGTGATTCTTCCAGCCTGGCATTTCTCATGATGTACTCTGCATATAGGTTAAATAAGCAGGGTGACAATATACAGCCTTGTCGTACACCTTTCCCTATTTTGAACCAATTGGTTGTTCCATGACCGGTTCTAACTGTTGTCCCGCATACAGATTTCTCAGGAGACAGGTAAGGTGGTCTGGTACTCCCATCTCTTTAAGAATTTGCCACAGTTGAGAGGGCGGAGCTGGCGTCGCGGCGATACGGCGGGCGATCCTGGGCTCCCAGGATCGCAGCCGATATCTCCTCTCCCGGACGGTCCCGATGGACCTAAGCCGTCCCGTAGAGATGGCGATCGCAAAGGGCGCGTCCCGCGGATCTCAGGGATGCCGCAAGTCCCAGATTGATCCCGGGAGAAGCTCTTGAAGCCGGCGGAGGAGAGCCAGCCAAAATGGCTGCGAAAGCCGGGACAGCTCCAAAGGAAGAAGGAAGAGAGGGGTGTCAACTGGGTGAGATGGACTTTTACTATTCAACTATTCTTAGAGAACACCTTAAGTAACTTAAAGAGATTTTTAAAAGTGAAGAAAAGTGGATTAAGCAGCGAGATTGAGCCTTATAAAAAAAGGGGCGAAATTTTTTTTTTCTTTTCAACTTTCCCTTTTTAGTGGAATTGGCAAGATGTTTTTCTCTTAAAAAAATATATTTTTAACTGGATTGGCTTTTTCTTTTTAATACTCAATAACTCTTTATCTTAAGCCTTTTTTTTGACTAAGATTTCTTTATTGTTATAAGAAATTTATACTTTTTGATTTTGAAATGGGGAAAGTGGAGTTAAGAGAAAGTAAATGAAAGAAAGTTGCACTGCCATCTAGAGGCTCGACATAGTGCTTTTTTTCTTCCATTGTGACGCATGCTCAAGGACCCTGTGCTTTCTAAAAAGATAGTGGGATGTGCATGTTTATACAGGTGCCATCCGTAACTATAAATAAGAAAGTGGAGTTGAAAGCGATTTTGAAAATATCAAGATGGAAAGTTTGAGCTAGTCACAAGAGCCCTGATTAGTGGCAGTAGCTCTTCTTTCTGCTAGAAGCTCTGCTTTGCTCTCCATTCCCCCCTCAGTTGGATTTTTTTTAAAGAGACTTAGTCTTTTCCCTCCTCTTCTTTTTTTTTTTTTCTTCTCCTCTTGCTTTTTTTTTTTTTTCTTATTTTTGGCAAGAACAAAGATAAAGAATCCTTTGATTCAATAAAGGTTTATCAAGATAATAAATTATACGAGAAACACAATGCAGAAAAAGATCTTTAAACTATTGAGGATGACTATAAAAAACTGGAAGAAGAGCTGCAGAAATTCCCGCAAAAAAAAAAAGAAAAAAAGATATTAAAGCTAAAATGGACTTAATTAAACATAAAACGGGATCAATGGAAAAGGAAGAAATAGTATAAGAAATCAGAAACATTAAACAGAATTATTGTGAGGCCTATAAACTGAGAATTAAAAGGGTTAATCAACTGATAAATGAAGAGGGACAGACTTGTTCTTGGCACTGAGGGTGAGAAAAAGATTATATAAGATTATAATGGAAAATCGTACTAAGAGAATGCACAAAAAGAAGAAGTAAAACAATATTGAAAGAAACTACTTCAGATGTTTAAAGAAAAAACGAGGGGAATACAACAATGATGGAACTGACAGAAGCTTCAAAAAGCAGAATGTTTGAAAGGACATTTATTATTGCTTTCTTTTATCCAATAATATAGAAAAAGGAATAAACAGCTAGATATTTTGGGATATTGAATGAAAAGGGTGAACTCAAAATTATGCAAGCGCTGGAATAAAGTATAAATCTGAGATATATAGTTAAAAATTGTATTTGATTGTAAATGTTTCAAGAGATTAGACTAACATTTATACATGGTTGAATATAGTAACATATAGATTTTAAACTAGAGACATTTTTGTTGAAACATGTAGTGAAGAATCTGGTTAGAACTGTAATCCGGTTAGAACTGTAACTGATATTGTAACTGATACTGGTTAGAACTGTAACATTTAAGAATTGGAAAAATTAAAAAGTACTTATGCAGGAGGAAGTTATTGAAAATTATGGAATGTGCAGAGATGAGTTAAATTGAGATTTGAAATTAGAGCAAGAAGATAAGTAATTTTATATGATACTGAGAAAATATAGTAATGTAATGGATTTGGAAATTTTATAATAGAAATTTGATATTATTATATATATACACATATAATCGATAGATGAAAATGTATTACTAATCCTATTGAAAGTTAAAATTTCTTGTAATAAATGATTCTATAGATTAGCTATGAATGATTAATAATTGTTAATTGATAAGTATACAAGTATATTTTGAATAGATGATATGAGAATTTAAGATTATGAAAGGGGCACCAACGAGTTGGTAACTGGTTGACACACGGTATAAAATGGAAGATGCTTTTTTTTATGCCTTTTTATGTTTTTGTTTGTTTATGTATGTTCTGTGTTTGTTGTAAAAATAAAAAAATATTAAAAAAAAAAAAGAATTTGCCACAGTTTGTTGTGATCGACACAATCAAAGGCTTTTGCATAGTCAATGAAGCAGAAGTAGATATTTTTCTGGAACTCTCGTGCTTTCTCCATGATCCAGCGAATGTTGGCGATTTGATCTCTAGTTCCTCTGCCTCTTCGAAACCCAGCTTGTACATCCGGTAGTTCTCGGTTCATGTATTGCTGAAGCCTAGCTTGTAGGATTTTGAGCATAACCTTGCTAGCATGTGAAATGAGTGCAATTGTGCGATAGTTTGAGCATTCTTTGGCATTGCCCTTCTTTGGAATTGGAACATAAACTGACCTTTTCCAATCCCGTGGCCACTGTTGCGTTTTCCAAACTTGCTGGCATATTGAGTGCAGCACTTTAACACCATCATCTTTTAGTATTTTAAATAACTCAGCTGGAATACTGTCATCTCCACTAGCTTTGTTGTTAGCAATGCTTCCTAAGGCCCACTTAACTTCACTCTCTAGGATGTCTGGCTCAAGGTCAGTGACCACACCAGTATGGACTTCGGGGACATTAAAATCTTTCTTGTATAGTTCTTCGTGTGTATTCTTGCCACCTCTTCTTAATCTCTTCTGCTTCTGTTAGGTCCCTGCCTTTTTTGTCCTTTATCATGCCCATCTTTGCACTAAACGTTCCTTTCATATCTCCAATTTTCTTGTAGAGATCTCTAGTCTTCCCCATTCTATTGTTTTCCTCGATTTCTTTGCATTGTTCATTTAAGAAGGCCTTCTTATCTCTCCTTGCTATTCTCTGGAAATCTGCATTCAGTTGCTTATATCTTTCCCTTTCACTTTTGCTTTTCGCATTCCTTCTTTCCACAGCTATTTGTAAAGCCTCATCAGACAGCCATTTTGCTTTCTTGCATTTCTTTTTCTTTGGGATGGTTTTAGTTGCTGCCTCCTGTACAATGTTACGGACCTCCGTCCATAGTTCTTCAGGCACTCTGTCTACCAAATCTAATCCTCTAAATCTATTTATCACCTTCACTGTGTACTCACAAGGAATATGATCTAAGTCATACCTGAGTGGTCTAGTGGTTTTCCCTACATTCTTCAATTTAAGCCTAAATTTTGCAGTACGAAGCTCATGATCTGAGCCACAGTCAGCTCCTGGTCTTGTTTTTGCTGTCTGTATAGAGCTTCTCCATCTTTGGCTGCAAAGTATATAATCAATCTGGTTTCGGTATTGACCATCTGGTGATGTCCATGTGTAGAGTCGTCTCTTGTGTTGTTGGAAAAGAGTGTTTGCTATGACTAGCTTGTTCTCTTGACAGAACTCTATTAGCCTTTGCCCTGCTTCATTTTGTACTCCAAGGCAAACTTGCCTGTTATTCCGATTACTCCTTGACTTCCTACTTTAGCATTCCAATCCCCTATGATGAGAAGGACATCTTTTTTTGGTGCTAGTTCTAGAAGATGTTGTAGGTCTTCATAGAAGCAGTCAACCTCAGCTTCTTCAGCATCAGTGGTTGGGGCATAGACTTGGATGACTGTGATATTGAATGGTTTGCCTTGGATACGCACTGAGATCATTCTGTCGTTTTTGAGGTTGTACCCCATTACTTTCCGACTCTCTTATTGACTATGAGTGCAACTCCATTTCTTCTAAGGGTTTCTTGCCCACAGTAGTAGATATAATGGTCACCCGAATTAAATTCACCCATTCCTGTCCATTTCAGTTCGCTGATTCCCAAGATGTCGATGTTCAGTGTTGTCATCTCATGTTTGACCACATCCAGCTTGCCTTGGTTCATCGATCTTACATTCCAGGTACCTATACAATATTGTTCTTTACAGCATCGGACCTTCTTTTCGCTTCCAGATACATCCACAGCTGAACGTCCTTTTGGCTTTGGCCTAGCCGCTTCACTCTTTCTGGAGCTACTTGGAATTGCCCTCCGCTCTTCCCCAGTAGCATATTGGTCACCTTCCGACCTGAGGGGCTCATCTTCCGGCGTCATATCTTTTAGCCTTTTAACATTGTCCATGGGGTTTTCTTGGCAAGGATACTGGACTGGGTTGCCATTTCCTTCTCCAGTGGACCACATTTTGTCAGAACTCTCTGTCATGACCTGTCCGTCTTGGGTGGCCCTGCACAGTATAGCTCATGGCTTCACTGAGTTACACAAGCCCCTTCGCCACGACAAGGCAGTGATCCATGAAGGGGAAAGTATACATAGTCTGTCTTAAAATGACAGCGACCTAAAATAAAATTAAAAATTAAAATTAAATTAAAATGCATTTATAAAACTATCTAACTAAACTCTGTGGGTACAATCTAAGGTGCAGTCTGTACTAGGTGAAAATATAGTCACTGAGATTATGTTAAATATAAAATATAAAATGTAAGTATCTAAAATTACCACTATGTTAATATATAAAAATTTAAATGTTGACCAGATGCTGCCACCTGCTGAGAGTCAACACTTCCTGTCATGGCCCAAAAGCCCTGTCCTAAGAGATCAGAGGAATGCCTTCTGCCAGGAGGGAATTTTCCACTGCTTTAGTCCTGGGGTGGGGGTGGGGGACACAGACTCTCTCCAGCCAAGTTTCTGCACTTATGGAAACAGGTTCAAGAATTTAGCAATTTTCTATCATGATTAAACCTACCTGTTACGATGCCTTTATTTACAGGCTATTCTTCTGAGCAATATTGCTTCCCGTCCATTGTTAAGGTGAGGAAGATACTGTATTATTAGTTCAGTGTCTTCTGCATCAGTCAACCCTTGATACTAAGTACTAATAATATTATCCAGTGCTTCTCAGCTACCCTGCAATCAGTTTTTAGTAGAAATCAGTAATAATTATTCTATTAGCTAATTAGTTATCAGTTATTGTAGTCATGACCCCCAAGAGGGTCACAAGACACCTTACTGATTTTTTAAACCAATTTCTAGTCCACCCAACTCTGAAAATGGCTCTGGGTGACTAACAAAATTACAAACAAAAAGAAATAACCGTCCCTGACTCTGACACACACCCACATACTAACAAACTTCCTGAAAGAACAAATGGGGGGGGGGGGGAATCCTACATCATCCCCATTAAATTTAATAGTAATTTAAGAGAAGCTGATTTAAGGTAGGGAAATACTTTTTTTTTCTTTTTTTCCTGACACTGGTAAATGAGAATAGCTGTTTTCAGAATAAAACCAAGATTCCAGGAATTATCCCAGAGTAAGTAAGCTTATCCTTCCCATTGGAAATACTGTTTTCAATTGTACTGGATTTTCTACTCTTTGTTTATTATGAAACATTTTTATTTGTAAAATTGTTTCATAAAATATAATTGCTGTATTTTTGTTTTATCTGATATGTAACATAAACTTTAATTACTAAAGTAAGTAGTACATTTCTTGCTTGATCCAATTAAATCTTTAGTTTTATTCATGGGAGAGGCCTGTACAAGTTTTTCATTTTAAGAGTCATGAGACTGCAAAGTTTGAAAACTCCTGACTAATAACCTGGTTGACAACTAAGTTTAAAAATACTCTTATGAGGACAACTTAAGTTAATAAACCTATTCTGTCAGCAGAAGCTTATATCTGAATAAACACAACCTCACTGGCCACAAACTTCTAACAGAATTATAATTGCTCAGTGTAGTTCATTAGTGATAATTAAATACATACTTTGAGCAACTGAAGTGTGTAGCAGAATGGCTCTTACATAAGAGTTCAGTTGAAAACATTTCACCCTGAGGAACATATGGACTGAAGCATCATTGGCCAGTGTCTTGGTCTGGGAAAAAATGTTGAGTGGATAATAATAACTGATAGATCATAGATTCCAACAGAATTCAAAGCAAAATATTATATCCAGGCTCAGTTAGTTGAATGTACGTGCGAATTGCCATTCAAAAGTAGAACTGATTCCCTCTACCACCTTCTAAACAGCAAGAAAATTCATGCCAATTAACGACTTTTAATCTGATAATGCAGCACAAATATTGCAACTTGGAAAAACCAGGTAAGTAGCTTGCTTGCTTGCTTTATTTATTTATTTACATTTATTTATATGCATCCATCCATCCATCTTACAAAGTACCATAATCATTCAAGCAACTGGCATCAATGTGCAACATACTAAAATATTCAAACATACAGGAAACAGCAGCAAACAATAAAACTCTATATTACTCTATCAGGGAAAGAAAGATCGAAACTGAAGGAATACATCACTGCATATGTTGAAACAGTAATGTTGAGCAACAGCAGAGTTGAGGCCACACAGACTTCAGTGGGGATGATACTATCCCACAGGGCGCTATTGAGTTCTTTGACTTAAATGCAGATACATTGACCAATTCAAATAACTGATACTCAATATAATGATTATATGACTTAGACCCAGTTTTGCAAAACAATGACAAGGAGCAGCTGTTCAGTTAGTTGTTTCTAATCTTATCTATAGATGCCATAAAGTTGGGATCTTTCATATGAATTCTACCAGAAAACTACTGCTGGTTCCTCAAAGGAAGAGAAATTATTTTTGCCTGTGTATTTATCAGTCACAGTGGTTCTGGATAAATCTGATCCTGAATTGGATATGGCACATGAAATTTATAAATAATGTTATTAGAAGCCTGAAACTAAAAAAAGCAATAGCAGTTTCATCTGGTCATACCTTACATTTTTGTTTTAAGCCAACACCCTTTCAATGCTACTTTCTGTTCTGCCATCCTGCAGAGTTTCTTATTCTTAGTAACTGGGGGTTAGAAATATTGTCCAAGGAGTAAATACTTACCACAGGACAATAAATTATTTTAATAACATACTGTTCCACCAAAAGGTTTCATATGGAAATGAAAAGGGGAAGGAAGAACTATACATAGTGTGACACCAGAGAGTGACTTGTCAGTTTCCTTCTTTGACATGCTCAGGGGATTTCCATTTCACGAGCAATGCAGTCAAGAATTGGAGAGGGGAGGGGGGACTAGCATTGCAAAGAAACCTTTTGCCCACAACATGAAAGGAAACAAAAGTGTTGCATAGATATAAGACATCCAAAGCTCTGGGCCTCATTTCTGTTCATCATTACACACTGGGTACTGATCTTGCCTTAAAAGAGAAGCTTAATTCTTGAAGGTAAGTGAGGACTGGAATATACCTTTTTTCCCCCTTTTCTTTTTACAAACAGAAACACTGAGCATGGAATCTATCCCTGCACTGCAAATACTGGTTTCTGACAGTGCCTGCATAATTTCAACAAATAAATCCTAAATTTGTAAGGATTTTAAATACAGTCTAAAATAAAATAGTTCAAGGAAACTAGTGCTGAGTTCATGTATTGTATTGAGAAATGGGTGCCAATTGCAAAATGACAGAAATCACATAGTGATGATATTTCCATGCCAAAAATGTGTTAACTGAGCAGGTATATGCAAAGACAAGACCAGGACAATATGCTACATTTATACAAGACATAATAGGCCAAACACATTTATTTTCTACTGCATAAATACGCAACAGATTATAGGGCGATATTGTGCCTTCACTGTCTTTAGCCGGTTAATCTTCAGTAAGACAATGTTGGAGTAATTTCTATTGGGCTTTCAGCTGGGATAAGTTCCTGAGACCTTTGCAGTAACCTAGGTAGATGACCTAAATTAGAAATTAGATGTGGACAGTGCAGCCCCGCTAGTTTTCCTGAACCACTTAATAGCTTTCAGCACCATTGTTTTCAGCATTCTTTCAGATCATCTGATGGGATTGGCTTCAGAGGCACTGTGTTCTTGTCAGACCATGTCTGACCTTGTCTTCCATTCCATAAAAGAAATGGTGGGCAATTGCTGTTCGACATCTAGGCTGTTGATCTGTGATCCTATAATAATTCATCTCGTCACCATATTGTTCAATGTGTATGTGAAACATGTTTGGAAACATCATTTGGAACATTGGCATTGGATATCGACAGTAGGTTGTTGACACCCAACATATTACTTATTACTTTCCAAATCAGCTACTAATCAGGTGGATAAGAACAAGCTGTAGTTAAATTCAGACAAGACAAGTGGTGTTGGTCAGTAAGAAATCAGATTGGAACAATGAGGTTCAGCCTGTTTTGAATGGGTTTGCCATGTGAATGAAAGAGTAGATCCACATTCAAGGTATTTTCTTTAAGCCTCAGTTTTTAATGAATTTACAGGTCACTTTTGTGTGAGCTGTAATCATTCCTGAGCAAGTTTTCCATGCCTTGATCATATTCTGTCTAGACTATCGCAGCATGCTTGAGTGATAGGATGACTTGATATTTTTTTTTTAGTTCATTTCACACAAGCTTTATTGGAAATGCGATGTTTCTTCATGTAGCATCCTTTCCTTATTCAATCTTCCTAGTCTTCACTGACTCTAAAAGGTGCAGCTGTAGACAATGAATGTAAATGTTTGGATTATACTTTCTGGGCAGAACATTCACCCTTTGACTGTTGGACGAAGTACCACTGAAGTTTATCATGGCTGGCAGCTATATATTCATTATAACAATTCATTTAATGGTTATTCATTAAAAGCCAGGAATGTTTTCCAGTTCTGTTTACTTGTAAAATGAAGTGAATGTTCTCTGCCATTTTTCTGGAACCAATTGTGTTTTCCTCTCCAATGGTCGTACAATTTATTTAAGTTTTCCTTTAGGGCAGGCACAAATATAGTGATATAAAAAATAGTTGAAGCAAAACATCCAGCTGCCAACAGCTGAGATTTCTCTTCAGGTTCATCAAAAATCTGTAAGCTAAAAGAGATGCATTCTTGAACAAAAAACCCAATATATTTTAAAAGTCTCTGCTGCTGAACTTGCTGGTCCTTCTGGTTTGTTGTCATTTGCTTATAAACAGGCAGTGTGGTATGATTGTGAACAATATGGTAGGATTCAGCTTTGCCACCTCTCTTGTAACTTGCATGTGCTTTTTTGTTGCTCTCTTTTTTTTTTGCACATTTGAGCTCTTCACCTGCTTCCATGGAAACAGCCGTAATTCAGTGACAGAAGTTCCTAAACCCAATCCATAGCATTTCCAGATTGGGCTGAAAAAATTATTTCGAGAGAACTGCTTCCAGTAAGGGTAACAAGGCTGCTTAAAATAGCCAAATGTTCTGTTACTCCTCTGCTTTTAGCACTTCTCTTTCCTCTGCTTCAGATAATAATGATTCTTACTCCAGCAACTTCATGTTAGCTCTGACTTGATAGCCGCTTTGCAAAGACTTGGAAAGGATAAAGCTTATTTTTTTAAAAAAGTATGATCCTGATGCATTACCAGTGAATACATATATTACATGTCAAGTGGATGTGCCACTGCTATTTTAAAACAGATTAATAAAATAGTTTCCTTTCCTTTCCTTGTCACTTAATGATTGGGAAAAAGAAGTGAGAATGGTTTACTTAAAAGCAGTACCTACCAGCTGTGAATACAGAATTATTTTGTAAAAATTAAATGAGTGGTCAAATAATACCTATTCATCATTGCTAATTTAATATAGCAATACTTAAGTGTATACTAAGTTATTTAGACATCTTCAGTAATACTTATTGATGCAATAAGGGTCTACAATTCTTCTCTTGCTCTCCATTTGTCTTCTACTGATTGGCATTCAGAGACATGTTGATGGAAAGCCATCCAGAGTAGTAGCAATAACATTCCAATAAAGCATCCAGGCACTTTTTAATTTGGCGGTCATCACTACATCTTATGATACCAAATTTTGTAGTTTAGTTGAGCTTTCTCTCTGGCTTTCCACACTGTATCATTTCCAGAGCAGCTCCTGGGAAAGTTGGTTTGTTTTAAGGCTGATTTTTTTTTTTTCCTGACTTTGTGCCAGTTTACTTGAACCCAGAGCAAAGCTGGACTTTTTCTTTTTTCTTTTCCTTTTTTTTAATACTATGCCTTCAGGGCAGTCTGTTTTTGTGTTAGTTTTGCTGTTGCTTCACCATGCCTTTCAGCTTTGAACACAAGCAAGACCTACACATCTTCCACTGCAACCTAATTGTGTGTTTATTCTCATACAATTATAAGAGCAAATCAGATTATTGCAAAAACACTATAGAAGAAAACTGGACCACCCCTATAAAAGAGGAGCCCAGGTAGCCTGTTACGTAGGCATCAATGAGAAAAGGAGGTTGAAGGGTTTAATTATTGCTTCTACATATAAGGTTTGCTCTTGAAACACAATAGTCTCTAGAATCCTTTTGTTATAGTTTCCTAACTCTTCATTAATAAAGATAACTTACCAGAAGCTCTTGCATTTCTAGGAGCTTGCTTATTTGGTCCCACTCCTGCCTGTTGGGTGAAACCTGACACTATGCCAGGAAAGGAATATATCCAACTTCCTCAACAAATCCAATGCCAATCCTTCTATCCTGTTTGTTAGTCAGGATACAAACTACACCTCCACCAAAACTGGCAGGGAAAGCTACTGCTTATAAACAGCCAGTAAACCCTACACTCACTCGCACTGATGATGCTACCTAGTTGGGTATGAAACATCTGCAAGCAAACAACCAAGTTCAAAGAGCATTTAAAGTAAGTTTACACAGTTTAAAGGTTTACACAGGTAAACCTGGTCATGTTTCTATGGTTCCCTAAGAGCCCGGGCAATTAAACCATTCATTCTTTATTGCTTAGAAGACTATCAAAACTGCATCATCTGTGTCCATAAAATGTTACATACATTTCAATGCAAAATTGGACAGGAGATTTTGGTTCAAGACCAGTATAACTGGAAAATCATGAGAAGTAAACAGAGAATGGATAGCACCCATTTCTGATGCCATACTGAAAATATTTCTAATCCAGCATTTGATTTTCACAGGAAAAAAAAATTGGCGATAAGGGTTAGGTTCTTCCCAAGCAAGAAATTCTCCTTGGTATTGGGGGATTGTTGGTTAGGGACATAATATTGGATTCCAATGAACGTGAATAATTGGAATATTAGAATCTACTGCCCCAAAAAGTACTTCTACATATCAGGAACTTCCATATTTGTTTACTTCACTTTCAACTTCCAATCTCTGAAAAGGTTCTAAACTGACTTTTCATTGTCTTCATTTCTGCTGGTCTTAACGTGCGTAAAAAAGGAAGGGACAATCATGAGCCAGTCCATTTTCATTCCAGGTGGAAGGAGGCAAGAGTTCAGTGCATCTGCTGATATAAGCAGAAAAGTTGAGCAGGTTTTTTGTTTGTTGTTTTTTACAGTCTAATATGCTAATAGTTTCCCATAGTTTCCACTGTTATGAATCCTGAGAGTGAAGATCCCATGGGTTCCTCTGATTTGTTCATATATTTGTCCACAAAACTAAAACTAGGTAGTGAGGAAAAGGTGGATGAGATCTCAGAAACAACCAACAGATTGCTACAACCACATGACATCACTGTAGCATACAAACCAACTAAAATCTCCAGAACATCTTAGGCAAATCAAAAGACCCAGTAGCCCAAGGGGGGGGGGGAAGGGTCATCTATGACACACAATGCAAAGACTGCAAGAGCCAACTACTGTATGTAGGACAGACAGGCAGAAGACTAGCATGTACGAACACCAACTAACTTCAGAAGACATGACGAAAACTCCTTTATCTCAGAACACGTGGACAGACTCAAACACGTTGCAACTGAGAAACTATTAGCATCTTAGACCAAGCCAAATCCAAGAATGCTAGGGAATTCCTGGAAGCTTGGCATTCAGACAAATCAAATGTAGACCTAAACCACATTTACACATAATTTAAGAGAGACCATAAAAAACCTAGGAAGCAAACAAAAAGATTACAACACATTCCCCCCAATAGCCCACATTCAGGTAAGCAGGGATCAGCACCAGACAAAAGATCAGGCAGAAAACAATACCCTAATCAAAGAAACCACCAAGGAAGAAACCTTACCCCCACCAAAACTGGTGGGGCAAGCTACTGCATATAAACAGGCAGCAAACCCCACACTCACTTTCACTGATGAAGTTACCTAGTTAGGTAATGAAACATCTGCAAGCAAACAACCATGCTCAGAGAGCATCAAGAACTCCACAGTTAAACCCTGAGCTACAGATATTCTCTTCTGTTGGAACTTATTCTAAGTGCATAAATACTATTAAAGAAACACTTGATGATTAATTTATATTTTATATATTTGGGTCTGATTATTTCAAAGTATCATTTTTCAAATAATTTTGAGAACCTTCAGTAATATTTTAAGCCTGAATCATGCACCTCTATGTTACCTCTGATTGCCTCAGTTACAATCGTAATATTAACCAAACTACTGCTGTCCAGATATGCTGAAAATTATATATTATTCAAAAAAACACACACTACATTTTCCAGACATTATTGTCTTCCAAAGCAGCTTATATTCAAATATGAGCAATTCAAAAGAGAAGGAAAGCCCTTTTTACAGGCTCACATTTAAAAGACAGGATGTGAAATGGGGGAAAAAAGGGTGATAAGACAATTTCATTAAGGTAAAAAAAAATGTGATTTGCAATGTATTATCATTCTTAGATTTTTCATATTCTTTTGCTGGGGTTTTTGAAGATCTATTTTTGGCCTTTATTTATGTTGATTAGAATTCCCAAGCCCAAAGACCATGATTAAAATGACTGTAGCTGATGAATGCAGTGGAGTAACAATGCCCTTGTACTTTCCAGGTTAGCTAAGTAGGGTTCTTTATCTGGTGGTGAGTGCCTCTGCAAATTTCCCACAGCTCTTACTTGTCTGATTAATGGAAGGGACCAGGTTGATCTCCCCTCATCACAATGTTCATACTGAGAAACAAAGGATGCAGCTACTCTAATAGCATTTGGCCCCTGATTTATCAATAGATCCCTACATACAGATGCCACCTGGCTGGAATGGCTGCTTTATCTTGTTTTAAGTTCCATGAGCTTTGAAACAGTGATTATGATGATTAAGAATGACATTAGATATCATACCCATTTCAAGGGTTGCACATTATATTTGATGAAATAACCATGTCAGGTTCAGCCAGTAAACTCACAGGTCAGCTCTGACAATTTTATTAACGATAATATTTAGCAAGTCTGTGTTCTGATATTCTTCCTTCCTTTCTTCCCCCCAAAGAATGTTGTCTGAAGGGTATCTCTGTAAAATCCCTTATCATGAACTCTTGAATTACAAGCTCTATGATACAGAAACAGAAGAGGCAATACATGAGATGAAGTCATTAAATGGTGTCACTTATGAATCAACAGAGAAAATGCAAAATAGAAGTTTATTTTGGAATTATAGATCTGTGGACAAATTTATGATCTCTGTTTCTTCCCAAAAAAACAAAAATAATAAACAGCAGAAAGACACATTGACACAGACGATGCAGTATCCAGTATTTGAAAGGCAAACATCTGAAGCTGTGGAAATCTATGTGGGATCATCCATGAGCAAAGATGCTTACCTCGTTCCCTCTTCTTGTAAAAGCATTTGTAAGAACTACAATGACCTGCATATCGCTGGCGATCAGGTGCTACCAATGAATTCAGTTAAAAGAGATGCTATTTATGACAGTGGGATATGCCCATTCCTAGAATCATCAGAGATTCCACTGCCAATAGACTCAATTCCAACGCTACCTGCTGAGGTCCCGCGGAAGCCATCCCAAAGGAATTCATCGTGTTGGCGGGTGGCCAGCATCATGCAACATCAGCAGCCTCTCTCTAATTCAATTCTGAATAATTATTTGGAGGAGAAAGTGGTAGAGCTGTATAAGCAGTATATCATGGATGTGATGGGCAGCAGCATATCTCCCACTCAGATCTTGACTTCAGAGTTCATAATGACCAACGTAGATCAAATCAGCATGAAGCTATCGCAAGAAATGAACATGAAGACCACCAAAGCCAAAGATATGGTTATTAACCGCCTACTACAATTAGCTAGTGGAAAGGTGTCCACTGAAATTAGCACTCCCAGTCTCCACATTTCCCAGTTCAGCATTAAGTAAAGTTCATTGTATCTTGAAATGTAGAAATCAGTTCAATTTCTGAGTCATAAAACTACCAGGATACAGCTGAGGTACCAAATCTAAATTATTTCACACATAAACTCTTTCAAAAAAGACTGGTTTGAAAATCATGTACCATTTTTTCACACTATGGTTTCCATATGCATTCAACTTCAACTCCCAGCTAATATATTGGAAATTAGGAAGTTGTGTTTTAACTATTGTTTCTGAAGGCTCTCATACACAAATCTTAGAAAGTTCACCCCACCCTCAAATCCTACCCTCAAGAATCATGTTTCCTTCTGCTTTTCTCTACTTCTTATGTTATCCTTCATATAATGTTTTTTCTCCCTGTCCGTGTGATATTAGTGTTTCTCTTCCAATTAAAATAATTTCAGTGTTGCTTTAATTGCATTTGCTCCTTGTAAAAGCCTTGTAAATTTCTTGTAAAAAAAAAAAAAGCATGAAAAGAGCATAGTTTGGTAGGTAGATAGGTAGGTTAGGGCAGGTTTTATCTCAAAAATGATTCAAGTATTTTGGATGTCTTGTGACTGTGAACACACCAACCTGTTATTCATCAAAGCAGCATGAGGTTTTTTTTTCAGTTTTCCATGTGAGCCTGAAAAAAAGTAGTGGTTGCTTTAAGAGTCACATTAACTTTAATGAGCTGTCTCCTTAAAGCAGCTGCAACTTTTTTTTTTCAGGTGCATGTGGAAGCCTGAAAAAGTTAAGCTGTCTTAATGGCTGAGAAGTACTATGCTTATCAAAATTATCTCCAAATTATTTTTGAAGTGTGTACAACTTCAAAAAGTTGATAAAATAGAAAGTTGAATAGGGATTCATATGTTTTGATGACAGCTAAATTGATAATTAAAATTAACATTATGAAAATTTAGTTCTAAGTCTATATATTAACGTTGTGTTTTTTGTCTTTTCCATCTTCTCATTCCCAATATTTTGAGCCTTTAAATAATGTCAGTATATTGTCCATATTGTTTCTGCAATAGTTGCTCTGTTTCCAGGATATTTCATATCCTCTTCTCCCTTTGGTTTTGTATTTTTCTTTCTCTTCATTCTCTATCAAACAGTCTTCTGTGTCTGCCAAAAACTCAGTTAATAATGAACTTTTTGATGGTACCTGAAAGTTTTCCTGAAGTTATTTTTTTACAATCTACTAAACATTGGTCTCTTCTGAACCTGCTGAAAGCTTCCTCTTGTGTATGTGGGGCATCATTTGGATGTATATAGACTCATATCAATATATATTTTATCTAATTTGATTAGAATCTGGATACTTGATTGGGATTTTAAACACATATATATTCAATAAATTGTCATTACACAATATTATTTTAGTTGCCATTAGCAACTAACAACTAACTTTCAATAGCAGACTTATAGAATAGTAAATGAGATGAAATGTCTGAACTGAAGGTAAATTCATTATGTCTAATAATAATAATGATAATTATTATTAATTGTTTTCTTAATAAATCCATTTACAATGAAATGTTTCATTTCCTGTCTTTTTTTCCACTGTTTTTGTGGACAGTACATTGTCCTTCTGTTTTCAACATACTTGAAAATATATCTTCATACTTCTTACCTCTGATTTACCATACTAAATTCCTCTAAAAGGTCTTTATAGGTAAAGAATTGATCCATGATTCTAACAAGTCATCCTAGAGAACAGTTCAAGAATGTATATGTATTGGACTTTCAGTTGCAAAGTTCAAGGTTTGTGCTATGTATGATGCCTTGAGTTATGTTCTAGAATGAAAGACAAAATGTACATTCAATAAACAATCAAGGAAATGAATATGTATTGCTATTGCTACTTTCCTTCTTTTTTCCAGTATGGATAGCTTCCTGTCTGGATCTGACCTTCTGATTCCACAGTCCTTATGTGACACTTTGACTAGGCCTACTGTAACTAGGCTGCAAAATTCTAGATGATCACTAGATGGCATTAAAAAGATACAGAAAACTTTCTGTAGGCCAGATATGGTAGCCCTGATTTTGACACTATCTGATTCTGAGGATTCATTTATTAAATAGAACACAAACACACACACACACACACACACACACACACTGCTCTTTCTCCTTTGACATAGTGAAACATCTAATTAGGAAAACCAACATTTGCTTATTCATTTATTTATTATGGATATTTATGCCTCTTCAATCATTCTGACTCTAAAAAGCTTAAAACAAAAATGCAATATATTATAAACACAAATGTCCATAAAACTAATATAATACTTGTACAATAAGAAAGCAAACATCATATACTAAATCCAACAGTCACAAAATAAGCAATATGAATCCTAGTGCCTTCAGCCATCCAGAAATTAACCAACCACACAGTCCTCAGTCCCCAAATGCTTTTTGAAATGACCAACTTTTCACAAACTTTCTATGTATTGAGTCTGAGGAGTGAATATTATTTATGGTGGAAGGTCATATAACCAAATTCACTGAGTATTACAGAGTTTTCTTTTTCTGTATTTTAAACAGATATTTATTTAGTCAGTGTGGTACATTCCTGTAGATTAAACAAGAATGTTACATCTTTCCTTTTCTGTACATTTTTGGGGGTTGTGCTTTGGAATTTTTTTTTTCCCCCTGACTAGCTGGTAGAAGAGGAAGAGAACTTTTCTATTGGCAGATAGCAAGTAATGTCTTATAGAGAAATGACATATGAATTCAAATGGCCAGGAAGATGGACTCAGAAGAGTCTCCCTGAAACTTATTATATTGTGTTGAAGATAGCAGGCTATAACCATCTATCTATCTATCTATCTATCTATCTATCTATCTATCTATCTATCTATCTATCTATCTATTGTCAGACTTTCAAAAATCTAATTCTGGAAACATATCAGTTAAGAAAGTTTTAATTCTTTAACAACAATCACATGGCTCATAATTACTATTCTCCTTATTTTGAGGGTTGCTTAATTATGCTAATTTCTTAGAATGGTGTAATAACTCTTTACACCTTCTCTATGCTATCACAAAGTCTTATGTGAAAACCTTGATTGACCAAATACATGACAGATTGTGGAAGTCAATATCTGTGGAACCATCTGTTGATGACCATGGCATATGGACAATTGTGATTTTGAATGTAACAGGAGTAAATATTAATTAACAAACAAAAGAAAAAAATAGATCTTGTATCTATGAAACTAAGAGAAAAGAGAAGGAGGTAATGGATCTGGGTGAAGTGTTATGGTACTGTGTGTGTATTTTCAAACAATATTGTTTTCCTTACACATTAACATGGGACCATCAGTTGTCCCACTCTCTAGGAATCTGTTTTTCAGGTATTTTACTGTGGGTTTATCAACCAGCCATTAACTCTGCAAATGCCTTCCACATATAACTACTATAACTCTTCAGTAGATCATACACCACCAAGATTACCAACATTTACCATTGATGTCCACTCTGACATCACTCCTTGGGCTATTCACATTTAGAAGTTGGACTTGTCAGTCAGTCCTTGACTTCAGGAATATCAACTCCGAGGTAGCCTGTATTCATTTGGTTTTATCTTACTGGATTGTCAATTTCATTGTCCCAAGCACGGCCATGCAAACACAATCCTTTTCCTTGTTTATGTGGATAAGCTCTTAGCAGAAGATTGAGGAAGCAGACCAATTTGAACTCTTTTGCTTTTTTACTTGGTTAAACAAGAGATTACAATTAAGCATTGAAAGTTGTCACTTGACTACAAAATTTTCTCCTAATATAAAACTGGGAAGACAAAAAGAAAGATAAGGGAAATGGGGAAGAAAAGAAGACAAGGTTTAGTTCTTATAGATCTTCCCAGGAGACTTTAAGTGCATGTGTTGCTTATCTGTCACTATATATGGTAGTCTTTGATTTCTTTGGCATGTGTCTGGATGGAGAAAGGGTGCTGGATAAAACAGGAACTGAAGCTTTAGGAGACTAACAACCTTTTTCATGGTATGTCTTTCCTTAAACCCTTAGGATATGACATCATTTTTCCTGATGCTTCAACCCATCTTCTTATTAGTTCTTCAACACACTTCTCCATACATAGATTATTCTGATGCTCTTCCTTTATATAGTGTTCATATTAAGTAAAAGGGGGAAGTTTAAAGGGCAAAGGTATGCAGCTGTGCATCAATGTGGGGTAACAAGAACAGGTTGCAGTGACAGTAAGAGATGGAGAAGTATAATTAATGATGGTATAAAATTTATCTATATTTTCTTTTATTTTTCTTATACCTTTTTGGATTACTGTATTTTCTTTTCTATATTAGTATAACACTGCTTACACCATAAAGAAATAGTAACGTAGGCATACTCCTTTTCTATAGTTTTTAGCATGTAGCAAGTGTTATAAGATCTTTCTTTTTCTTTTTGCACAAATTTGAGACCATAATGAGATACTTATGGAAGCTGTTGCACAAATGTGTACAATGAGCATCCTGTACTTTTGATGTTTCAGTATGGAAAGCTCATTTCAAGAGTTATTTAAAATGTATTGTTCTTTAGGTTTCTTCATAGTTGAAGCCTGCTTCAAGGATTACGTTAAATCCAAAAAAGATACATATTTTTCAATACCATATAAATGAAAAGATCTTAAACACTTTATTTTTACAAGTATCTACATTCTTGAGTTAGGCATGTAAAGAACAGCAACTTGTATCAAAAAAAATTATTTTGCTACAACAAGATAAGGCTAAAGATCTAAGCATGTGTAACCAATTAAATTTTGTGACATTAAAGGCCTTTGGTGATTTTTGCTGAGCAAACTACAGGAAGGAGTTTTTGACTCCTAGCAACCACATAGATAGATTTTCTCCAAGACAATCTATCCCTAACCTTTTTTTTCATGTCTCTCAATGGTGCCCTCATCACCTCTTGGCTGTCCACGATATTCTCAGGAGTCTTCTACAACACCAAAGTTCAAAAGCATCAGTGCTGTCCTTACCCTGCTTCTTTAAAGTTCAACTTTTGTTTCCATTCACTGAGGTGATTTTCTATCAGGAGTTCCATTTTGTTTTCTTTTAACAAGAAATATGGAATGATGAGAGAAGTAAAAACAAAGGCTAGATTATGGATTCAATATGGCCAAGCAGTCTCCTGTATTTATTGTCACAAAATAAAAAGAATTGGAAATCTCTGATTAAACATAGAACTGAAATCACCAGTTTCTATTCTGACAAGCAGGTGGATGTGTCTTTGATAATCATTTGACATTGCACCCCAGGGACCTCTACTCTATACATTTGTGTGCTCACCCTTGGGTGACAATATTGAAGACTGTGTGCTATAATTCACAAGTATAATCAAGTATAGTCAAAACACCATTGTTTTTTGAGTTACCTTGAACAAGATAAATAACCTTTTGAGTATTACAATAGAGTCTTATTAACAATGCAGCAGAAGTTTATGAAATTATGCACAGTGAAAATATAGATCCCTCTCCATTTTTCTCCATCTTACACAGTACAGCATTAGAATATAAATATGTAGGTTTTTTATTAAGCTAAATAAATTAGTTTAATAGTCTATTAGATAACATCATGGAGGATATATCAAACAGTGGCAAAGGAGTGTTAGTTGCTGCTCATCATGGACAACTATTGCCTTCATACTTGTAATATAATGGTCTGGAGAAGTTCTTGATCTGATTAGAAGTTAACTTATTTTACTAAGAACTATTAAGCATTAAAGATATTTTAATATCTAGGTGGTTGGCATTTAGTATATACTAAATGCTTGTGTGTATTGACACACGTGATTTAGGCTATACAGTTTTGTAGATAAGATAAGTTTTATTGCTAGGTTGGGTTCAAAACCTATATCTTTCAACTCTATAATTTTAAAATCATGTTTTGGGCCAAAACCCAAATGTGTACACATTATATTTCTGAAACTGGGGCTAAAATTCTCTGTGTGCCATCAGTGCCATTTAGAGGGTACCATCTAGGGGGTTGTTAAGATAGGGAAAGTAACTGCATGCTACATCTTCTGTATGAATTTTAATATTCAATAAAATACAGATGCAGAGCTTTGATCCCACCATCATAGCTGCCATGGTAACTCTTTTTACTATACCCTCTAGGCACCTCTGACTCTTTGTAAAATAATAGTCAGTTGACAAAATAACTAAGTGGCTTAACCAGTCTTGCCCATAGTACCAAGAGGAGGGTTGATTAGATCCTTTAACAGCTTTCAGTTCCTTTCAATTAACTTTTTAAAAGTTTTTAGTCAGACATGGTAGTTCAGGTGCTTGAGAAAAAGAACAACCTATTTCCTCATATCTATTTAACACCTGTAAAAACTTCCAGTTCCTTCTTCCTGTCTTTGCATAAGGAACTGTATGACTGTAGTATGTTACATAAGTGCAAAAAGCCCTTGTTTAATTGTATACACTTTCATTATCCTAAAGAAAATTCTGAATCTATTAGTCACTATTAAGAATCTTGCTCTTCTTCATAAAGTCTTCCTCTGTTTGGATGTAGGGTATCTCATATTTAGACAATATACAGGGGAAAAGTCCATAAATATTCTCAAACATATATATATAATTCATTTAGCAACATTTTTTCCCTTATGGTTATGGAGCTGAGGTCATTTGTCGTCCTCCAGATTTCAGCCCCTAATAAAAGGCAATGTTTTGTCCCCTTGGGTTTTGTTCCTGTGGGACACATATGACGATGCTACATAAAATATTCAGAGGCATTTTAACAAAAGCAGTTCCCAGGAAAGGGGGGGGGGGGAATCAAGAAATGACCACATCTAAGCAGCAGCAACTGAACAGTATTTCTTTGCCACAGATCCCTGCTATAGTTTTTAGCTATCCTGTATTTCATTCTCCTCTATTGCTGGTTGCTTAGCTATTTATTGTTTTATGCAAGCATGTGACTGTTTCATTGGTATTAATATCACCGGAAATATAAAATCCACCTGGAAAGTGCAGCTTCATGATTTCTTGCTTATCTTAGTTGCCTGATGATGCCAGGATATATGTGGCAAGTAATTTATATCTGAAATGACCATATTCCTTCAAATGCTGCTATAATTTAGCTCCTATGTCACCAAACTGTCTCCATGTTCTTCAGAGATAGTGAGTAAAATATTATACTCCCAGATAGTAATATACTACTACAATGCTATTAGTTTAAACAGAATTGCAATGATAATTCAATCAGCAGTGATGCCAATAACAGTGTTTTATTTTGGTTAGTATATTGTAGATTTTCTTAATTTCAGTTGAGTCCTGTTAAGCGAATGTGCATTGAGGCAAAAAAGAGTTTTTAATCTGATTTTGTTGATCCCAGCTAGATAACCTATTTCTTCTTTTCTAGTGAGCAAGCATCTTAAAAATATATTGTAATTTCCATTCCCTCCATTATTATTATTATTATTATTTTGTAGATTAATTGGAGCCAAAATCTCACTGTGTAGAGTTGGACAGTAAAATACTTGATTATCCAGGAAGCACAGGAGACAACGTTGTCACAGTTCTTCAGAGTAGGAAAAAAGTGCTGAATAGGAATGGCTGGATATATAGAGGAAAATGCTAGCAAATGATGGTATTTCTTCTTCAGGATTCTCTCTGCCCTGCATGAGGTATCTTGAAAAGAAATTAGAAATCTGGGCTATGCCAGTTGGGAAAGGCACTGCCTGCCTCATGTGTAGTATTATCAGTACTGATTTGCCAGAGATCGAAACTTTTTCACATATTCTTCTTTCTCTAAGGACAGTTGAGTCATAACTGATGAAATATTCTGCTTCAAATATTAGTTCAAGGCAGACCATGGAGATGAAAGAGCTCATCTTTTTTTTTTTTTTTTTATTAGGACTTCACTCTGGCTAGAGCTTCAGTGAATAAGTTGTAAAAGTGTGAGCATAGGGAGGATCACTCGCAGTTCATTTTATTTCATATGCTAAAATGCATTTAAAAGTCTCCACTATTTCTCAGAGCACAGGCAATCAACATAGAAAATCTTTACAGCAAGGCTGGGTAACCTTTAGGCTCTCAAGAGGACATATGTAGTAGTGATTGGCATTTAAATGTACAAGCGCATATAATATCACACCTACCTACTGTTCTCTCTACCCTCAACTCATGGTTCACATATTGGGAAGTCTAAATCTCCCTCCTTTTCCTGAGTGTTGAAATTTCATTCAGGTGGCTCTGAAAAGAAGCCCTCAGCACTGAAGGTGGGCATGAAAATGCCATGCAATTGAAACTGGGAAACTAGGATGCTTTTTTTCTCAGAAGACAGCTGCTGTTGCACTTGAGGAGCACATAATTAGGACATTTGTAATATGATGATCACTATTGTCTTTAAAAGAATTAAATTATTTACTTAGAAAGCTTAAAACCTCTATTTGAAAAGTAATTTTAACAGAAGCTACTCCTCAAAGAGTCTTCTTCATCTACTGTCTTAGAGCTGTTCCTCACTTGCCCCAGTGACAGCCAGAACATGTTGGTATAACTGCTTTTCTCTGCCATGACCCCCATGACATCATCCTCATCTTATCTCCACCTAGGATGGTCATCCCATACATTATTTTGGAGTTTGCTTTTCTAATTGTCACTTGGACATCCTTGAAATGATGTGCCTTCATGCTGATAGTGGGACATAGGACAGATCTATGTTTTGCTTGGCTCACTGCCAGAATGGCCACTCACTGGTTTCCGAGTGCAAGAATAGATAATAACTCTCAGCCCATTGCAAAGGTAACCTGTGGCATGTTTTCCAGCTTCAGCTCAACACTGCTGTTTTCTGACCCAAGTCATCTTAAGCCTCTCAGAGTGAATGCTCCCAGTGCTTTGCTCATTCTAAAAAGTGACCCAGCTCCAATTGGCTGCAGGGTCTGGCATATCCCATCCCCACACCAGCTGGTGGGCTGCTACGTTCTCTCCTGGTCAACAGTTGCTGACATTTTCTTGTAGTTGATCAGTGGTGGCCTACTAAGGCAGTGAATTATTCTTAACCCTAAAAGCTCATGTTCCATTAGCTCTTACATCTCCCTGTAAGCATCCTTCCCATTTTACCCCAGAGTGGGTAAAGTTGTTCTTGTTTTCCCACCCCCTGCCCATAGCCTTGCAGGGCTCCCTTCCCTTCCCTTCCCTTCCCTTCCCTTCCCTTCCCAACATCTTTTTAAGTTGCAATGTAGAAATGTTACTTTGTTTCTGTGAAGATGAATAATCAGTGCTTCCTTGTATTCTTATTTCTGAAGACACATGCAGGAATTCTAAAACAGTGTAAATCCTTTGAAAGAGGTGCTTCAGAATATCTAGGTCTGTATTAAAGCAGTGTACTATATCTCCAGGTTTATGTGGGGTAGGAGGGCTTGTGGGGGGGGGGGGTTGGATGCTTTTCCTGGCGGTCACTCCTGTGTGTGAGTATGCAAAATGACTTTGCTTTTCTGGAAGAAAAAAAAAATGAAGTGCAGTAGCTATGCCTGCTGAGAGAGTCAGAGTACCTTCCCAAGCATGAGCTTTGAAAAAGATCTAGCTTCCTTAAGGATTCAGGCAGAGCTTGTTCATGAGCACAGCTGTGCATTAGAAGCACTTCTTTCCATGGGTTTATCCGGTCCTACCATAAACTACATCTAGGTAGTCAAACTCAACCTCATGGGCATACAGTTAACAGTGATTTTGAAAATGGGTTTGTGTCATCTATAGGTTTCATAAAAGCCACCCAGCAGGAGAAAAATGTAATCTTTTTTCAAACATGATACAGATTCTGTCCTATCGTGGTGGCTGTTAAAAAAGCTCCATGAATTCCTTGATGTTTGCTGTTTGCAGCAAGCAATTTATGCATCATTAGATTTTGCAATAACTGGTTTGTGTGGCTTCCTCTCCAACAAGAGAAGCAATTTTCTTAGCATCACATCTAAGTAAGTGTGCTATTAGTCATATGCCTCAGCCAGTATATTTGATTTGTTTGTTGCTAATGTTACAGGTGAAAACTATTTAAGATTTATTCTGTAATTTTTAGAATGCCAATTCAAATGTGAGAAGGAAATCATGCCCTCTTTTCTACCATACTCTCTTCCCTTTGCTGTTTCCTGCCATACAGTTTTCCTCCCTCAAACAAGGCAAAAAGTTAAAATTTACAATTAGAATGGGCTCACCCAAAAGATTAAAATGTGGCAGAAAGAGTTAACATTTCTTGAAGTTAGACGAAAGATCTCCTTAATCAAATAACAAAAGATATGGCAGGAAGAACTAACATTCCTTGAACTTAGCAAAATCTTCTTAATCGAATAAGAAGAGATCTCTTCCCTGAAGAGATTAGCATTCCAATCAAGCAGCACTAGACAGGCATCTACCTCAGCTAAACAGGATGCCAAAGTGCAGGAAATCACAACTCAGCAGGATGCCTGACTTCAGGAACTCCGGCTAAGTGCAATTTCTAAGAATTCCTAGAGGATGGGCACACTTTCGCATGCTTCCAAAGGAACAAAGTGGGGCTTCTCTATATAAAGGGCTCCCAGGGAAATTGAAGGTGTGGCTGCATCCAACAACTGATTTTGTATGTTGCACTCTCAGAAATAAAACCTTAACACTGTTCCAAGCAATTGCCTGTGCATTTTTATTCCCGGCTTGGAAACAAACTTGGTAAGATTTCTTTCCACCAAGTATGTATGTATGTATGTGTGTATATATTCCCTATTGTTCACCATCAGTTAGAATAAATGGATTCTTGTTGAAAAAATGGATGTAAAATGAATTCTTCTTAATGGCAGATGAGCCAGTAACTAGATATATAACCTTTTTCTTCTTTTTTAGATATCACTTTTCTGTCTAGAATGTGCATTCCATACACTGTATATTATTATGCAGGTCGCTTCTCTACTTGACACCTGAATAGCCTAGAACTGAATTAGCTTCATGCTAGTAATATGACATGATAGAATACAAAATAGTTACCAATAAGGGCTCATCCTCAAATCCCCTTAATAGCAGCATGAGCATGGTCCAGCTATCATTTTGTATACCTATTCTTCATAGTGTAGCCTTTCTTCCCTCGCCTCCAACTCACAGCTTAGGGAGCTTAAGGTGATATTTAGTTTTTCCAGTTTTAAAATAATGCTTTCCCTCTTTTCAGAACACAGTTTTATTCATTATCTAGTATGATTCATTTACAGTGTAGTTGTTGGCACAGGCAGGGGTGGAATCCCAATTCCTAATGACCACTTGAGGTTACTGGTAAGTGATCTTCATAGTCATTTTGGCTTGGACTACACGAAAGACCAGACCCCTGGCTTCTGCAATATATACCCAGAAAAAGCCATTTTCTGATAGGTTACAAATGTGATCAGTTAGGCAACTTGATGATTATGATGATTACATCCCATCAGTTTGCCATTGATTCATAGCGACCACACAGACATATTTTTTTTTCCATGACAAACTGTCCCTAACCCAGTCCTTCAGGTCTTCCAATGGTATACTCATTGCTGCTGTAACTAAGTCCAGTCACCTTACTGCTGTTCATCTTCTTCTTCTCTTTCCTTTCATTTTCCCCATTATTAGAGCCTTTTCCAGATTGCTGGGTCTTCGCATAATGTGTTTGAAGTAGGATGATTTGAACCTGGTCATTTGTGCCTTGAGCGAGAACCCTGGGTTGATTTCTTCAGTGTTCCATTGCTTTGTTTTCTTGCCTGTCCACAGCACTCTCTGGAGTCTTCTCCAACACCAGAGTTCAAAAAATACTCTTCCTATTCTGATGGCTATTTCAAGCACCTGGTAATACTCACTCAGCCCTGTCCTACCCCATGTAGAGAAATGGATTGTCAGTTGTCTTCCCACCAGCAAATGCTTGGTTAAATGGGGAACAAAGCTGGGATAATATACTCACTTCCTTCCTTAATTTGCTGCTCATTGAAACTATAAGATCAATACCAGTCACCAGCCTTGTACTCTGGTCAACAGGGCTCAGCAACTGGGGCAGAAAATGTTATACGGTCATCCTTTTCCATTGGCCGAAGAACTAATGGAGAGTCCTTTAATGTAACCATCTGGCCGTGGCCTAAATATGGATTTCATTCTTACTGTAAAAAGCTAATAAGCAAATCAGCTAGACTATAGTGAAACCAAGGCTGTAACAAGCGTGGGAAAAGTGATGGTACCAGCTTGAGACAACAGATGCAAAGGCAAGGAGCTAATAGCCCAAGCAGTGAATTATCTCATTCTGTTTCCCCTTTACTGAATAGAGGAAGATTCCAGTAAAGGGGAAGGCTCTAGACATATTTCCTTTGTCACTATCCCCACTTCCTACAATCACTACTGCAGTTACAGCTGAAAATGTTTATGAGTCACATTTGTATGTCCTCCACAGTTTTCGTTAAGGAAATAACGATGTTGGGCTCCTAAACTACATAAGAGTTTAATAAATTCAAAATAATTCATTTAGTAATAGTAGTTACATTGCTAAGCAATACTGTAGACATTGTAATTAACTATAATAGTTAATCTAATATAGGGACAGAGAACAGGAGATAGAAGATAGATTTTTTTAACAATGCCTTAACTGCCTGTCCTGGAACTGTTTCCTAACATAAGCAGTTTGGTGAACCAGGGAAAACTTGATACTGAAGCTAAGTTCCCATCTCTTCTCAGCCAGTAGCTGCATCTTACGTAGTCTATTTCACAAGGCTGTTATGAAGATAAAACAGGAGCAGGATTGGAGGACTCTGCTTTTTAGGACAATGATATAGTAGGATTAAAAGATGATAAATTAACGTTCCATTCTTATTCATTAGTAAACTATCTTATTGACAGAAGAAAAGGCTTCACTACTCGAATCACTAGCATTAACAATAACAATATTTCCCAGCTTTAAATTGCTGGCGGGGGTGGGGTGGGGTGGGGAGAAACCCTATATCATTGCAATATCCAACTTCTGTCACTGGATGTCAGTGTACTACCAATATAGCATTATGTTTCAGGCCATTTTACAGTCACTACTTTTTGGGGTATTCTAACAGCTTTGGGGTATTCTAACAGTATATACAGATTAATTATACAGGGTTAGTGGCATTAGGAACTAGGAAGGTGGCAAACCATCAAGGACATATTGAAAGAAAGCACTGAGGCACCTCATAATACACTAAAGGAGCCTTACATGATGAGCTGTTTATTCTGACCTTTGGAAGCATACAATAAGATCATACCTAAGACATTTAGTTTGCTCCTATTCTGCTCCCAGGTAATTTCTTTTTGTGTTAAATACAAGTGAATAAAATCCTACTTTTCCAGACAAATGTCAGTTTTGTGGGCAACATATTTGTCACCTACTTTGGACTGATTTTTTTTTTTTAATTCCTTTTTTCAACTTCATAACCCACATTACGCTGATATTTTGATGCACTTTCAAATGGGTGAGTACTGTGACCTTGCTGCTCCAGTACTGTGCACTCTGGTATTACCTAAATGGAGATGCTACAAAGAACAGACAGTGTCCTTCTTATTTATCAAGGTTAAGAACAAGACAAAATTAACCGTTAAGCAAGGGCTCTGTGGCATAAGCATTCATATGTGAAAGTCAACATTACTTAAATCAAAGCCACTGATTTCTTGTCTTTCTCAGATGAGATAGTAAATATGACTCTGGCTTAGGCAACTCATATTCCCAGATAGGGAATTTTGGTGTGCCACTACAGGCCCAGCTAGATGGCTGGGTTAAATCCTTCTCCACCTGTCCTTGAGCAAGCACAAAAACACATTGGCCTAAAATGTGCTTCTCCAATCGTTCAGCCTTATTCTTCTCAGCCATGGGGACTGGTGACTGGTGCTGTCCTTATTGTCTGAATGCAGTACAAGCCAAAAAAAGCAGTTGATGGATTGTCTGGCCTTGTTTCTTTTTCTACCAAACAACACCTTCCAGCAGGAAAATAGCCACCTACCACTTTGGCTAACATGAGTGTGTGTGAGATTAAGGAGTTTTCATCGTTTTCATCAGTTCTTCTGTTGGAACTCTTTTGCCAGCTGAACCAGCAGTGCACAGCTGGTGGAACCTGGCCCTCATTCCTGGCTTAAATTAAGAAAAACTGACTGTAGAGATCAAACATTGTTTCAAAAGAGTGCTAAGCTCTTGCATATAAAGAGCTCATGAATGACCTGAGAAGTGCTTCAGAAAGTGTTGGGCAAATGTTTTGTGGGCAGATGCCCCAGAGGTGCCAGGTGTCCAATCTTTCCTGCAAGTAAAACCAAAATGCCCATGGAAGATGGTGATCAGAGGGGAGGAAACATGCCCACAGCAGCCTAAAGCAGTGTTTCTCAACCTCAGCCACTTTAAGATGTGTGGACTTCAACTCCCAGAATTCCAATTCTGGGAGCCAGTTGGAGCTGGGCAAATCCCATCCCTTGAATGTAAGTCCACTGGTATCATCAATGAGCTATCCATGACAAAAATTTTGTTGGAGGAAGAGAAAATTTTAAAACTGGGTCTGCTAAAGACAACTTTACATTGCCTCCCTGAGGCAAGGACGATATCTTGAGGATATGTCATATCAAAATAGTTACCAGCACGTGTTGGTGTTGCAGTTAAGGTGATGTGAGGATGAGACCTAAAAAAACGTGCATGAGTGTAAACCTTCTTATAATAAATTAGTCTAGCAGAATAGGAGTTTCTGGTCAGCAGCCTTAGAATTAGCCATAGAATATGAAGCAAAGGTTTTTTTTCTCTGTGATTGCCCAGGAAATGTCAATTAACTTATTCTTTTTTTAACCATCACAACATTACAGTGCACTTTCTAGTAACAGCAAAAGCCTCTGCATTTAAGAAGTTTATAGACCTGCTGGCTAACATCTGGTTCAGGTACTGGCTGATGATAAGCACTGCTGGCAAATTCTACCACTTACATAGTGTTTGCCACTAACTGCATCAGCCTTTTCTCTCCAGTTTTGCCAGTATAGGGGTGTCCACAACTCTTATGTCAGTACTTAACTGATTGTCCAGCAATCTGAAGACGATAAGTTTGTTAGTCACTAACTTTAAAATGTAGTGGCTGTAATGCCCTGTTGTTATTCATTTATTTATTGGAGGGTGGGAGCAGGTGGGAGGCAGCGTTAGAAAAGTGTTCTAAAAATTCTGCAGTCTGTAACAGAGGAATTTGGTCATTTCCACTTGCTTTCAGTGTCCATTTCACACCCACACCCACATACTGTGCCAAGAGTGGGGAAAAATTCCTCCTATAGAAACAACTTACCTAAGTCTGCTCCATTTTTGCAGATTTTTCTAGCCTCCCAGAGGACATAGAGAGGATTAATCTCCCTTTAACACTGTTTTTAGCACCCTCTGGTTTTTAGAGAGGGGGCTATGCTGTTGATTCATGTGATATCTACAAAGCACCAGCTGTACTAGTTGCTGGTGCATTTCGAAGCCCAATTTAAAGGGTTGGTTTTAATCTTTGGAAAATGATGTAGTGCTGAGTGGCTTGAAAGACCACATTTAATTATACCTGCCTGCAACTGAAGATGGGAAACATCTTGCTTTGAAGTTGGAATTAGAACTAGCTTTGGGATGCAGGTTGTGTGTGCTCATGTGTGCATGCACTGTTTATATACCACAAAAAGCTGCCAGTTGCTATGCAGAATTGCTTTTCCACACAACTATAGCAACCACTTTACTTTGGCAAAATAGAAAGTGCTTATGAGGACGAAAATGTGGGTGTAAAAGTTCGCATGCTTCTTGCTACTCTGACTACTCACTGTTAATTAGAATCTTAAGAGAAGACTTCATGAAAGCTTAATACAGCTTCAAAATATAGGCTGTAATATTAAGTACAAACATAACACTACAGAAACAAACGCATGCAGTTCAGAACAGGTTTACAAAAAAGAAGAGGGTTTCTGTTATAACAAAGTCTAACGTAGAAAAAGAAAAGGGCCTGTGTGGCCCTCCAGTAAGAGTAGGACTGAGAACAGCAGGTTCAAGTTCTGATTCAGCCACAGAAATTCATTGTATTTTATAGACACTCACCAAATCCCCAGCTTAACCGATGTCACTAAGTTGTTGTGGGCTAAAATTGGACAATAATTTCTATGTACTGTACCAAGAGCTAATGTGAAAGAGGTAGGAGAGAAACCCAATAAACAAAACAGACCACTATTAAAATGAATTGGCTGTATTTCAGAAATATATACAGGAGGATTATAGTGAAACATAGGCTTACAAGTGGCAATTTTTAACCAACTGTTGCCTTTTAAGGCTTGTTAATAAATGATTCAGGACTCCAGCCAGCCTAGAACTATCATCTTATAGGATTTTTCAGATCATTTAAAGCTTACAGGTAAATTGAACTTCAGGCACTTTTTTTTATCTTCTCAAGACCTTCCAATGTTATGCCCAGAGGGACATCACCCTCAAAGTATGTAGTGGGGGATAAAGCAACTCTTCAAAGATGAAATCAAATATGTAGTTATTTTCAGCCAGCTATCATTTGACTGTAATTCTTTCCAGTGCAAATAATACATTTAACTAAACCATTTTAATATTGTTCATCAGCCAAACAGCTCTTCAGGAAAAATGATATAATTATATACAGTAAAGTCAGTAATATAATCTAGAGCAGCATTTCTTAACCTTGGCAACTTCAAGATGCTGGCTGGGGAATTATGGGAGTTGAAGTCCACACATCTTGAAGTTGCCAAGGTTGAGAAACACTGATCTAGAAGATACAGCAGATAGGCAAGCAGGCAGGAAGGGAAGAATGAGGTACCGATTCTCACTGTTACCCTAAAACAGGAGCTGGATTCACATACAGCTCAATTCCATTTTACATTATCTTAAAGGGTGGCATAGAACTGGGTTTTTTGACTTGTGTTCCATAGAACCCTAGGGTTCTGTGAGAACCTGATGGGGTTCTATGAGACTAAAGGAAGAAAAGAAAAGAAAAGAAAAGAAAAGAAAAGAAAAGAAAAGAAAAGAAGAGAAAAGAAAAGAGGTCACATGGGCACCCATAGCAATTTTTATAAGACACAACGGAAAGGTTAGGGCTTGTTCTTTGCAAAAAAATGCCACAGCAGCCATTTTGTGGATCAGGTCCCAGAATTTTTTTTTTTAATTAACAGATTCCACAGCTTCAAAAAGCTTAAAGTCCCTTGTATAGGGAACAATTTAAGTCTGATTTATATTAACAATAATTCTCAACAGGATCATAAAAGGATGGCTAATCAAGACTGAGTAAATACATGTATGACTGTAATCATACAGCTATGATTACATAGCTGTAAACTATTTTTGTCATAAACTTAGATACCTATACTTAGAAACAATACTTTGTCCCTTCTAAAATATGCAAGTAGTTATTTCAATCAGCACGGAATGATGATATGAGTTTTTCTGCAGTGGGCAAAGGCACTTTTCATTCATTTTCTCTATAACATAGCAGCTGGATAGAAAAATCTGGAAACATTTCTAATGAAGTATACAATAACATGAATTGAGTAATTTAAAATGCCATGAACAGAAACTGTTGTGGATTAAAAAATAGAATCCCACGTACACACACATAAATCAAACACTCAGGACCTAATGGGAAAGGCTTCAAAAGCCATATAGAAGGAAAAAAAAGGGGAGGTGGGAAAAAGCCATGCATACATTTTAGATGCCAGCTGAACATTAAACCCCTCGGACAAATTATTCTTCTCTCTTTTTCTTTCCCATCATCACTCCTTATACTAAAATGTCTGTCAACAGTTGTTGAATTCAGTTCTTGGTGTATGCCATGACCAGCATGTCTCCATACTCACATGGTGACAGAATAGTTCAAAAAATGAAACTTTCCAAAAAAATATCTTCAGATTTTGGTAGGTTTTATAAATTGTCACCTTAGGGACTTATATGGATAATCTAGAAAACAAGAGACAGACTAATTAAGTGATTTAAAATGAGGGCTGCTAAAATACAGTTTGGTCAATATCTGGAAGCAAATCGACATGGTATGCATTTTCTGAATTAAATGCTGATCCGGATTTAACACTTATCCAAATTTGCAATTCAGCTTTTGGCTTTAAAATACTAAAACACACATTGAAAACTTGTCTTCAGTGGTGCACTTTATGACAAAATAAATGCAACTTCTATTTGAAATTTCATGGATTTTTAAAACACATATTTATGAAATAATATGATATGGAAAAGACTTAAGCTTGGACATTTTGTGTAGAGAAGATTTGAACTGAAAACTGATTTACTGTTCATGCTTAACAATCTTAATTACTTGGAATGGGCATACTCTCTGCATATACAGTATTCTTTTTTCAGTATTCAAATTTGAATAAAAGACTGGAAAGGAACAAGCATTTCCATATCATGTTGTCTTTGATTTATTTTTCCAACAGCACATTTCTTTTCAGTTTGATAAACATTATATAAATTTCATGTTTCCTTTAATTCATTTCTCTTTTAAAGCTATCTTTTCTTAATGCTATTTTCTTCTGAATTTTCTTGACATTAATACCATTTCCCCTCTGCTCTTTCATGTAATCAAGCCATCGTCTTTCATCTGGTTCTCCTTGTATACTTAAATATGTTTCAGTATTTTCCTTTTTTAAAAGCCTAACCTTGATCCATCCTATGCTCCAACTTTAACTACCATCTGATTTCTTTCAGGCCTATTCTTTCCTACTGCCTCAGCACATATCTTCTAACTGTGCTCTTGACCCTCTCTATTTTGCCTTGTGCCCTGAACACCCTATATCCTCCTAGCCTAATCATTCTTAACCTTTCTGTTGCCTTCAATACATCAGATCATTTCCTTTTGATGACTCATTATCTTATTCCCAGATGGTTCTATTTCTTTTTGTCCAGTAGCTCTTACAATATTTCATCTTTTTATTGGGGGTCTCTGAGAGCCTCCATTGTTTTCCTACTAACACAATATGTAATGTAGACTTGATTACACCCTCTTGCACCCAGATTTACATTCTGTTTCCCCATATGATGGATGCTTCATAATATTCTGAAATATAGAAGATTCCTATTATTTTCTCTTAAACTTTGTATTACTGTTGAATGAAAACACCACCAGCTATTCTTCTGGCTAGACACAAAATGTTAATCTCTCTTTCTGCACCCTATATTCAATCCTTTTGCAAATCATGTTTTTTCACAGTATAATATTCCAAAAATGTGGATCTTTCCTGCCCCACTTGCAAGTAAAAGCTGGTTCACCCTTTGCTGTTCATTGCTTTGACTACTTCAAAATTCTCCTTTCTTGATTTTCCCTCTCTGTTAAGTTCTGTTTCACCAGCTAATGCCCACATAATTCCCCTCTTAAGTTTTTCTTTCTATATGATCTGGCTTTCAGATCCAAACTCCTTATCCTTACTCCAAAGCTTTTCATGTCTTAGTCTTAATCTCCATTCTTACATATTCTATAATCTTTGCAGTAAAGGTTCTACCACCAACTATGTTAAAATATTCATCTGCCTAAAACTCAAACATCCTTTCTCTCCTATATTTGGAAATGCTGCATCTCTTTTGAGTTATTTTCATCAACACTATTTTCAAAATTCTCTTTTCCTGTTAAGCTTTTGGCATAATAGTCTAGTATGGTTATTGTGCCATAATCAATTACTAAGTTGGTTTCAATTTAGTAATTGATTCAACTTTAATACAACACAAAACCACTTACACTATCAATTTAAGTTATCTCTCTCTCTCTCTTTCTTTCTCCCTCTCTCTCTCTCTCTCTCTCTTTCTTTCTTTCTTTCCCTATATCACAACCTGTCCTCTTTTATAAAGTTCCATATGCATGTAAATTATTAAGAAAAAGCTATTTCTGGCTTCCAAAGCGACGGATAAAGAAAACCTTTTTTTGTCATAGCTGAAATATATGATCTTATTTTGCTTGTTCTTTGTAAATGATTTTTCTTAGACAATCAGTTTGGGCAGCTTTCTTATATAAAGCATAAACTATTGGTAATATAAACCTTTGTAAAGAATACAGATGCAGAAATCAGTAAGTTCTGATTTATTCAGGTTGTCGGGAAATCATAGTGAATCATTGTAATAAGGTGCTGGACTTGTTGGCATAACTTTCTTAATCGTATGATGGAGCCAAACTGACTTTACCATGAGAGAGATTACTCACTGATAATGTTACCTTAGTTGCCTTGTGTTTGCAGATAGGCTAGAAAAGCAGGTGTAACTGGCTTGGGATGTGGAGGCAAGGTGAAGAAACACCAAAGGCTAATAAATTAAACAGAATAGAAGCAGAGAGAGAAATAAAGAATAGCAAAAACAATAGCAGAAAAACAAAGGACAGAGGTGGACCCTGGAGAAAATTAGCTGGTGAGTGGTCCAGAAGAAATGTTAAAGTGTTTCCAAATTATTGAGCTTAGGTAGTGAGAGACAAGTCATCACCGAAGAGAAAACTGTTACTTAAAACAGAACTTAATTTAGCATCATCAACATATCCATTGTGTTATGCAACCTGTTGGATTTTAAGCAACATTTGGTGGAGTTGCTTAGCCAATTCCTCTTCTTCCTTCTTTGATGGCATCAGGAAAAGCAGATCAAAGAAGAAAGAAGGTCCCCAAGACTGGCAGAGGAAGCATAAATGAGCCTCATATAATTATCACCATTATTTCCAGCTAGATTTTTATTGCCCATGGAAACCCACATAATCAGGTTACCAAAATGGGATGGCTGATGGTGCAGATTTTATGCTTTTCTTTTCTTTTGGTAAAAGTAAAACTTAAGTGAGCTAAGCTACTGGCAATCTGAAAACATTTATTTCTCTTTAAATCCTCCCACTTTTACCAAACCAGCTGGGCTCCAAATGTTAGCTAGCGTGCTGCTCTGGTGATGTCTCCACATTACTATATAGCCTTGATCACAAGCAAGTTGTCCACCCCTACTCAGTAGGGGTGTAAAATAGGACATCAACAAGATAACTGGAAAGTCAATAAAGTTAATTTTAACTGTTTACTCACCTGGAACTTTCCTATTCCAACTTGGAATATAGGTGAAATTGCAGATTTGAGAAGCCTTTCCCTTGTGAACATCAAACTAGAACTTGGCAATCGGACATTGAAACTAATTTTTTCTTGCATGCCAGAAGAGCATGCAAGCTGAGGCACAGGCAGGAATAAGACCATTAAAAGCTTGCTGGATTTTGCAGTTCTGGGTAGACCAGCATCCTGTTTCCCATAATGGCTGATCAGCTACTTAATGGGAAACAGGACTGATGAGCAATAGCTCTATCCCACCCTTGTATCCAGAAATCAGTATTCAGAAACACGCTGCCTCTGCTTCTAAAGGTAAAATATAGCCATTAAGACTCATAGGCACTGATAGTTTGTATTTTATGATATAAAAGCTTTACCTTTCAGCTGAGAGGCTTGTCTTTTCAGTTTGAGCAGCTTTTTCTGTAAAAATTGTTAGCTTTAATTGCTGAATGTGCCCCCATACCTTTAGTGACCGTCTTTCCTCTTGAAATCAAAATAAGCACTATTAGTGGCTAATGCTATGCCAAATATAGGTCAGGGTATGCAGAACTTTTAATTTAGATAAATATACTTTAATAGGGCTATAATCAAAAGCAGATATTGCAGGTCCAAATGCAATGGCACTGATTCTTCAGCATCTCATGACTTCCTAACCACAGGGTGGCAGTAGGTGTAGGTAGAGTTACAGATTTACTCTGGGTCCCTTCTTTGATTTCCATTCTGCCAACTCTTGGTCTAAGGCAGGGCTTCCCAAACTCTTGTTTATTGACCCCTTCATGAAGTTCATGAAGTCATCAACCCCAAACATTTATGATATGAAAATAATTTAATAATTACTACTACTACTACTACTACTACTAATAATAATAATAATAATAGACAACTCAAGGCCACTCTCACTGCAGCTGACCATCCAACCCTGGGTAACACTGTCTCACTGCTAGCCACATTACCTTTAGCACTAGGGACTGACATGGAGCTCTACAGAGACCCCAAAAGATTAATTGACCACAATTGACTTCCCATCATATATCAACCACCTATTGACCTCCTCCCAGCCATTTATTGACCCTTTTTTGACCACAGCCATTTATCAACCCCTTGAATAGTCCCAGCAATCCTTGGGGGTCAATATTGGCCACTTAGGGGAGCCTTGGTTATTAATCCGGTCAGGGATTGTTAATCTGTAGTCACTTTCTTCTGTCCAGTTCACATGCCCCCAATAATGTTTCAATCTCTTACAGAAACACACACACACACACACACACACACACACACATATATATATATATATATATATATATATATATATATATGCTTTGTCACCATGTGACTTTTTATCCCTCAAGAAGGAATCAAATAAAAATATTTAAACAAGAATCCATTTGATTTTGAAACCTAATGAATTTCCAAATCATTCAGATATTTTTCAGTTATTTCTTAGTGATTGTCAGATTTGAAATCTATAAATTACCAGAGAGAAGAATAGAACATTTTTTAAACTGTTATTTCCACACATCATTTTTATAATGGACTTTATGCACAGAGAGGGACAGGAAGGTTTTTTTAAACAGACTGTCAGAAAATATTCACAGACATTACACGGGGTTTTTCTTCTGTATTTCTTCAGAATGAATTCTTCACTTTCCTGTTTCCTAAAGAAATGTCAATCAATTTAAAACAAATCTGCTTTTTAAAGAGCAATAACTGGAACTTATTTATGCTTCTCATTCTCATTGCAGATATATACAATAATATACATACTAGAAACTTGGGGTTTGTTCAAGCTTGAGCTACGCACAATTCAAAATTGATTAAGAAAAATGCTTCAGAATGTGAGCATAGCACCTCTTTAAAGGAGCTCATATATAGTATTGCATAATATGATTTAGAATTAATAATTATCATTGAAAGCTTAGCATCTTGTATCAGATATCCACTGTTCAGTTCTTCTTTTCCAACCCCAACAACCTAATCTATTTATAAGTATGCCCTTTATTGTTCTTCATTGCTATACTTTTTTTTTGTAATGGTGTTCCCTCATTGTTTTATGTTTTCCTTAGTTTTAAACTGCTTTGTAATATTGCTGAATGTTTAATTATAGATCAGAGTTCACAAGACCAATGTTTTCAGCTGTACTAGTAGCAATGTATTAGTGATAGACAATACATGACTCACACCTTTGAGACTCAGCAGTAATGTAATCTTCTTCAGAGCTTTGTAAAAGCTTCTGCCCAAGGCTACTGAAGGTCACTATCACCTCTGCTAATGATTTCCCCAACTGTGACTGTGTTAATGAGTTCTCTGTAAGTGGCTAAAATGCCCACTGTGTTCCAGTTCTACACTTGAGTTTTCTCCTTGACAGATTATGCCTGAATATAATGTGTGTGAAAGACACACGAGGTACAGCCTGCTGTGAAGCTTTACTATGTTTATCTACAGCTGATACAGATTCACAGAGTGTTACTTTCTGTGGTGTATTTATCTATGTGTGTGTATGTGTGCGTGTGTGTATATGTGAGAGAGAGAGAGAGAGAAAGAGAGAGAGAGAAAGAAAGGGAATTGGAATTTTTTTTTTTAGTGATAACCTATATGTAGATTTGTATCTAGTATCAAAACTAGAATCCTTTATTCTTTGAAATTACACAGAGTGATGAAATCTGTATATGCCATATTCACTTAAAGGAAGATGATCCTGAATTTAAGATGATCCCGCAAAAAGGAAGAATAGAAAGGAAAAAAAAAATAGAAATACAGACAAAAATCCTGTTCTTCTGCACTTTCTCAGTTAAGGATTATTAACTCCAGCTGAAACCAACCCTAACCCCATCCAGTAAGTATCTTTGTTTAGCACACCTATGCATGTATGTGCCTATACCTATATATTTGCTAGAAGGGAAAGGGGTCCACTTGTCTCTTCCAGAGGGATGCATTGGATTCCCCCCCCCCCAAATGTATTTCTCCACAACCCCAAAACTTCCTTTTGCTCAGTTTTGTCTCTGGTGACCCTTGTTGCTCCTCTTCAGATCCTTAGCTAAACACCTGGAGGATGAGAGGATGGCTGTTAGGCTCATCTATGCATAGTATGGATATATGAATGAGGTACAAAAAAGAATCTCCATCTTGTGCCAGTAAGAGATACAGCCTCTTCAACAGAAAGTTTATGACAAAAGTCTGGATTCCTGAGCCCAGATAGTAACAGGCTCTGAAAGAACCCTTGCAGATGTGGAACTCAGAAATAGTATTTTTATATCAAAAATTTGCTTTGCATGTACAATTTCAATTATTATATTTCAGTTTTTATACGTAGTACTCTGTGTCTTTGTTTTGTAGTGATCAGAGGCTATGGGCTGTTGCTTATTTTGAAGATAATATAACCATCTGACCCTCCCAGTTCAAGTCTGCGATGGTTCTACCCTTATTCCATTGAAGTTCCTGATACTTGTTGTTCTTGTCAGGTGCATTTCCCCATCATCGTATTTTAAGGTCTGTTGTTCAGTTCTTAGGAGCAACTCTACCACCTCATCAGCTTTTAGATGGACTATTGTTAATCAAGGACTTAATTCTCTTTCAGAAGAATTCTCAACCCATGTTTAAAAGTAACAGCTGATAGGAACTGCAAATATAGCATAAGGGAGATCTCTGCTTTATGGTGCAACCCCATCAGCTGATAGGCAGTCTATTTTTAAATATGCATTGAATGCTCTTTTGAATAAGAGCATAAAAGTAAAAAAAAAGTTGTAGATAAAAATAATCTGACACCTTAAATTGTGGCATTCAGTATGGGAGAGACTCCCATACTGGGAATTCAGTTTTGACAAAACTGAATTAACAACTGGAGGGATCTGAACTCCTGCATCTTATACCCCCTTCACCTTAGTATATCTATGCTACTACAAAAATACTCTCTCTTTTGGCCTTATAGTCTGTTTTAAAATTAGCTGATAATTAGTTTAAATGAATTTTCTCAGATGCTATGAATTTAATAGAATTCTAAAAAGAGGTTATTCTTAGCCTTTATGTGCCAGCATTTATACTGTTAATATTCTCACATTCCAAGTAAGCTATGATTTGTATAGTATATTTATACCTCTACTCAAGCACATTGTAACTGCAAAGGTTTAATCTATTCTTAGAATTTGATTTAGAACTTGCAATATTATCATCAAGAAATTAGGATCACAACTCATTAAGCCATATCATTGTTTGGTGGTTTTGGATTAATTTGTTGTGAAAAAATAGCCATTGTGATTTATTCAGTAAAATAATAGTTTTTCTTTAGGGAACATTTCTCATATCAACTAGTTTGCTAAAAACTGAAACTCTAGAACAATAAGCAGGGGGAGGCACAAACAATACTACTGTATAGTAAAACCTTGTTTTAACAGAGCAATTGTTGGAGGGGATTCCATTCATGAAAGTCTGTTAAATATGAAAATACAATTGCATTTTTATGTCATTACCAAATTACATTAATTGCTCTAGAAATGTGGTCTATTACATATGAATCAACATTGGAAGTAAGTTGTGCTGAGGTCTGATGAATCAAAATTTCATGGTATTTGGGAAGCAAGGCTTTTATTATACTACTAGACAACCCATGACCCACTGGGTCATCATTTCAGAGATATTTCCTTACCTGAACAGAGAAACAGAATGACCAAGGGCAAAAAAGCAGTGGGAGTATGAACAACTTGCTTGCCAGCTTCCCATTGACCTACCTTCCTTCCTTCCTTCCTTCCTTCCTTCCTTCCTTCCTTCCTTCCTTCCTTCCTTCCTTCCTTCCTTCCTTCCTTCCTTCCTTCCTTCCTTCCTTCCTATAATGGAAATATGGAGAGCCCTGATGAAGCCTCTTCCTCCTCCTCAGCTGACCAGCAGAACTGCCTGCCATTTTGCTGGGGAGAGGTGGATCAAAGGGAGCTTCGGACCATGAGGAAAACTGCACACCTGCTCCCCATTCTGGTGAATCCCCAAGGGATCCCTCCCTTGTGGGAGGAAGAGGGCTCACCCTTCAACCACCAGCCATTCCTTCCTTGCCAGCAGGCATCCAAGTTTCTCCCTCATCATTCTCTCAATGCCCACTGCTGTTAAGGGATTTCAAATTTCTCCCTCATTTCCAAAGCAGCCAATCGCCACTTGCCCGACAAGCCTTGCTACCAGCTGATTGGATGCAGGGGACAGAGGAGGCAGGAAAGAAGTTGGGAATATGCCCATGACAATCATGCGACTTGGGCTGACCATGGTGGCACAGCAGCACAGTAGTGCTGAAGCAGCCACAAATTCCCCAAATTTCAATTCCACTGGAGTAATGGGTCCCAGATTTTGGACGCATTCTGTAAGTTAGTTCATTTAAGGTACCTTGGTTCAATAATTGTTGCCCTATGATGCACCATTTCGCCCAGTTGAAGGTTATAGACATGGGAGTTTTAGTATATATAGATTAGTATTTCATGTAATTAATAAAATTGATGTTTAATTATCTTAATAATGAGGCCAAATATACTAAGGTGGAAAGCTGCATACAACTTTCTTTGGCTCAAGAAACATTAACAACTGAGGCTTCACTCATCATCTTTTATGGATGGCATGTTATCTCCAGTGTTTTTATACCAGCTTTTCTTTCTTCCATAACAAACATCTGCCTTTACAGCTTAGGCCAAAATTCCAAGCTAGCTTTCTCTTCCTAGTCAACTGGGATAGCAGGAAAGATCAATACCAGGCCAGTCAGAAATCTATAGGTGAGACAACCTGAACTCTACTTCCCTTCATATTGCTTCCTCAACTCTATGAACTCTATCTATTAGATTCTGCTACCTGGTCTTTGGTGAATAATGCTTCTTTAAAAGCAGGAGCCTTATAAAATAATTAATTCAACAAAGAGGAATATGACTGTACTGTTTGACATTCCACTGAAGGTTCCAATCAGGTGAATTGGGGGGGGGGGGCAAGATAATAAACAGGATATATTTTGTGCAGGAGGTGTCTGTTACCTCTTGCTAACTGTTGAAATAATGCCTGACTGTGGACACAGAGCAGCTGTCACAGAATTCTAACATGTTGCAGAAAATTCAGTAATGCAGGCATATTGAGTTTTAAGTCAGTTGTGCAGCAAATAAGACTGCCAATAATTAAAGATCAAAAGAAAAATCAGTAATGAATAGCAAGCTTCTTTCCTGGGATTTGTTTGATCATTGAAGAAACCCTAAGGGGTTTCAGTATGAACATTTCTGAGAAAAGAAGTACCGTAGACATACTCAATTTTAGGACATGGAAAAATATATTTTATTAGAAATATTTTAGCTGGAAAGGTACTTTCAAATTAATAAAAAATAAAGATCTGCAAACAGTAAACTATTATTTTTGCACATAAAATACATTTCCCAATTTTCTTTAAATGTTCCGTTTTTCCCCGGGAGCATTCTATTTTAACCAAAAATAGAAATCTCCCTTTAAGAACTAAGCTTCACAATACTCCTGAGTTTTCATATTATTCTGGAGGTAGCTTGTGTATATATTTGTGTATGTGAATGTACTCTTCCTCTGATTAAGTTCTGAATTGTACTTCATTATAACCAATATTTCCCATTCAAATGTTCCAAAAAAGTCAATCTGACATTGAAGAAGCATTAAGTTAAATTGCTTTCAGCATCCACTAATCAGCTTTAATTTTTGCTGAATC
Source organism: Python bivittatus (assembly GCF_059951505.1). Taxonomy (NCBI): domain Eukaryota; kingdom Metazoa; phylum Chordata; class Lepidosauria; order Squamata; family Pythonidae; genus Python; species Python bivittatus. The sequence goes on from NW_028277074.1 coordinate 28,577,221, forward strand.
TTTTCTTTTCTTTTCTTTCTTTCTTCTTCCTACTTTCTTTAGTTTTAAGCTGACAAATACTGATTAGCACCATTTCATATGAGCACTCCCTTTCAGAACTTGGCAAAATGCAGTTTACTTTTCACAAGTCAGCAGCCTTGACTAAACATTCTTTATTGCTTACTTCTTTACTTACCTTTTTTTTGCTGATATCAAATAGTTACGTTTTCCCCCCCTAACTTATGATGCAGAAGACCTCTCCTCCCTTCCTGTCTGGAATGCTCCAACACTCCTCTGAAACCATGTTGGCAGAATGTGGGAGGCAGGTGGAATCTTCTTGCTTTTGAAAGCATCAGGGTATTTTGTCCTTGCTACCATTAACCCCCCATTTGCTATGGGTGAATTGGGTGACTCTCTCCATATTAGCCTGAAGGCTGGTTTATAGCATGGCCTATAACTGAGAATACTATGTACATAATTCTCATGAAATGTCTAGGAAATTAAGTTCAAGTAAATACTCATAGAGCAGAGATGCACAACCTGAGGCTTCAGGCAACTGCATCCAAACAGGGAAAATGGTGGTCCTAGCATCTCAGTTGAGTCCACCTTTTAGACATGCTGCAATGCCAACAAAAGAGGAGGGGCTCGGCATGCAAACCATGCCAAGACCAAATGGTCCTCAGCTTTGAAAAGTCAAAACAATAACATTCAGCCTTATAAAAAAATCTATGAGTGGTTAATAGTTCAATATTGATGAAAATATTATATAGCATACATGTAATATGGCCTCTATGTTTTTCAGAAACCAACTTGCCAGCTGAATTCTACAGCTATTGAAGTTTTTTGATTAGTCATAAATATAGGCTCAAGTCAAGTTTTACAGTATGGTACAAGCAATTTCAAGATGACTTGCTTCCAGAAAGTGATGCAGCTATGTATCAAGACTCCAAATTGCATACCTGTTCCTCTTTGAGAGTCTGAACCTAAAAGGGTTCCATAACCTCTCTGCAGTTGTGACTCTTTCACAACAGGCACTTCTGTCTTGACTTGATTCATTTTCCATTTCATATCCTTCACCAAACACTTTATTGACTGCAGACAACCATGCTGGGATCCATACTATTACCTGAGTATCTTATAGATAAATAGGTTTAGATGCCATTAGCATATTGATACTACCCAGATTCATATCTCAGATGAGTATTTTTGCAAGCATCCCCCATCTTGGGTTAAATAAACTTTCAAAAATCTTATGTAAATCTAAAGTCTGTGGGTTTATACTCACTGAAAAAAGGGATAGTTTGAAACCAGCCTGGTCAGATGTCAGTATGACCATTGTTATTCTGAAGCTTCTAAATAGGTTCAAAGGCATGCCAAAAAGCATGTTTTAACACTGTAATCTTTACACTTCCAACTATTGAGAAACTCTTCTGGCTGCTATCACAAATACAGAAAAATGGTGCATTATTAACAGTATTTATTCCATCATTCCCAAAATATTTCTTTGTTCAAATATTTCACATAAAAATACATATACATATACATATACATATACATGTATATGGGGAATCATTAGCCCCACTAGATAGACCAGACCAGAAAATCCAAATGTTGTCTTGTTGTTCTGGCCTTAAAAATGTTTCAGCCCCTTTTGTCTAGATATTGGTTCCTGCATATCTCCATCATCTTCCTTATTCTCTACAGGAGTTCAGTACAACTCTCCTCCCCATAATTTGCATATAAGAACATATACTTTGGAAAGTGACATAAAATAATATGCACGCTTTAGAAAATACTAAGCTTTCTAAACTAGATGTATTAGGACAATTGCATATATAATATATATATTAAGGAAAGTTGCATATATTATATTTAACTTATGTATGACAACTGTTGCAAATTATTTTTAGAAATATTGTGGAAAAATTGACCTCAATGCATGCCTTAATGGATGGAATTTTGACTAATCTAACATTCTTGTTCTCAACTTTTCCTTTTTTAAAAAAGAACTTACACATCCACTACCAGAAACAATATAATGATTAAAAATGCTAGAAACATTCTTATTGGCAATCCCACTTAATTTTTGAAAGCCATATATGGAGCATGGAAAACTGACTCATGAATCAAAATTGTCAATAAATGTGGCTAAATCTGATGACTTCTCTTTATCTCCTAAGATGATTCCACATTCTTGGATCAAGCACAAGGTCTGATATACTATTAGAAAATCTCAGGATAAAAAGCCCATTAACACAGTGGATTTCAAAGTAATGTATTCTTGGGATTCAATGAACTTACCTTCTGTTAATAATATTTTTTTCATTTTTTAAAAATTTTGCAACACTATGCCAAATAAGGTAAACTAAATCTTTTAGCCATAACAAAGCATTATGGTTTTGATCCTTGGCTCAAGAAAGCTTAGTATCAGCCAGAACCTCTTTTTAATTCCACTGGTTACTCATGTTTCTTACTGCTGAGTAACCACTGCAATATGTTTGGGATTGCAGGTTTAGGTGGGAGGATACCATGCACTATAACATTCAGATAGGTACAAACAAATTAATGCTTGCAAGCCATCACAAATAAATCACAAGCCACATTTCTGTTTAGCCTGGTAGCTTAAAGTATATATCCTACAAAGCACTGAACAGTATTTTGGTCCCCTTTCAAATTTATAGTTAAAAAGTAAAAGACTGTAGAAACCCAAATCAAAGGCAGTCACCAGAGATGTTATAACAGCTAGAAACTTTCAACAAAAAAAGCTCAAAATGATTATTACTTCCTTATTTATATTCTACATTTCTCTCCTTAAAAAGAAAATGCTCAAGGTGGCCTATAGCAACGTAACTGATTTTTAAAAATCACTTAAGAAACTAAACATCAGTAAATAAAAGCATAGTCTAATGCTGGTTTACCAAGAACTGTACATTTGCCGAGGGATAAGAAAGAAGGTGAACTACAATTTGGGGGTAGGGATGTGATAGAGCCACTGAGAAAATTCCTTGTGTTTCACTACATGAATTGTGCTTCTGAAGGCAATGAAATATGCAAGAAGAGTACACAGTTCGTTTTAAAGGATTAACACATTCCTTCCAGTACTTGATCCTAAAACATAACCAGCAACTTGAAATGTATGTGAAATGAACTGGAACATTGATGTAGCCAAAGGATGACATGACTCCAACCCTTTGCATCAGTCAATATTCTAGCAGCAGCATTTTGCTATAGTTAATGATTCTAACTGGTTTTCAGGGCCAGTGCTATAAAGATCCCATTACAATTGTCAACTTCACATGAAACTCTTTCATTTGAAATCACAGCCAAATATAAAGATACCATAAATGGAGGCTACCATATACCATCTAATGCTGAGTAAGAACATTCTTAGCCACAGCCAATGCTTAATTATCTAATTAAAAAAAAAGTGGTTTCCAGGAAAATTGTGAAGCTGTCTACCAGATATTTTGCCGTAACATTCTTTTCATGGATTGTTAAGTTTCCTAATCAAAAGTATCTCTCTCATCCAAATGTAATTTCATTTTCTTCACTCTGCTCCAGTCTATCACAGATTCTAATAACACCAATTAATAATTTCAACAGTATCCAGAATATATTGTAAAGAAGAAATGAAGCTATCATTGGCTGGATGGTTTCTATCAATGGTTTCATGCAGGATATAACGGGGCAACTTTCTGGATGAAGAAAGAGCTATAGTGGAGAGCTATAGTGTACACTATAGTGGATGAGGCTGGGACTGAAATTGTTCTATTTTTCTTTTTTGCAGTGGGAATTTTTACCTATTTTAGAACCTACAGTATGGTTTTCTGCCTGAAAATGATCAGAAATCATGCTGCTAATTTTTTAGCAATAATGTCCTACAGGACTCAGGGGATGATACAGCTCTGGTTTGCAGGTTGCCTACCTCTAATACTGAAATTGAATAGTGCAAGGGGGAATATCAAATCCCGTGGATCAAAAGCAGTGGTTTGAACATGAATATCCTATGAGTAGTACTGTGTGCTGAAACTAACAAACAAGAAGAAGCTGGAGCAGGACTAAAATACCCTCTTCATCTCAGCAAAGAATTTTCTTGTCAAATTTTGCCTGCATGATTTTAGCCTTGTTGGAGGTAAGTTGAGGTAAGTAAGTAATAACTAAGTTATTGCTTAGTTTCTCCTTCAATATTGTAACTTTGTACGTAATAGAAATCTCTCTCTCTTGATTCTCTCTCTTCCCCTCCCCATCCCCACTTTTTCCTTTCTTGAAAACAGAACTTTTCCTCTACCACCTTATCCTTTCTGGCAATAAATTTTGCTCAGTTTCTTCTATGTAGATGTGAATAGTTACTATTTATTTATAATTCACATTTCTCTATTATCAAAAAATGTTTTTATTATTATTGTTCTGTAGACTAATGGGCATGTAAAGAGTTGCTTATGTTATGCCAACATAGAAGCAACACTGCTGTTAAGATATCCTTTATGGTGTTTAGTGCAGATAATGAAAACAAAGAAGGCATATTCCTTATTTTAAACATTTTAAAAACACAAATCTTCATTAATGAAGACCTTAACATTTTGTCTCTGTCAGCAGAGCACTATTTTTCTTCACTTATCCAAAGGCTAACATCCATAGTAGTTGAGTTTTTTTTGGCGGGGGGGAGACATTTTTTTCTTTTTAAATAGATTTTTGCTTGTGTTATTTTGATTGAATAAAGATAATTACAACAGATTTTTCCAAAAGTGCGATAACTTTGAGGAAGGCAGATATCTGTGAAAAAGGGAGTCTTATTGAAAATAGTTTTGCTACATCTACAATATTTATATTGAAAAAGCTTAAGAATTTACAATTTGGTTGATGTGTTCTTCTTTGAGTCCCCAAAGTTCTAAATAATTCAACATTCCCATTTTCATATAAAATGTGTAAGTACCTAATGACACTCCAAAAAAATGTTTCACAAAACTTATTATCTAGTTCCAGTTTGAAATAATTTGTAAATTTATAATATGAGCCCCTTTCCTTTCCTTTTCTTTCTTGTGGTAAGAAGAAAAAACAAGAATCAGTAGGGATAAAGGGAATAGTTGTTCCTCCTCCTCTTTGCTGTGAACAATGAAAATTAGTGCATTTGTGTTGTTGGATAGAAAACTGGGGTTGGGTGAAGGAAATCATTCAAGAAAATGCTGAACTAGAGTTCACATTGGGAGAGGTATTGTGAGACAGAAGAAACAAAGAAAGAGAAAAAAACCATTTCTGTCTTCCAGTGTGCTACTATTTTGAAAAAAGGGTTCATTGACCTCATATTCATTTCACTACACTGAAAATGAAGAAATAATTACTCTGAACATTCCAAGCCAGTTAGTTTGTAGATTCCACAGCAGAGAAGAAACAAAGCATACGCTATTTCATCTAATTCTATAAAAGCTGTAAATATTTGCTTGTTGAAGGAGCACTTGATTTTTTTTTTTTAAACTTAAATAGTTAAAAAAGAAAACCTAAAGAAGCAAAGACTTGTCTAGTTCAGCACTGGCCAGTTAGATACTTATAGGAAAACACAAGCAAGGCATAAATACCATTGCAGCCTTCATTGTTTTGCCTCTGATTCTGGAAATTACATATTCCATGTCTGTGCCCCTTTCAAAGTAATTCAAACCAGCAGTGATCATTAATACTTAGTTATTAAATTTAGTTATTAAAATTATTATTTGGTTATTAAGTTTTTGCTACAAATAATACTGAAGGTAAATTATGCGTTAACAAATTCTGTCATTTCAACAGCATGCTTTGTATAAAAGGTAAAAGGGAATACTTTATGCAGTACAGAGTAAAAATATGGCAGCAAACTCTATATTTTTGTGTGATATCTACCAATTTAGATGGGAAATTTATATGGACAAATGTATGGACTATCAATGGGTAACACTTTTCATGGTTAACTCTCCTTTTCATAGGCAATAAATAGGCTATGCAACAACAGTGAACATTTGTGATGGAAAGTGCTGGAGTAAATTAGTTGATGGTAGTTTGATTCAGAGGCCTGTTCATGTTCTTATTTTAACCATGCGATTAGGTTAAAAACAAAGTAATAGTATTAAGAGACAAAGGGAACAGAAGCATTCTCCTCCATGCTTTGTATATGCTCCCCTTCCTCATCCTCTAAGCTAATTGTTGTAAATGTTGCAATATTTCTCTTGATCCATTTGATTAATCTTTTCTGCATTTTTCACAGTTCTTTGATTTCCTGCTTGCTACTTAGTTATCAGAAATGTATGCCTTATTCCAATTGTGGCAGCACCAACATTTTGTGTAATGTTCTAATGTTCACAGATTAATTGATGTTGTCGTTGATTTCTTTTCATAACTGTGAGGAGCAGTTAGTATAGGATGGTGGCAAATGTAGCAGGACTAGTGGTAACTGCTTCCCCAGCCTACCTGATGCCACTGTAAAGAGGGTTATCCTGCTATTTGACTGATTTTCAGCTTACTTAATTGGAAAAAGGATGAGAAGGCCTTCATCTGGAGAATAAAAGTACACACAGAAGACCCCATTCCATGACTCGCTGTTACAGCAGCACCCCCCCATCAGATATTTTTTAAAAATCATGTCCTATCCAAAAATATACCATTAGTGAGAAATACTATCTATGCAAGTAATCTGCAAGTCCCTGGCTAACCATATTTATTATTTCTGTTTCAGAATAATTTGTTTTGCTCTTTGTAGACATAGTATATTTTGTACAAATGTAGCTGGGTACAAATAAACATTTATTTATATTTGTGCACATATGTTTGGCATTCTATGAATCTATCAGATATTTGTGCACAGAGACAAAGGTTCAGGGAAAAAAAGCATCTCATGCCCACCTATATCCTTTCTATAAATGTTAAATAATTAGGGTTGTAGCTATAAAGCTTATATATTCCTTGTCAATGACACCTTCAAGGTCTCTGTGCTGCCTACTTCTTGACCTTGGTTTAAAACACACACAGAATAGAAACCTTGAAACCAAGATGAACAAGATTCATTCTGACAGAAACCAGATGCAGCAGAACAGGACACACACACACACACACACACACACACACACACACACTTTCTTTTTGTTGGTTTTTAAACACCTCTAATATTTTTTACCAGTTCTTATATTCTGGAAGTACAGATTGACCTATGTAGTACAATACCTGTTTTACTATTCTAATTCTAGGCTTGACAAGGAAGTAAATGGTACAAATTATCTTCTTATTTTTTTTCCTAATGATTATTTACTGCATCTGACAGAAAAACAAGATGTCTTCATTTCAACCTGAAGCTACTTAATTGAAATAATTTGTACTTGGAAAAAAAAGTTCTATACAGTAACATTTGAGTAAGTGATTATTTAGCTGAAGTACAATCAGATCACTCTCTCTCTCTCTCACACACACAGACACACAGACTGAAGTATTGCCTTCCATTATGCCTATATCATGGCCCTTTATTAAAACAGCTACATTTAATATAAGAGTTCAATACTTCCTTTTATGTTTAAGTATCAGCAGAATTGTAAACAAAATGGACCAGCATTCAATAATGTACAAAATTGTGCCACTACATCGGATTGCCCTTGTTTTTTCTAGTATGGCTCTTCACCTTTAAGAAGTACAGTAAAGGACAATTTAAACTCATATTCTTTTCAAATAGCTTGTATAATCTATTGGGTTCTGTTTGTTTGGAGGAAATAATTAGGAAGCTCTATCTCCCCTCAAACCTTGTATATGACTGATATGACCCCTTTAGATTGGTTTATATAAACCATGCAATTGGTAAAATAGTACTGTACTATGTTTTGTGAAGAATGGTTTCTTCATTACAGGTATTTGTTGTCATTTGGAACAATTTTTTTTCTGTTAGTAAAAGTCATATTTTTTACTTCCGCAGGGTCACCTGGTATAATTTCAGAACTTTCAGTACTGAAAAAGCTTTTGATACAGGATGGAATCACATCAAAGGATAGTATCTCTTTGATGTGCATAACTATAGACCCTTGGTCATGACATTCAACAAAGGATACTGAGTATTAAAGAGATTCTTTTTTGGTAAAGTTTTACTAGGCAGATATGAAATTTATGAAGAACTCTGTTGCTTACATCCAATTTAGGCTTTATTTGAGGATCAACTCTTGGGTCCTTTGACGCATATAACCATAAGAAGTAAAAGCATAGTAGGTAAGGATCATTGGAACACATTCTGGAAAAGCTTTATTTCTAACAAACCTTTGAAGGCCATCAAGGACAAGGCTGGCCTGATTCACATTCACAGGTCTAAGCAACAGAGAAAATACTAATCTACTATAACTTTCTGAAATATTTTGTAATCTGTCTGAAGTCTTTAAACAGAAAGTTAAATCAGTTCATCAAGGACTAAAGTTGACTGCCTAAGAAACTGGATCAGAAACAATGTGCACACAATCATCTTTCTGTAGAATGAGGAATTCAAAAGGCATTACAGTCAAAGAGAGTTTCCTTATTTCCTTCAGATATATATACAATCATTCACAGTATAACTTCCCAAAACAAATTGTGCTGCATTTTTTGTACAAAGCACATTTTTCCCACAACAATATCCTATACATTTAAGTAGGAAAACTATTCCTAAGGAAAATGTTTTCTCTGTTGATATGAGCTTCCAAATACAACATAATAAAGTGTAAAATTCTGCATGTTCCCATTACCAATCACCATCTCCAAGGCTTTTCATATATCCACTCTGTTCAGAATCTACAACCAAACTTTATCCCCACATCACTGATGGGTACCACCACCAGCACCTCCACACCCCTGTGCCATTGGAGCATGATAATTTAGAGTTCCAGCTATATGATCTCTTGCAGGCCTTCTTAAAATAGGCCTGAACTAAATATCCATTAAAAGAAAAAAGGTGTACATAACAGTCTCTGGAATGGTTTAGTAATTAACAGCATAAACATGAATTACCTGTACTTGGCGGATTTCTTTTTTGGAATGCTTTCTGTTAGAGATTTATCAAATATGTTGGTAATTAATAGAAGTGCCTGAAGGAGAGTCACTACTCATTATAATCATTAAATTACTTTTTTTTTTCTGAATTCTGAATAGTTAGCTTACAGTGTCAGTTCTAGTATCAGATCACCTTGCTGTATATATTTGTCATGTTAACAGTTTACGAATGCAAATTATGCCAGATTATATCTTCTTAAAGGTATCCATACTTGTATGATTTAGCCAGGTTCATAACTGAATTAAGCATTGCATGAACAGATTTGCCAGATGTTTGTATTCTACATCCAAACTTCAAGCATTTATCACATTTTCTATGTGGAGTGAAATAATGTCCCATGTTGCTGTAGTGTTCTCTTACATTGACAATTTGTTATGCCCTTTCTGGGAAATCTTAAATGGTCACTCCAGAACAGCAAATTATAATAAATGTCTGTTATAAGGAACAAATTATAACCATTCCTAGGAGTCTCCATATATCCATCTTATTAACCTTCTCTTTTTGTCTCTGTCCCCTTCCTTCTCATCCCATTTGCAAAACATGCTGGAACTGGTAGTCTGTACAGATCTATATAAACAATTACACTACATGGATAATGCAACCAGGTTGTCATATGTAATGAATATTTTTACTAGCATGCTCTGGTCATATGTGAAAAATGTTGCATTATTTAGCTTTTAAGCTCACTATTATTTCTTGTTTCTGGAGGTGTTCAGTAGTGCAACTATTGGGAAAAAATTGCCTTCAAACAAACTGAAGTTACTCCTTCTGTTTTCTGATATGCAGAGAATACTCAAAAGGTGGCTTACCTTCCAGTTTTCACTATAATACTCCTTACACATATGGCTGAATAAAACACGCCTCCTGATTATTCAAATTCAGAATATATAAGATGATGTACAGACCTTTGTTTAAGCTGCTTGTGTCCTGTGCTTGCGCCAGCTTGACTGAAATCCAGCTTATGAGAATCTTGTCTAGACACTTTGGCAACAGTTTGCCAGGTATTCAGTGTAGACTGCAGCCTACCGTATCCTCTCATTGTACAATTCCCCTGCTACTGTGCCCTCCACTTTCCTGTTCAAGAAAGCAATGGCCAATTGCTTTTGTTCCTGTGGAAATATATGTACGTAGTATATACACATTTGTATAAAAATATATCCATACAAAGTACATTTAATTTATGTATACATCAGCTGGTCTATGACCATAATAAAGATTTGATTTGATATGTATATAAGTTAAAGCATCAAAACAAACATATATTTGGGCACATACAACAAATTTTAAAATAAAAATTCCTTTCTTGCCCAACCTTCCCTCCCTCCCTCTCCTTCCTGATGCAGGGTTATAGGATTTCATCATCCCCTAGCTAGCTGAGAAATAGAGAGGCAGATGGTTAAATGAGTAGATAGGTAGTTATATACATAGATACGTTGATAGGTAGGTAGGTAGAGCACTGTTCAATTTTTTACTGTTTCTCTGGAAAGGATGTCTGCAGGTGGCATCAAACAATTTAAGGTGGCAGTTGTGACCAAGTAATCAGAAACCCATCCCTTTTGTATATGTATATGACATATGGCGGCTTCAACTTCCCTCAGATAGGGGCTTCAACTGCACCATCTTGACATTTTTGATCCCTCTTGTAGACATACCTGTTCTCCAGGCACTTGAGGTAGAAGGATTTCACACAGTGTGAAACCTTTTTACCTCAAGCTCCTGGGAAAATGCCAGAATTCTTCATTTTTGAAAAGCCCTCAGCTAGCTAAGGAAAGCAAGGTAGATGAAGGAAAAAGTCATTTAAACCAAGTTTCTGTTGGCTTCTGATCCATCAGTCTTTTATGCAGAATATAAAGCTCTTAGCTACTGTGCTATTTTAATGCTCATAGCAAAAAGTACGCATTAGAATCTCACTGATTAGGACTATTGCTTCAGTTAAGGGGTCATCACTTCCTCTGCAAAGAAGCCAAGGAACTGCTGGGGCTATTCTGTAAAAAATAATGCACTCGAGCCTGAACAGACATCAGCACTCGAGGCAACACAAGAGGAAAAGACTGTTTTCAAACTACAGCAGGAAAACCTGCCTAGAGGTCAAATTTGCAATGGGAGGAAGCTGAATAAAAGCGGCCATTCATTTATATCTTATTCAAAAGATAATTCAACAGAGTAGCTAGGCAGCATGGATATGCCCTATGTCTGTTTAAAAGGTTTATATATCATTTTAAGCTGCTTATTGGAGATAAATTAGATAAAAATGTATTCCGAAAGTTTGCTATTCATAACAAGAATATTTCTGAGCTCAACCAATGTAGAACATGTTAGGTCATGTTAAAGAGAATGATCAATACATCATCTAAAAGACATTATGATCAACAATAGTATTTGGAGCAGATAATTTTTAGGAAAATATCACAAAACTGCTTTGTAGCTGTAAATATTAGCCACCCTTAAATCTGTTAGGAGGATTAGCATCTTGTAGCATGAATTTGTTCTTTTTGCACTGTCAGTTATTTTTGATAGTATTCTTAAATTAAATATGCTAGGGAAAAGCAGGTAATTATTATATGTAAAAACTGCAGATAATACAAGCATATCCATTTTGGCACTTTCAGTGTATAATCTGGTAATCAATGTTGGAAACCAAGTTGACCAAATCCAAACCATATCTTAGGGAGGAAGCTGAATAAAAGCGGCCATTCATTTATATCTTATTCAAAAGATAGTTGCTGTTTCATTCTGACAACAGAGTAGCTAGGCAGATGGATATGCCCTATGTCTGTTTAAAAGGTTTATGTATCATTTTAATATGTAAAAGTTGAATTGTGAAAACTGGCTAAGATAATGTGTGCATTGCTCACAGGTGTCAAAAAGAAACTGCTATTTATTGGACATTGCATACAATTTAAGGTAGAAGTTATAGCAACAAGGTTACAGGATAGGTGCAGGATTCTAAAACACACAGTAATGGATGACATTGGCTTAGTTCCAGCTATGAAATAAACCAACTTTTGCATCTAAACCAACAGTTGTCATAGCAATCAGGTTATTCTACATTTATATAATATCCACTCATTCACAGTGCCTTTTCAATTTTTTCTCTCTTCCTTCAGCCTTATGATTCATAATCCTCCTTAGGTTGAAATGTGTTGTTTTGATAAAGCAGACTATTCTATGGCAATATCCCCAAAAATATTCCTTTAACACTCTGTCAGTACTAAAACAACAACAACAATAATATAGTTTTCTTTCCTTTAATGGTCCCTCCATGAAATTGCTGTGTTGTAGGACAAGTTGTACTCAGCTTAATGGTAAAGCTAAGATATGGTTTGGATTTGGTCAACTTGGTTTCCAACATTGATTACCAGATTATACCCTGAAAGTGCCAAAATGGATATGCTTGTATTATCTGCATGTTTTTAACCAGGCAACCAACTCACAACAGATTTTTCAAATAATCTAACCAAAATGAACTCATCAAGAATCTATTTAAATGTTGGCTTTTTCCATCGTTTCTACTAAAGGTAATAACATAAGAGTCTCATTTGCTATTACATTTTTAAAATTAAAAACCAATAGAATATCATGGTTTATGACTTCATTAAAATGCTTATATAGTTTGATTTTCTATTTCTCCCCTCGCTTTGCAAATATCTATCCAGGTTTATTTATTAATTTGTTTATTTATTTAAATCATTTCTATGACCACCCATCTCACAATAGTGACTTTGGTCAGCATACAAAGATTAGAGCCCAGCAACTGAAAACAATAACTCATGATTCCCAAGGTAAATGATACCTTTCAATCATAAAATCACATCTACAACAGAATTTGCCTAAACTCCTGGCCCAAACAGCTGGAGGTTCTTCTGAAACATCAAAATTCCCATGCACAAACTGACAAAGAGGCTGTTTTTGATTTCTTTTCTGTTTTTTTTTTAAATAAGCCTGTATCCATTAAGGGGATAGAATGAAATGGGGGTGATGGTTAGGGAACTGGACTGGCCCTGGGGAATCTCAAGTTTCCACCACAGAATCTTAGTGGGTGACTTTGGGTTAGCTGCTCTGTCTCAGCACAACTTACTTTACAAGGTTGTTGTACAAGAAGATGGGACGAAGAAGCTTTATGTAGACTGCCTTAAGCTCCTGAACAAAAGATGGGATATGTCTAATATATCAACAATATCTACCTATATCTAGCCCTCTCTCTCTCTCTCTCTCTCTCTCTCTCTCAGTGCATCTTATTCTGTTGAAACCAATAGCATCACTGAAAAATTAGATCAGAATAAGCAAGGTAAAGAGAAAATTTGGAAAAAGGATGCTGGGCTAATGAGAATTGTCTGCAGGGAATGACAAAGGTGAACTTAAATATGGAATTGGTTTTTATCTATGACAATTTTTTTAATATTCAGTGCAACTATACTAGATGACTCTATTAAACAGAGCATCACAAAGATAGCTCATAAAGATCCTTCCCCCCCCCCCACAAAAGTGGACAGACTTTTCAATTCAAATATGGGATGAATTCAATAACTGATTTTTAGACACAGTTATTTCACCTTCAAGCAGCCACACTGCTCCTTAAGGATAATACAATATGCCTGTCAGCCAGAAATAGAACATACAAAAAACAATTTCTCTCCTTCTAGATATTTTTACCAACCTTCTGCCTGAGCAGAAATATTAGAGGAGGAAAGAAGACAAGAAAAGTGAAGTTGTTAAAGCTAGAAAAGCATTATGGAAAATGTGAACATGGTAGTAAAAAGAAGAGGTAAAAATCCAAAAATGTACAAATAATAAACCACGCTAATAATGCCTAACATCTTATGAATAGCAGCTTTGTAACTTTCCACCCCTGTTTTATGTTATTAAAATGTTGATTTTCAACATATTCATTGCATGTGTGTAGAATGTGTTTTATTGAAATTATCTTCATTCTGTGGAAAGTATTGCATCACTACAGCTCCCATGATGTTAATTGGATGCTAGGCTTGAGAGACTGTAATTTTATTACAATTGCTCACTGATTTCTTAGCTAAGGAATAATTTAACCGGATATCTTTTTAATCCAAGTCCAATCAGAGTTGCTGCATCATACGAATAAGGGCTATTTTGTAATGTTTTCCATTTAAAAATGATTGCAGGCTTAATAGTGGTTCTGCAATTATTGTTTGAATAATTGTAAGTTGATCAAACCAATAGTGCCATTTTTTAAAATGTAGATTTCCTCTCCTAGGACACTAATTAAAAATGTCATACTTTTTATGGCTTTCTCCCCATCAGATTTTTACCAATACTGAATATCTATCATATTACGCCATACTGAACTATTCAGTTATTATATATAAATAGGTTAATTATTAACCAACATCCATAATCCTACACATACTGTCAAAATTAGGCAGTATGACCATTATTTTCCTCCAGAAATTAGTAGTGCTTTTCTTCTGCTTCTGAAGAATTGAGAGGAATTCAGGCAGGCAATGTGACATTGTAAGACACACGCTAAAGCAACTCTGGATTTATGCTAAAAATAAAAATACTGTTGCATCAGACATTCATTGAAATGTTAACTGACTAATCTAGTTCATTAAACCAAAGCATATCATATTTTAGTCAAGGCTTCATCTTGAACAAGGACCTCTCTCACATCACAGATTTGGATCAGTTTCCTCAGTGAATAAATGAACAAGTGTAATGTTTTTGACTCATTTGTTTAATTGGGTTCTCTTTATCTAGTTTTAAATCTTGTGTGGAGCACAGGTCACATTTTAGGTCATATTTATGCAGAAATATTGAACATTCAAAAGGCTTCACAACTTTTGAATACCATTGTTTGTGTATGTGTGTGTGTGTGTGTGTCTGTTTGTATATATGTATGCTTTGAGTTGATGAGTCTGGATGCAATCTGTCTGTCATTGAACAATGTGTTGGTTAGAAATGCCAGGAAACTATTTGGTCACAGCTATTTGTCCGTTGTAAGAAAACAAATCATCCTGAAATATATAATATACTTGTTCTACTAGTGAGGCACCCAGATCTTGAGCAGGGTTCTTAGTAAAGCACAAAGAATTAACAGCGATAATTTCAAAGCAACTCCAATATTGCACTTTAAAGCATTAGAAAAGGTGGCCACTACTAAACCACTACTACATACCTGCTTCTTCATCTAGTTATTATTTTAGAATGAAATTAGCTTGTGGATGACCTTGTATATATTGTTTTACTTAAATGTCCTTGAGCTTGGCATTAGGTTTAAATAAAAAGCCCAAGAAAATCTTGTCATTCAAAGGCAAATGTAGTAACTCTATTATTTCCGCTCACCAAACCCTTCTATGCCTTATGGGCAATAAAGTGATCAGATGCATGCATCAGTTGTCTTGTTTGGACTTGGTAAGATGGTGTTTTGTTCAGGAAGCAGAACAGAAAGGAGTAAGAGTAATGCAGAGAATGATGGCAAGGTAGACCAGAGAAATAAGGGTCAGGAAAGTGTCAAGGCACCCCTGGGGTGATGATGTGGCTACAAACATTACCTGTGCTCAGTATTAATCATTCCCTTGAAGCATGTTTTATTGGTGGTGGTAAGAACTGAATATCAATATAAGAATCGAAGGCTCTGGTTTAGACTCTGAATCTGCAAGAAATATAACATAGGAACTAATGGTTCCACTACAAAAGTAAGTACTGTGATTTATATATAATTGTAACAGTTGTGCCTTGAATTCATACTAATCACATACACACAAACTCCACTATTCTGGGATGAAAGTTCTGCTTTTTCATCTTTTGATACAAGTGTGTCCCTTGTTTCCACTGGGACAGTGGCACCCACTATCTTCTTGCCTACTTTTAATAGACAGTTGCTGCAATGGTAGCAAAGCAACATCTATAATGTGCATTTTAAGGCATGTGTTCATTCCTTTCACAGAGAATTTCCAAATGCTCCGATGTTTTACAAATTATATTAGGACAAACTAGTAACCGCTCTGTATTGTTGCCCTTGCCTCTACCCAGTCTTTTATGTAGGGTTGAAGGATTCCTTCTATCTATTTTGGTGACTTAGTTACAGTTGTTGGCCTTGCACTGTGTAAAGCCAGAAGGCATTTTCTTCTCGCACTTATGCAAGAAAACCTAGCATGGGAAATCATTAAAGTTGTATATGTGTTAGGAAGACGATGCATTTCTCCCAACACAATTTTTTGACAAATCTGACAAGGAATACACTTCATCAAGCGATCCAAGAAAAGACGAACATTAAGGAAAAGTACATTGCGGAGATTATTTACCAGGGATGGGGGTTAGAGTAGAGAATGTCTCTAGCATATAGGAACAGTGACATATTACCTCCACATTCACTGCTCTTTTTCCATTTAATCCAATTATCATAGCAAGCCATCTGTTTGTGAAAGCATTATAGGGAATATGAAATTTTATATTGCCCTTGCAATTCAGCTGGTATGACAAATTTACTGTGAGTATACAAACAAATTTATTCTGAGTATACTCCATTACTTTTTTATTGTTTCACAGTTTTCTCATCTTTTTTCCCCCTCACAGCAGACATATTATATCAAATTCTTTTTTAAAAAAAATCATCTCCTTGGTTAAAAATATATGTACTTCTTAAAATTTAAGATCTCCCCAAAGCCTGCAGATGCCTTCCTTTGACAGTAGGGATCCTACAGAACAAGTTTATTACCAATATTTCATAGGATTTTAAACTGCTCTGCAGACCATTCTGACTCTTTATTATTGTTACACAAAATATTTGGGATCCTTGTTTTGTTTAGCATAGAAGTGAATTGTTACTTCAAGTGAAGCAGAACAAAATGAGCAGAAAAGCTACTTTCTTGCAGACTGGTCTATTTCCTGGTAATTAGTGATAGATTGATCAAAGACCTAGGGGACTTTATACCAGTGCAAATTACAGATAAAATATTCTCCCTGTCTGTGGAGTCCTTGGGGTTCTCTGAGCTTGGTTGTTTTCTTGCAAACATTTCGTTACCTGGCTAGGTAACATCTTCAGTGCTAGAATGGAGTGGGGTTTTCTCTCTGTTTATATACAGTGGCACGCCCTGCCAGTGTTGGTGGGGGCGGGTCCCCCCCCCCCTTTGGTAGTTCCTTGATTAGGGTACTGTTTACTGCTGATTGTATGTCTGATGATAATCTTGGTGTTAATCTCTGCTTATCTGGGTGATGATTGCTGGTGAAAAGATGTTCTGATCTTTTGTTTCCTTTTTATTGTCTCTTTTGAATAGTGTATAGATGTGGTTTATTTCTATGTGCCTGTTGATGACTGACTTGTCTGAAATTCCAAGCTTCCAGGAATTCCCTCACATTTTTGGATTTAGCTTGGTCTAAGATGCTGACAATTCCCCAGTTGAAACTCTGGTTGAGTCTGTCCATGTGTTGTGAGATTAAGGAGTTTACATCGTGTCTTTTGATGTTCATGGATGCGCTCTGCTAGCCTTCTGCCTGTCTGTCCTACATAGCGGTTGTTACAGTCCTTACAGTGTATCTTGTAGATAACTCCTGTTTTTTCTTCTTGGGCTACTGGGTCTTTTGGTTTACTTAAGATGTTTTGGAGGGCTTTAGTTGGCTTGTGTGCTACAGAGATGTCATGTGGTTATAACAGTCTGTTGGTTGTTTCTGAAAACTCCTTAAGCTACTGTATTAAGCAAATCCCACCAAGCTCAGAGAACCCCAAGGACTCCACAGTTCAATCCTGAGCTATGTATATTCTGTTCTATTGATTCTCCCCATCCCCAGTTCTGATTGAGGTCACATGTGAGGACAATAAAGGATAAAAACTGAAATACAAATCCTGGTTAGTTTATTTGCATTAGTTTTTATTTATAAAACAAAACAAAGACATCACTACAAACTAGTTTGGTTCTGAGGAACTATTTTTTAATGTACCATCCACATTATACTTTAGTGTTATGTAACTGTATAATATCTGTGTCAATTGTGTAAATCTGTGATTATAATATACATTTCTTCTTTCACATACTCTATCTTCCTGACATTCACAATTTTGTGATTGTATTTTTTTGGAGTTCTAGCAGTAGTTTCCTTTCATGTTAATCAGGCTGTCAGTGGTCAATTCAGGCTATGAGAGGCAGGAGTTATGTCAACTCTAATAATATGCAGGTCTTGCAAACACTTAAAAAAAACCCCTCAAACTTTGGTTAGAGCCATTTGGTGATCTGCTGTCCTGGAAAGGTAAGTGGAATTCATGGCTTAATGGGATACAAGGCTCCAACTTTTACCACTTCGTCCTTGATTTCTGCTTATTCCTTCTGCTTTTTGTTCTTTTCTTGCTCCAGTTTGTTTATGGCCTTGTAGCTTGATTTATCATATTTGTAAGTCTAGCATACAGCTTGTATCCTAGTAACCAAAATAATACCTTTACAGATATTCTCAGGGAGCTTTATGTACAGATTTTGTAACAGTTGGTAAACATTAGACTGGTATTATATAGTTTAATTAAAAGTAATTATATTGCTTGATTCTTTTAAAGTAGCCTAAAATAGATTTAGATCTGTGGTTATATTAATCCCTTCTTCTAAGCTATCCATGAGTTCCCCAAAAGGTCCTATGCTTATCCTCTAATATGTGGTTGCAGTATAAAGCTTTGCTCCTTGGCCCCAAGTAGAGCAATGGGAGGAGTTAGTGACCTAGAGATTCTGAAAGGCTATATAATACATACCGTCAATTTGTGAAGACCAGGTAGCAGGACTCACGGATAAGTCCTCTTAAACTCATAAGCTTTGTGAAGTTTGTTCAATTCTACAGATTATTCGAGTGAACTTTCTGAAACTTGGGAAACTAGTCTGTGTTTGCTTACTGGATCTCTTTGAAAGATGATTCTTACATTAGAGTTAGCTGTATGAGAAATAATCATTCCAGAAACTTACACCCAAAGTGATAAACTAAAGATTGCAAGGAAAATAATTGCTTTGACAGTTTTTTATGCAACCTCCCATACAAAGGACCTTCAAAACAAACAATGCACTTGATTTATACATCACACAATTTAGTATAGTGTCTCACTGTCAATTATCTTTGTGGTGTAGCACAAAACCAAAAGAAGAAGGATTACCTTTTTCCTTTCATTGTTAGACATACTCCCTAAATTTATATCACAGAACCACACATATTCATCTTATTACATTCTATGTTAAAAAGAGAATGAATGCCTCTATCCAAAGCCCTCTCATATACAACAGTAGCTGGTTGGAAAATATGAAACTTTCCTCTCTACCACAGATCTTAATGGCTGTAGTCCAAAACTTCATATGGTTCACTGACCTTCAAGTATGTTCCACACCATGAGCATATATAAATTTACATTTTAATTTGCTCCTGGCCTGTGTTGGCTTAATTCTTAAAATATCTTCCAACTGGACAATCCCCCTGCTGTGTTGTACTCCCACTTTTCTATTCCAGGAAGCAATTGTTAATCAATTCCTTAATTAAAGGGGGAAGAGGAGGTCTTACTGGATGGATAGATAGATAGATAGATAGATAGATAGATAGATAGATAGATAGATAGATAGATACTCATACACATATTTACATCGTACACAGACTCATATAATTGAATCTATACATATAAAGTTAAAGCAGCAACATGCATGCACATGCAGGTGCGATGAGCAACTTAAAAGAAAATAAACTTTTTTTACTGCAGCTTTGTTTTACCGCAGCTTTTTTTACTGCAGCTTTGTTTTTAATAGCATGGCATAATAACAAGAATCTTATAATAGCACAATGGTTATAACTCTTGTCTGATGATACAAGGGTTGCAGAAATGTGTTTTTTAATGACTTTTTCTTTCTTGAAGCTCCCTACTTTTCCTTTTGCTTGTTTAAAATAACTCCAACAGTGTATCATGTCATGATTTCTCCACTCCTTGAGGTGGAATGATTTCACTCTCATTTCCCAAGTACACCAAATAACAAGGATTTCTCAAGCCCCCTCAGAATTATTTAGCAAGACAAGAGTCACTCACCAATTCTTTACATGCAGAAAGTCCCTGTTTCAGTTCCTGGCATTTCCAATTAAAATGATCATAGAGCATGAAGACTTCAACCCCAAATCATGTAGTGTTGCTGCAAATTAGTATTCATCAATTGAATCTTTCTTCCAGAGGCACTAATTGGTCAAATTCCTACTGACCCTGTAGCCCCTCTGGAAAAGTTTGGGCATTTGTATAAATCTCTGCAGGGAGCATAGGGGAAAAGAAACAACTGTTCCATGAGCAAATATACACTTCTACATTTTTGGATTTAGCACAATAATCTTTGCTGTATTTATACTTCAGCCTACTTTTAGTAGATAGCTCCCATGGAGCAAAGAGCAGGGAAATACTATGTGGGCAGTTCTTTTCCTCTGGGATTCTAAATGAGCTACTGATAAAATTATTTTTACTGAATTAAAACCCCTAAAACTAGCACTTCTGATTGCCTATTCAGGACAGCAAGTATACATTTTGCTTCTCTATCCTGTGTCACCCTGTCCCCTCTCTTAAGAATGTTTCTGTTTTTTTTTAACAGATGCAGGCAAGACAAAATGTAGAGTTTTTCCTAGTGTGGCAGAAAAACATTAGGGAATGAGGGAAAGTGTTACTTTCTGCCTATAAAAGTCTCTGTCAGGAAAAAAAAAAAGTTTGCAACCCCTCAACCCTATTGCCTTTATAAGAAAATACATGATAAAATAATTTGCAGTTTGTTATTAATATAATTGCTTCAAGCTCTGCTCTTTTAAGGCATCGTTTTCAACAAAGAAATAGTAAAAATAAAATAGAATATTGCAGCACTTAGAATTTGAAACGCAAATGAACCTTAGAAAAATGAGTAGTCTACTACATTTCCTTTCAGTTTTTAGAACACTTTTAACATCTTTTGCCTTGTTTTTCAGCTTTCTTCTTTTTGATTTTTTAAAAAACACCTTGGCTCATTGGCTTTCTGCTCACAATGTCCCCTCTCTGAAGCAGTTGGTTGTGATTTCTTTGGTCCCAATCACTTCCTGTACTATTTCCTCAAAAGGTGAATGTGACCTCATATTGTTTAAAGGTAGCATCTTTCAAACATATCTAGTATCTGTTCATGAAGATTCTAGCTCGATTAGAAATACGTGTTGTTGGAATGCTTTGGCCTTGTTGCTTTAAAGACTCTATTATCAACTTTCTGCAGTCTGCAATATGGCTTCTGACTAATTACAGTGATTAATTACAGTGACTAGTCACTATCCCTGACTAATTCATAATTCATTCATTTATATTGAAATCTAAGTTGTTGGAGTAAGGTATATGAAGAAATCTATCCTTCTATGTATCTGACTGGACTCTAACAACAAGTTCAAGTTACTCTGAAATCAGTTCTTGAATCTGCCCATTCATCTAGCATTCCATTTCAGAAAATAACAAAGAATAAAACTATAAGATATCCTGACTAGGAGTGAAACCCATTAAAATTTGCACTACCTTTCTCCTAGCTTGTATTCAAATGCTTTAAAGTTCCATTTGGCTGCAATGGAGCTGAGAAGCTTTTACTCTCTGACTTTCTGATAGGTAAGTCTGCAATTTTTAACATGCAAACTTTCCCTAGTATAATTTTAAAAAGAATGCAGCTATGAGAAACAGGCAACCATTCCCTCACCCTCAGTAATCAGGTTGGCATGCTATCGTAATTTATTTAAGCTATATTGCACATATATCACGTCTGGCAAAATTTGATGGTACATTATAGTTTAAACCATGAACCTTAGGTTTATTCAGCAGCAATTTGTGTCTT
Source organism: Python bivittatus (assembly GCF_059951505.1). Taxonomy (NCBI): domain Eukaryota; kingdom Metazoa; phylum Chordata; class Lepidosauria; order Squamata; family Pythonidae; genus Python; species Python bivittatus. Next base: position 28,599,010 of record NW_028277074.1, read on the forward strand.
TTATTTGCAGCCAAGCTTTTAATTTGAATTACAAATTCCTTTGTGTCTGACTTATTAGCAGTTTATTGCAATCTGAGAGCTTGTAGAAGTCTATTACTTTCTAGTCTGAGCTCTCCAGTCTCACCATCTTATTGAAATTATGTATATCATATCAAGTACACTTTTAAAAATTCTCGGAGAAAAAGAATCCCACTACTAGTGATTATTAAACTGAACTGACTTTTCATTTGAACTGCACACCTGAACTGGCTACATTTTGTAAAGGTGTTTGAATGAAAATATTCTTGAATATTGGTTTTGTGCAATATTTGACAATATAACTATCAGTTTGACTTTGTTCATGTGTATCATAATTCTGTTGGACAAATCACATAGTTATGTTAGATTTTTGTTTCCAGATTCAAACTACTTAAAACTATATTAAATGCAACTTTGATTTATTTTCCCATCCTTGAATCATCTGTAGCTTGAAATTATATCAGAGTAAGAGAAAGGAAAAGAAAAATAAAGTAGAGGCTCAACTAAAAAAGGGGAAAATCTTTTCCCATTTAGCCTTTGCTTCTCCCCGGCACCAATACTCTTTCTATCTTGGTTCCTTGAATGAATTTAGCTGTACAGCTGAAGGCTTAAGAGTAAAGGATGAATTTCTGTATCCTAGTTTGTTTAACTTGTCTTATGTTACACCTTAAGGAATTTACCCCATCCCAATAGTGAAAATAGCCTGTAAGAGGAACCGAACACTAAAATAATTAGGGGCACTGATCCTAGGAGTATTGGAAGTCAATACATAATAGATGTGAATAAATAACTAGTACATTTATTCCATACATAATCTCCTGCCTCCAACAAGCTGAGCTTAAAATGAATTATGTCACTTATTCTACTATGAATGAATTTGTGTGTTTTGCTCCAAGCAGATCCCTCTAGAGCAGTGATTCTCAACTTTGTCAACTTGAAGATGTGTGGACATGCTGGCTGGGGAATTCTGGGAGTTGAAGTCCACTTGCATCAATTCTTCCCTAGGAAAACAAAAACAAAAACAAACAAACAGACTCCAAAACAAAACCCCTATGGCGAGATCAAAGAATGTTTGTGTGTGTACTTAGTTTCTAAAATTGAGAATATGACCAGGGAATCTTTTCAGCATTTAACTTTTTAAAAGCCAGGCATACTTATATCAGTGTGAAGATCTATGCAGACTAGAAGCATCTTTTTTGGAGTTTCCTAAAATAGTAATGCAATCATGCAATATTATATTGTGGTCACATGGTCCATCCAGGAAGTGCCACAGAAGAGGAATGACTTCTCTCCAAAAAAATTGGTGCTGTTATTAGCATATCAGACTTTGAAGAAGTTACACAAACCTGGAAGCAGTCCATCAGCCAGTTTGCACATGTAAAAAGGTGTCTGCCTTTATTTGCTTTGGTAATCTTTTCTTTTTTTTTTTAAGGCTGGAAAAATATGCTGAATTGAAATATGGTTCTAAAAGCATACAGATAAACAGATCAGACCTACTGTAGTTCATTCTTAACTATGTGTCTCAAAGAATAGGTTCTGACACTTACAGCACATTTCTTGGGTTACTTGATTGTTTGTATATTCAGATCTCAAAGGCAACTTCAGGCATACAAGGCTGTGTGAAGGTCCTATATTGTCACTTCCATTAGCTATATGTATTTTTCTTGTTTCTGAGACGGATTAAAGTACAGCATTCATTTCCTTGTTTATTATCCTGCCTCTATCATCATTTTTTTTTAAAAAAAACAGAGCTTTAGACTTTATTTTAATAAGCATTTTAGTTCAGAAATGAAAGTTCTGTTCTGCAACATGTTAACAATGCTGGTGGACATTTTAAATTGTCTTTTTTGCTACACATGGAAACTAGGGAGTGGTAAAGATAGTCTCTTGCTTTTTAATTTATTTGATTACATATCTTGTGAAATATCCTTCATTGAAGCATACCAAATCAAAGGCCCACAAATTTGTGTACATTCTGAAAGGTGTTGAAAATGTTTGTGATGTCACTGTATAAGGGAGATGCCTTTTTTAGATAAGATGCTGTGGGTCACGCTGCACTGTTTTGGTCTCATAGCCATGTGTTCTTTTCTTTGTGATAGACAGCATATTTTTTCCGTCTAATTCTGATTACCATGTAAGCAAGTACAGCAGGTGGGAGACTAAGTGTATAGTTAGATAATAAGAAAATGTGCTTTCACTATGCCAAATTCTTTTTAGGTATTAAAGGCCATACCTCCTTCCATCCTCCGTTTAAAAAAAATCACTGGTTCTAAATGATGCTGACCTACTGATCTAGACACTTTCAAATCTCAAAGTGTCAAAATAGCAAACTTGATCAGGAACAGTATCTGAATGTCTAAAAAGCCTCTTTTTCCCCTTTCTTTTAAACAAAGAGATAGAAGAGAGAAATAATGTTCAGCAGACAAGTTAAGAGTATACAGTCCTGTACTGCTGGACTACTAAAAATATGTTCAATTAATTTTGATGAGACTTTTTCCCATATAAGTGGGGTTAGAATTAAGGATAACTAAATGTTCCATATTAATAAATATACTGATTTTTAGGGAAAAAAAGGGAAAGAGCAAAAAATGAAGGATTACTTCCAACCTAAACTGGATTCCTTTTTTAAAAAATAGTTTTTTATTAAAAGATTTTACATATATAATAAGAAATACATTAAAAAAATATAGCAAACATGAAAAAGAAAAAAGAAAAGAAGAGACAAAAAAAGGTGAGAAAAAAGAATAAGAAAATAAAAGAACAGAAAACATGAAAAGAAAATATATAAAGAAATGGCTTCCAATATTCCTCTCTGCAGTTATACATACAATTCTAATCAAACCTCTCTAAGATAATTCCCTTCTTTCTATAACTTATACTTTCTAATCATCAAAACCATAAGTCACAAAATTATTTTCTTTTTTATGCAAAAAGTCCATAAGGACTAGCCCCTCATTGATTTAAACTGGATTCCTAAAGTCAAAGCAATACATTATTCTCTCTCTCTCTCTTTCTCTTTCTCTTTCTCTGCCTATAATTTACATATACCTACATACATCTTTCCTTGAATGGATTTATGACCAGGTTCATCCCAACTTAACTATAAGGAAATTTTATTCTGGATTTCCCAGGTTCAGGTTGAATTATGAGAACTTCTGGGTAACAGTTGAAATCACATGCTCTGTGTCATTATGCATGCTTGCTATCATAGTTAGTTATTCTTTCTATTGTCATCAAATAGTTCATGAATATTCAGGTCTTACAGCTTCTATTAGGTTGCTATGGTACAGAAGTTTAGGAATAACCTAGAAATCCTTGTCCAAAAAAGGAAAACAACAAAAACAACCAAACCAAGACTGATGAATAAATAGGGCTGTAAGACTGACATGCAATGTTTCTTTTACTCTCCCAAAATGAGATATTAAGATGGCAAGGCATTACTGCAGGCATGGGGACTCTTATTCATTTAAGTTTTAAAGAGTTAAAAATAATGATACTCTAGTGCTAAACACTTTACTCACTTTGTTAATTTAGAAGTGTCCAGTAAAATTAAAAAAAGTCACAATTAAACCAAAAATATGTGTAATTAATTCATGATAATTTCATTGGAAGAAGCTAAGTACTCATCTGCACCTTCCATTTATGTAGAGGTTAGATGCTGTGACATGTTTATACCTACAAAGATCAGAACTATGCAGGCAGTAGTTTTCCCTCTGAAATTCTATGGAAGCAAAAGTTTGAAGAAGCAGGACAGAAAGAGTATTGATGCTTTTGAACTTTGGCGTTGGCGAAGGCTCCTGAAAAGACTGTGGGTAGCCACAAAAAACATATAAATTGATCATAGAACCAATTCATCCAGAATTCTCATTCAAGGCACAAATGACCAGGCTCAAATCATCATATTCTGGGTATGTTATGCAAATACCCAGCTCCCTTGGAAAGTCCATAATGCCAGGAAGGATGAAAGAAAAGAAATGAGAACCAGCTGCAGTTACAGCAGTGATGGGTGCACCATTGAAAGATGGGGGTGGGGGGCAGATTAGAGAGCAATCATTCAGAAAAAGTCAATCTATGTAGTTGCTAATAGTGGATATTGACTTGATAGCATATAATCAATTGATCGGTCAGTTAAAATGCTTAACTTTGGCTAGAACTTGCATAAGAAATACTTAAAATATCTGAAAAGTCTAAAATTGCTGGGCAGAGAAACATGTGCTACCCATTAATGGTACAAAAATGATCTTAGAAATGCTTTTGACAATAGCACCAAAATGATATACATTTGAGTAGAGCACACTGGGTGTTGGGTACCATTATACTGAAAAATATTTTTAAAAATAGGTTTGAACATGAAGTAAATCCTATATGGGAAAATATATAGATATTTTTTTGCTTCAATAAAAGCAATATGTATACTTTGGGTTGGAAAAGCTAACTGGTTATCCATTGGATTTCTGCTTCTTTGCAAACATAATTGAGATGAATGTAGGAATAGCGCTTAGCCATTGATTCATTTGATAATAGTAATTTTGTAACAGTAACTAGTACAGTATTCTATTGTTGTAGAGATATTTCTTTTCTAAAAATAGATTGTGCTTTTTATAATATATATTTATGAAAATATTTCTTTAAAGCAGAGGATGATGACTTGAACTTTATTAATCAATTTATACCCTGCCAGATACCATAGCAAGGAAACTTCAAAATATATAATTAATAATAAAATAATAAAACATAAGATGTCTCTCAACATTTATTATTCCAGCAACCAGTTATATAAAATGAGAATGGCCCTTCCAATGAGTTCTCACCTGTATTTTGACATGTTAATTTCTCATTTCTCATTTCCATTTTTCATGTTGTCATTTTTCTTTCATATTGTCTGTCTTTTTTTAAAATATTATTTGCAGGCTTCCCCATTGTTTGTCCATATGTTTGTCATTTCTAAGAGAAGAATGCATATGTTGAATTCTCTATAGCTGTGAAATTATCATAAATTCATTTAAAATAATGCTTTGTGTCCTGTGGCTTAAGAAACAAACATATTTAATTCAGCATTCTTTGCAAAAAATTCAAAATCAGTACATGCTACAACAGTGATCAGCTAGTAAATGTGCAGTGCTCTGTCAGTGCAATTTGTGATTGCTGGTATTTAGTAAAATATGATGGTAGTTTCATTATTAAAATGTGGATTTATACAGTAATCTTTTATTGTAATTATCCACAATTAATCACAGAACCTGTTGGACAATAAGATAATAAATAATAAAAATGAGAGAAGAAAAACACCACCAGTAGCACTTCTAAGTAAACTAAAATGATTGCAATGTTAACTGATTTATTTTATTGCCAATTCTATTTAACGTTTCACTGAGCCCAATCAAGCAATGTTTTCAAATGTCTCAACATGCACAGTGACAGCCACAAGACATCAACAACAAAGCAAAGGAGGCCTATTTGCAAACTTCCATTCCATTCTTCTTCCTCACTAGCCTTGAAAAATCAGAGTTCACCCCCACCCCCTGGGAGGCAGGTAGGAAAATATTAGAAATTTGCTTGTCCTTCTAGCAAGGAAGAAAGAAAGGCTGCTTGTATATCCACAAAGCACTCAAAGCTCAGGGTTGGGCAGGACCAAAGTAGTAAATTCAGCAATTGGGAAGTTTCAGCAGAGAGAAAGAACTTCAGCTGGATTACATTCTCTGTGTTCAGTTGAGTAATTAAGGGCTAAAAGTGCCCTCTGGAGCCCAAGACTCTCCAATCTATGGACTCTCTGTAGAAAATATGTTCAATATGCAGATGGTGAGGCCAAAGTGAGGAAAATATAATTTGGCTATAAAGGGGATTGAATGTTAACTGTTTTGCAAATCATAAGCTGTTGTTGTAGCAGTGCTTATTATTGTTAGAAGTGTAATATGAAGTATGGACTATTTATTACCATACTGATATGGATCAGTTGAAGGTTTCACACTTCTAAATTTTAAAAATGACAATAAAACAAGAAATAATCCTGACATAGATGGAATTAAATGTTAGTTATATTTTAAGACATCAATTTACTTAAATATATATTTGGGTAAATGAATTGAAATTGGACAAAATCAGATATTTGTGTTCTATTAGATCATATTGTAAATAACAATACCTTCAGGTCAAATAATATTTGTAATTAAAAACAATGCTATCAATAGAAAACCGATTCTTCTCAAAGCTGAGTTTCACAGAAGCATGAGAAAAAGATTATATTGAGTTTAAATCTATAATGTAAAGTAGTGAAATAATGAAGAGCCAGAAAATGTAATCTTCCTTATAAGAAGACTTAGTTCTAAGGCTCTTCATGTTTTCATTTGATTAAATGTGGCCTTGACATATTTGGCAGAGTGCAAAAATAATAGAGCTGTTTTCTATGGTATCTAGGTGAACAAGGTCAGAGTTAAAACTTGAAACAAGGCAACTTCAAGTCTAGAGGACATATAAATGTGATGCTGTGCAGGACACTCAGAATCTTTTAGCAATTTATGTTCAAAATGTGTAACACCAGTTCATTCAACCCAGCTTATTTGCACATTTTCTCACATATAATTAGCAGAGATGGCTATGGCTGCAAAACAAAAACTGCATTTTGAAGTAATTTGAAACATGTTTTCATAGAAGTCTCTCTGATAGCCATAGTTCAAACACTGCACTAGAAAAATATAAGCTATATATTATGCAGCAAGTGTCCATATGAAGTACTGGCCACAATCTTATGTTGGCTTTCAACTCACCTATCCTAACGTTTAACTGATTATCCAATTAAGGAAGTTTGTAATCTTAAAAAACAGCAGATGATTATATTGTTTGTGGAAATTGGCAGTTAGACATATGCATAGAATCATAATTATCAACCATCTGCAATACATTCTCTTTAAACCATGCACACTGAGATACATACATACATACATAACATACATACATACATAACATACATAACATACATACATACATAACATACATAACATACATAACATACATATATATATATATATATATATTTGATTTGTGCTATTTCTAAAGACAAACCAGACAGGAGAATGGAAACACAAGCAGAGGTGTCCACAGTATCCACTGCTGTTGTCAAAATGATACACACACAACAGTGGATATGTCATTATGTCCTGTCAAAGGTGACACTACTTTTATCATTTCCCCCTTCATCATCACCCCTGAGTCCAGACATTGCTGAATCCAAATGCTGCTGGATTCTGCAAATTCAGTTTCATGAATCTTTAATCTCATTATTTTTGTAAAGATCAGTGTAAACCCCATTGTACCTACCAGGAAAAACCACAGGAGGGAAAGAATTTTTCTCCATCTTCTGTATGGTACATTTGGAAGGAAACATTTCCTTATAGAAACAGTGGAGGGAATAAACCGATCACTGGCATATTGTGGCTTTGCTTTAGAAAAGGGCTTAAGGCAGTTACTAGTTTTAAGATAGCAATTCAGCCTCCTCAATCTGAAGTTTTCTAAATGGGTTGGACTACAACTGCCAAAACACTCGTACTTCCCTACATCTGGAAAACACTGTATATAGGGGCAATATTTAATAACAAGAAATATTTCCTACCCAAATAGTAGCCTTTATGTATTCACCAGGAAAGTTATGACTGCACTGGAACGCAGTTCTCTCAAAGCTATGAGCCAACATACAATACTAAACAGATATTATATGTATGACATTCATAGTGAATTACTAAGTAAAACTGTGATGAAGCAATTGCATAAACATATCACATGCTTACCTCTGCTTGGATTTATTGTGCCAGTTAACATTCTGATTTGATCATGTAAATGAGGTCTTCAATATGGAACATTACTCACGTGTCTCTCACATTCTATTTGGACAATTGTTTCTCACATTCTATTTGGACAATTTTGAAAGGACCACAGCTAAAAAGCAGAACACATGGTCTGTAAACAAAAGTTTCCAGGATTAGTTCCTGGCATTTGCAAATATAGGATCTCCAGATAGGGAAGCCTCTAGTCTGAAGCCCAGATGAGCCACTGTTAGTCCTGTGGAGACAACACTGAAGGAGAGGACCAGTGATTTCATTCTGTGGAACAGAATTGCTTATGTTCTTTATGACAGTGCTGGTGGTTATCCAAAGTGGCATGTTAAATCTTCAAAAAGTTTTGCATGATAAATGTTTGTTTGTTTGTTTGTTTATTGGATTTCTCTCCCGCCCATCTCCCCCACAATAGGGGACTCTGGGCAGCTTACAAAGACATTAAAACTATAAATATATATATAATACATAATACATATAAAATTAAAATGTTCAAAATGTTTTGCATAAGAAGTTGTTTGGAACATAACTAAACCAACTGACTTTCAGGTAGACAATCTAGACTGCTTTCAACATCTCTTGTCCCTAGTACTCACAAGGTCAGCTGCTATTAGTTACTAGGGTAACATGTTTCAAGAAAGAACTAATACCTTTCAAGGTTGAGAGGCTGTATATTATCTCACTCTCATTGTCAATCCAAAATTTGTCCCTGGACAAAGAAAAGGATTGTTTAGAAAGCACTTTTAAAAAGTTTTTTCTCTCCTCCTTCATTGAATTTTGCTTTTGTTTTTAATTTGATTCATCATAACAATCCCTCTCAGATGCAATGGGATTCTCTGTATTACTTATATTCATAAGCTGCATATCATGTAACTTAAGTCTAGGCTTCTTATAAAGTAAAATTTCATTTAAATTGAGTTTGACCTGGTAATTTCATGGAGCTCCATGTAGATTTCTTTGCAACAGCACAGAAGCAATTTGCCATTAATTTCTGGTCCCCCCTCCACCCCAATTTCTTTACAGCTCTGAAATTTATCTAGTCTAGAGCCCTGTAATTTTCTGGTGGTCTTCCATTCAAATGCTAACCCAGTCAAACCCTTCAAACCTTTTTGTGATCAACCAAATCAGCAAGGTGCTTGCTGTATTCTATGGATTGTATTCAGCAGTGTCTGTTTAGTTGCAAAACTGCTTTGGACAATGTCCTAGGCTTTCTTCAGGTGTCCCACTGTCATGGCTTTCTTAGCAGTAGTGTCCTGTAACAGAAATCTTTCTCAGCTTTGCTGGTAACTCAACTGTTCACTGTTACCTCATTCTTCTTCACCAGACATTTTAAAGGGGATGATTCTTTTCACAACTTGGGTGTGCATTTGTATACACATTCATGCATACAGAGATGAGTATACATTAATTTTTTTTAAAGGCTCTTACAGCTTTATGCAGTTATGGAACTAAGCAACACAGCTAAGTTTCTGTGGTTAGTGTTATAAGCCAGTTTGAGTTCTAATCAATTTCCAATGCTTTTTTAAAAAAAAATTATTAAATTTTTACCCCACTTTTATTTTTGTTCAACTCTAGGTAGTGTATTTTCCCAAGAACAATAACCCTGTGAGGTCTCTTGGATTGAGAGTGACTAGCCCAAGTCACCAGCCAACTTTTATGCCTAAGGGAGAACTGGAAGTCACAGTCTCCTGGCTTCTTGCCCAATATCTTAGCTGCTGCATCAAATAGGCTCTCACATTTCTGGATCAGTTTAATAATCAGGTTATAAAACTACAAAATGTTGTTTTATCTTTAACTTTAATTTCTACTGACCTTTGAAGGAATTATTTTGAATTGTTAACACCTAATTTGATTAGGTAGAAGCACAATTATTCTTCCAATTATTAAGATTATATTTTATATAGCCAAGAACAAGTCTCTCTCAATCCAACAGACCTCACAGGATTGTTGTTCTGGGGAAAGTATACTACCTAGAGTTGAACAAAAATAAAAGTGGTATAAAAAATTAATAAATATTTTTTTAAAAGCAAAGAGTTGGAAATTGATTAGAAGTCAAACTGGCTTATGAAACTAACCACAGACACTTAGCATTGTTTAGTGCCCTAACTGCATAAAGCTGTAAATTCTTTTGAAAAGCATTTTTAAAACACATACACTCATCTTTGTATGTGTGAATGTGTATACAAATGCACACCCAAGTTATGAAAAGAATCACTCCCTTCAAAATGTCAGGTGAAGAATGAAGTAACAGTGAACAGTTGAGTTACCAGCAAAGCTGAGAAAGAATTCCGTTATGGACAATACTGGTAAGAGCCATAATAGTGGGACACTTGAAGAAAGCCTAGGACATTGTCCAAAGCAGTTTTGCAATTAGACAGACACTGCTGAATACAATCCATAGAATACTGGTAGCTTGTTTGACACAACTTTGCACAACATAGTGACAGGAGCAGAAAACAGGAAATAGTAGATACAGAATCTTGCAACAGTGAGATTTAATGTAAGATAGACCGAAAAAGGGGAGACACAAGATCCTTGTGGAAGAGAACAGCATTTGGTGCATTCTAAAATTCTGGACAAAATGGCATTTTATATTTTTCCTGAAAAATATTCAGCATAGAAAATACCAGGCCATGCCTTCCCCAGCCTGCCTTCCCTTATCTTCCCTTTCTCCAGGAGTCTCCTGGCTTCTACAGGTATTTGGATAAGTGTCCCAATCCTATCAAACAAATAATCTGCAGTTATGTGGGATTTGCAGCTGCTACTACTTTCACACAAGCTACAATTATTTCCTTACAACAAAACGTCCTCTCAATTTATTTTATTTCTACTGGGGAAAATATATCTGGAGAAAAGCACCTTCTCAATATAGAACTTAACTGATAAGTGACACATAAGGGGATCGCTTACATGTTCCTGATCCATTCTGAAATGGGAGTGAAGTCATCACAAGCAGCAGAGAAGTTGTATTTTTTTTTTTTTTACCACTCAAGCCAGTGGCCTGTGTCCAGCAAATCTTGCTTTTTTCATCCTTTCTTACCTCCACCCATATAGACATCATCATGGCCAGATATGGGATTCAGGCAGTCACTGAAGCAGATGTGCCATATTTGCCCTTTTCCCAGAAGACAAAATGAACATCCTATCTGTTAAGGGTCAGCTGGAATAGTTTCTGAAAGCGGCGATTCGTGAACTGGAGAGAAGAGCATCATCCTTACTCCTCCGTTGTCAAGATGAGGACTTCTTAAATAGAAACTAGGATGCCAGGGCATGCCCAAAGCAGGAGAGCAATAGGAAACTTACAGTTTCACAAAGGACACAAATAAAGGCACAGGGCAAAATGTTACCCTCTAGAAGCAAAATAACAACAAAGCAGCCCACTTCTGTGGTCCTTGGCAATAAATGCCAACCTCTAGCTTCCAGAAAAGCTTCTACAGGTATGAGTGAGCTAGAAACAAAAGAAAACAAAACAAAAACAAAAACAAATCCTCCACAGCTGAAGTTCTGTCACCAGATCCAAGTGGAAATGAATCATTACCAATCACCAAGAATTAAAAAAAAGGAAGATTATGATTGTAGATGACTTCCTCTTGAAAGCAACAAAAGCCACTATTTATTATCCAGATCTTTCATCTCAACATGTATGCTGTCTCCCAGGTGATTCAATCCAAGAGTGAAAGAAAGATTGGCAAAACTCATTACACCTGCTGATTACAGACTTTACCCTCCCAGACATGTGGGCACAAATGATACTGTAAGGATGAAAGATCTTAGGGCCAGGTTGTGTTGTTATCAGTATTTCCTGCTGAACAAAAGAGTCCAGCAAGAAAAAGGATTTTTTTTTTTCTTAGTGAACTCCTGTTTTTGAAGTGGTGCAAACAATAAAATTTCAGACATTTCAACAGTGGCATAAACTTAAGTTATGAAGGGCAACTTTTTAGAGATGAAATTTGTCTCACTAAGGAGGGAAAGTATATCTTTGGGAACAGTTGGCTAAGATGGTCAGGAGAACTTTAAAGTAGAGTAGGTAGAATAGGTAGAGTAGGTAGTGAGTACTCACAGTTAGTATGAATTGCCAAGAAATGGATTAAATATAGCAGCAAGAGAAAATTTTGGAAATTACTACTTTAACAAAAAAACAGGAAATATAGACATAACGGAAAAGGGACACTGAACACAGGGAATCAAACCACCAGAGTAACTGGGAGTTGGGTGGCATATCATCATCATCATCATCAGAGTGCAATAATGGAAACACTACAATGGAGAGACTGCAATGAACCAGTCAACACCTGACAAAGAAGAAACAGTGCAGTTCTGGGGACGGCTATGGGACAACCCAAAGAAATACAACAAGAATGCAGCTTGGATAAAGGAGGTGGATAAGAATAAAAAAGAAGCTGAAATGAAATAACTTGTAATAACAGCAGAGATGGTGGAGAAAAGGGCAAGGAAGGTCAAGAATTGGTGAGCACCGGGTGAAGATGAACTGCATAGTTTTTGGTTGAAACATCTGACTGCTCTGTACCCACTCATTGCCAAGCGGTTTAATAGCTCCTTGCAGTAGCAAGGAGGTAAAATTTAAGATTAGTTAACATCTGGCAAAGCCTACCTGATAATGAAAGATCCAACAAAAGGGGCAGCACCAGACAACTACAGGCCAATTACCTGCTTACCAATAACTTTCAGATTGCTAACTGGTGTGGTAGCTGATGCAGTCTAACAACATCTAGTTGAAAACAAGCTCTTTCCATCTGAACAGAAAGGAAACTGCCCAAACAGCAGAGGGACAAAAGATCAGCTCCTAATTGACAAAATGATTTTGGAAAATTGCAAGAGAAGGAAGACCAACTTGAATGCAGCTTGGATTGATTACAAGAAGGTGTTTGACTCCCTGCCACATTATTGGATAAACAAGTGCCTAGAAATAATAGGAGTCAGTAGAAACATCAGAAGCTTTGTGCAAAGAACAATGGCACAGTGGAAGACACAGTTGCTGGTCAGTGGCAATAGACTGGGAGATGTTAACATCAAGAAAGGAATCTTTCAAGGAGACTTGCTGTCACCACTACTGTTTGTCATTGCATTGATTTGTCTGTCAGCAATACTGAACAAGTCAGGACATGGCTATCAAACATAAAAAATATCTGCCAGGCTATCCTACCTCCTTTACATAGACAATCCAAAGTTGTGTGGAAAAATACCATCTGAAATAGAATTACTGCTCAACACTGTCCAGATATACAGCCAAGATACTTCAGTGGAGTTTGGACTGGACAAATGTGCCATCCTTACCCTCAACAGGGGAAAAATAGTGAAAACTGAAGGAATCAAGATGCCCAATGGAAATAACATCAAGAGTCTGGATCACTACAAATAACTGGGCATCCTTCAGGCTGACAACATCAAACACACTGAAGTCAAGAAGAAGGTTAGTAGTGAACACATCAGAAGAATGAAGAAGATCTTAAAGTTCAAACTCAGTGGAAGAAATACCATCAAGGCAATTAACACTTGGGCAATTCCAGTCATTAGATATACAGCTGGAATAGTGGACTGTACTCAAGCTGAACTAAAATCCCTGGATAGGAAGACCAGAAAAATAATGACAATGAATCATGCCCTTCATCCATGCAGTGATGTTGACAGACTTTACTTAGCAAGGAGCATAGGTAGTTGTGGAATGTTACAAGTACACCAGACAGTTGAAGAAGAAAAAAGGGCATTGGAAGAATATCTGAAGGACAGTGAAGAAGATGCACTGAAGCTAGTATACTATGAAGGGTTACTGAATACTGAAGAGACCAAACTGGTCTACAAGAAAGACCAAATGAAGAATAGAAAAGAGACATGGCAAGGCAAAGTATTACATGGCCAGTACACAAAAAAATTAGTAGGCAAAGCAGATAACAAGACTTGGCAATGGCTAAGAGCAGGAAAGTTGAAGAAAGAGACACAGGGGCTAATTCTGGCTGCACAAAACCAAGCCTTAAGAACAAATGCATACAAAGCCAGAATTGAGAAGACAGCAACAGACAGAAAATTCTGCGTCTGCAAAGAAGCAGAAGAAACAGTGAACCACCTAGTTAGCTACTGCAAGAAAATTGCACAGACGGACTACAAACAATGGCATGACAAAGTAGCACAATGGTACATTGGAATATCTGCAAGAAATACCATTTGCCCACAAGCAAGTACTGATGGGACCACAAAACAGACAAAGTAATAGAAAATGAAGAAGCTAAACTGCTCTGGGACTTTAGAATTCAAACAGACAAGCACCTGACACACAATACCCCTGACATAACAGTTGTTGATAAGAAAGACAAAAAAGTCTGGATAGTGGACAGTGCAAAACCTGGAGACAGCAGAATAGAAGAGAAAGAACTGGAGAAAATTACAAAATACAAAGACTTGCAAATAGAAGTAGAACAACTATGTCAAAAGAAAGCAAAGATAGTACCAATAGTAATAGACACCTTGGGTGCAATTCCAAAACATCTGGAGCACACTTGAACACCATCAACATTGACACAATCACCATCAGTCAATTGCAAAAGACAGCTTTACTTGGGACAGCTTATATCCTGTGATGATACCTTTAACAGCATCAAACAACAACATCTGCCTATCCCAGGCCCTTGGGAAGGGTTTGATAGGTGAATAAAAATTCCAGATCCAGTCCAAACATGTGGCTGACTTTGCAACCAACCATAATCATCATCATCATCATCATCATCATCATCATCATCATCATCATCATCATCATCCATAATATTAAATGTCTCTACAGTAATGCACAAAGTATGGACAACAAGGATGCAATGACGCAAAAGACAAATGTAATATAACAGGGACTGTGGAAACATGGTGGGATGAATCCCACCAGTGGAACACTGAGCTTAATGAATACAGCTTACTTCAAAGTAACTATCAACACAAGAGACAATGTAGCATTGTATATGCTTCCATTTTCCTGGCCTCTCCTTTTCCTCTTTTTTAGTAATGTTTTTTAAAATTTGATGTTTTATATATTTATGGTTTTAATGTTTTGTGTGAGTCACCCAGAGTCCCCCATTGGGGGGAGATGGGCGGGAGAGAAATCTGTAGAGAAATCTGGGAGAGATCTTCTGCAGAGAAATCTTCAACCACCTTCCTTAAAGGAAAGAACAGCCATTTTCAGCAGCAATTTGGTAAAAACGGTAGTCTTCCAGTAAATACTATCTATACTTTGGGACAAGTATTATGTGGATATAAAGTTTTAAATGAGTTTATTTGCAAGGAATATAACAAGTAATTAACAGCAGGGCATGGAACAGACTGGAAATAGACATAATATACTCACATTCTTTATTTCAAATTTTCCTCTGCATTGTTAGGTCCATTTGCAGACAACTGATGGAGAGTAGCAGCATTTTGTCTCCAGAGTTATATCTTTTACCAAAAAGACGTACAATGCATACATATTAAGGTGCAAATGAACAGAATTGGGCAGGTCAGATCCTTTAAATATGTGAAATCATATTTCATTCTTCTGGCTCTTGAAGTGCTCAAATTAGGTCAACCACAGAAAGCATGCTAAGAATGTCTGAATGTTCTATTTGCAAGAGGTGGCAACTACATTAAAGGATTCAAGGTATTCAGAGTCAAAGACTCTGCAAGTGCTTTATTATAGGGACTACAGGCTCCTGAAAATTGTCCAGTGTCATTAGTGATAGTATCTAGCCACTCTTTTATTACCTTCAATTTTTCCAAACATCAGGTCTTTTCCAGCGGAGTCTGCCTTCTCTTTATATGTCCAAAGTATTTAAGTTTTAGCTTATTTCTTACTGCTTCCAGTGAGCACTCTGGATTTACTTTTATTTATTTATTAATTAAATTTTAATGCCACCTTAATTCTAATGACTCTGGGGGACTCACAAGTAAAAACATTTTTTAAAGAAATTCAATAAGAAACAAACAAACAAACAAAAAGAATATGGAAAATAAGACAAAAATGGGAAAAACTACAAAAACCAGACAGGAATGAAAAAAGAAAGAAACCCACACAATCCAAGAGGGCTTCATTCATTCTTGCCAAAGGCCTGGTGGAAAGGCCGGGTCTTCCGGGCCTTTAAAACACCAGTAAGTGGGGGCCACTCGAATATCAGGCACTCGAACATCATCCCAGAGGACAGGCACTGCTACAGAGCAGGTGTGCTTCCAGGTTCCTAATAGATGGCATTGTTTAATCAAAGGAAGCCAGAGCACACCAACCCTCCCAGACTGAATTGGCCAGGCAGATACTATGGGAGGTACTATGGCAGGCCCCCAAGTAACCAGGGCCTATGACATGCTTTATAGTAACAACCAGCACCTTGAATCACACCCAGAAGCAATCTGGCAACCACTGAAGCCCACAAAGCAGAGGTGTTACATGGGCATACCGAGACATGTCTATCACTGCCCATATCACCGCCCATGTCACTATATTCTGGACGAGTTGAATCTTCTGGGTGGTCTTCAAAGGCAGCTCTATGTAGACCATGTTGCAGTAATCATGCCATGACATAACCAGGGTGTGGTGATTGTCTGAAGGGTTTCCAGATCAAGGAAAGGGCACAACTGGCAAACCAGATTAAGCTATGCAAAGGCCTTCCTGGCCACAGCTGCCATCTTCATCTACTACTGAACAATTTGTTCTTCTTTTGGTCCAAGCTATTCCCAGCAGTCTTCTTCTGCATCACAATTGGAAAGGCATAATTTTTTCTTTATTCAGCCTTTGTGATGGTCTGGATTTCATACCATGTTACAGCTGATGGCCTTGACAATATGTACAGTACCTTTGTTGTCAGTGTGATGTTTCTGCACTTCAATATTCTATTTAAATCTGTCTTCATTTTTCTTCAACATCTATTTATTTAATGGCTATAATTACCATTCTAATGATTTTTTGAAACTAGAACGATAACGTTTGTAAGCACCTCAACTTTATTTAATTATTTACTATTCTATTCTTGTGGACAAATTCTTGAATGAGATATCCTGGTACATACATGGTTTTAAAAGCTATCACAATTGACTGCAGTCTATACATCCAAAGCCTTTGTTAAATCAGTCATGCAAAAATGCCTAGTACTGTCCATTCCCTAATAAGTTGTTGGATATCTTTCGACCTGGGAGACTCATATTCCAGATATGGCCCATATCTCATATAATGCTGATTTTCTTCTGGTTGTGAATATCCATTTAGTTTTCTATTATCCATTTTCACAATACTAAATTGGGTTGGCATTTCCCTGTCCAGTGGATCATACTAGTTTGATCCCTTTTTTATAAACCGCAGGCATCTCATGTGGGGAAGGGGGTGGAACAGGGTGTTTAAAGGAAACAAATGATACAGATACTGTATGTGCCATCATGAGGCAAGCGCCACACCTTTTGTATGTGTGTGGTGACATTATGCATGTATGCATGTACTGTATGTACACAGATAGAGATTGCATAGTAATAGCACAACTCTGTTATGTCATTTCAAACATCAGATCTTGCAGATACCCCTGATGGGTAACCTTGCTAAAAGTGTACATTATCAGTGGTATATTTGGTAACATTGAAATGTTCCAGCCATTCATTGCTACAAGGTAGCTATCTATGAATGAAATCCTTGACCCTACTGGAGGGCAAATTTGGTAGGATTCTTATAAATCAAAATGTTTGGTCATGTATGCTAGAAGGAAACTCTGGGACATGTAGTATTTCAGTGTCATTCTATATACCCTCTTTAATAGGGAGCTTGGCAGAAGGACAGAGAAAGCACATATTATCTGTCTCCTAACTTTTGTCTACTTGCTGTGCGTACATGGACTAGGCTACTCAAAATGCATTAACACTGTATTTCTTGTCAAATATTCAGTTATAATTTAGTTCTGTTTTCCATTGGATTTTGGATTCTAATTCTTTATGTACCTGCCATCAATGGGTGGATGGTTGTGTCTTGTTCCTGCCAGACTGAGTAAGTGATTAAATGACCATTTACACTGAGTTTATACAATGCAATTAGTAATGCAATTATTCCCTCAGGGGCTATATATCATCCAAGTAATCAAGGATGGCAATGCTATTGGGGGGAAAATAATATTATAAAGGTAAATAGTAATGGAGGAGTAGACTTTTTGTTACCGCTAACAACAGCAAAAAAGCAATCAATAAACGTTCATTCTGTAGTTTATATTGTTACTCGTTGGTCATTCTTGATCATGAGAAAAACTGTACCCTTCAGTCTATTCAAATTGTGATTACAATGGCTGCTCTGGGGACACAGAATTAAATTAACTTCTAGGTTATCATCGTCAAGGACCATTAAGTCCTGAACTGTGAGGGACATTGTGAACAAGCTATATTTTAGCCTCCCCTGAGCAAAAAGCAGGCAGGTCCTGCTCTGTCCCTCCAAACTCTGACCTTCACTGAAATTTATGTGGAAATGAAAAGAGGGAAGAAGGCTGTAGCCCTGCCAAACGCTGATGATGTGACTCATTTTAATTATTGGTATTTGGAAATTAAATGGCCTAAGGCTTGTTTGGCAGTTTGTTTCAGGCAAAAAATGATTTAAGCTGGCTCCAGTATTCTAGTATCTTTTTACAGCAGGTGTTCGACAAGGCTCTCATTTTTCTTTTTACAGGATGTCCTTGTAAGCATAATAACAATTAGGAAGCTAGGTCTTCACATCAAGATCTCCTGTTCTGTCTGACATTCCTCCTTGGGCTACTTCATTACTTATAATTTTATCAACAAGCTTCTCTCGTCAGCCTATTTTTAAAAGTGGCTTTGAATAATAACTCTGGTTGGCTTCTTTAAAAGCTGAACATCTATGGGACTGGACCAATAATACTGAATTATGAGCTGACTGAATGCTTTTGTTTTTTCTCACAACCATATCTACTTTGCCACTAAGTTTGCTCAAAATATTCATTGATGAAAATGAACGCTTAAGTCATTCTACGTAGAGAAACACTTGGGATTAAATGTTCCTCTAGGTCCTAACATGGGGGGACCATCTGTTTTTATATCACTAAAAACTTTCAATTGGATATACTGTAAACCTTCACCTCTGGGTTACATTTTAATCCACATCCTTTTTCATAATCCCAGAACAACTGAAATTATTTCAAACCAAGAAATTGCATATAAATGTAATGGAATGATTGCTGGTTGGCTGTTTTTGTTTCTGTTGGGTAAAAAAATAATTGTTGATAACTTTTGTATCAATGAAGCTAAAGATAGGAGGAGGGTCCCTGATTACTGTGGATATCTAGTGAATATTTCAACGATTCATCACAGTTTGGAGGAAACAAGACTTAGAGACAACTTGAGAGAAGAGAATGTCAGATGTTTTTGAACCCTGCCGAATGTTTCTAGCTGATTTGAAGCAGAATAATGGGTATAAGTAGCTTTTGGGTAAGACCAGCATTTAGTGATTTCTAAGCAATGGGATGTTTTATCTGCTTGTAGATATGCATTTGCCTTCATGGTACATTGCTAAGCAAAGGCCCTATAAGCTCAGTGTTCCTGTCTGTGAATTTGTTTGTAGGAGGAGGAAGTGTACATTGCTGAAGTTTCAAAGATCATCACATTAGAACTTAATCCAGTCACTCCAAATTCCAGCTAAGCAGAATTGCACTTTTTTCTAAGTCAAGGGCCACAGTTGGTCTTTGAGTGGTATGATGGGACTATACTTCAAAATGTACTAGAGGATTAGAATGAAAAACTAAATGTAATTTAAATGTAAATGTCATTTGCATTTAAATTAAAGTTGCATACAATGAATATAATGACTTAAATAGAAATACGACTGCTTTTCAGTCATGTATTTAATATTGTCACCTTCTGTCATATAGAAAATAATAATTTGATATGAACACTAACAGGGCATTCGATCCTCAGGTTTTGCATCTTTGTCTTAAATCTCTAAAAGCTAGAGAAGATTGCCTGAAAAAGTTAAGGCAATCTCTTCCCCTTCCTTTACGCTGTCTGTGTATGTGTGTGTGTGGGGGGGGGGGGTGAAGGGAAGGAGAGGATCTGTTACAAACCAGTAATACCCCAAGTCTCAAATATAGATTCTCTAAGGATTTATTAAAACTGTTCTTCAGAAAGCAGTGAAAGGAGGTGACAGATGTATCCAATGCAAAGAGGAGTGTAATGATTTCGTTCCTTTTTTCTCATTGTTTAAACAAGCAATTAATGAAAAAATTGCCACACTACACATATGTGTATTCATATAAAAATAACACGTAACATGATTTGCAAATACAAGGATAGAAGACTCAGAACTGGCATGCTGTTTTACGTTCGAATTTTGAGTACAGCATGCAAGATGTAGATAAGGCACTTGTTTGGCTAGGAATTTCATAAGGATGCAAAAATTCCCGAAAATATGGAACAGTAATAGCTGAGGAACCTTATGTACTATAGTATAAAGAACAGTTAACAGTTTTCTTGGTTGTAAATAACATGATAGAAAAAAATGTAAAACTGGTTGTAATTAAAAAAAAATGTCCCTTCCCTTTGCTCATTTATGACTGAGATATCTTGGTGAACTTTTGATGTGACAAATATCAGAAGGAAAACAGAGAGAGATGCAAAGAGACTTGCATACCCTGACAAGTGACATTTTCCTCCTCTGGTCTGCAGAATGAAACCCTAGAAGAGGAGCAGGAGCAGGAGCAGGAGCAGGAGCAGGAGCAGGAGCAGGAGCAGGAGCAGGAGCAGGAGCAGGAGGAGGAGGAGGAGGAGGAGGAGGGGGAGGAGGAGGAGGTGGCATCTAAGGACAGTGAATCCAGACCCTTATATCTATCTATCCAGGAAAAAATCCCACTGGCTTTATTACTAATTTCCCCTACATTTGTGTGTAGGATTGCACCCAGATGCTATTAATTTCATTAGAAATCAATGAAGATTGATTACAAAAAACAAATAAACCCATTAAACTGAATGAGAACAATTATTATGTCAAAATAAACACCAAGTGAGTTAAACAGTCCACATAATTCTAGTTTACAATTCTTAGTCTGAAAGATCATTCAAGCAATAATGGCTAGTTCTGTCCTAAGAGCAAACAATGGCTTGATAAAGAGAGAAAACACTTTAACAAAGACCATGATGAGACATGGGAATGAGCAAGACTAGAACTCTGCAAACTATGGTCAAACGGGTTGGATGATTTTCTGGCTGCAAAGTGGCTTCAGAATAAATAAATAAACAAGCAAACAAATAAATAAATAAATGATTTCACTAAATAGAATTGACCTCCCCAATCAAAAATTACTGTAATTACAACCTCTGCTTTAATTGTTGCTCAAGAAAAAGCAGGGTTTGATATTGTCAGATGCCAGATTCTTTTGAACTACATACCTATTACATGGAAACTGATTGCTGAACAATGAAAATGGATTCCCCATGCCATTATTATTGTTAAGAGATGAGTCTTTCAATATTGGAAAGATAATTTATGCCTCCAGTTAGTGGAGTGGACTGAAAATCTGAAGTTATCTGTGACATGAAACAAGTGACTTACAGATTTATTTATTTATTTATTAAATTTATGTGCCACCCATCTCCCTCAGAAGGTGACTCTGGGCAGCTTACAGTTAAAATCCGAAACAATAAAAACAATAACAATATAGATATCCAAATTAAAATAACTAATAACAATTCTGTATAAAAAGCCTATATAAAAAACCATGGTATAAAAAACCATGGGACTTTGTTCTTATATATGACAACTGCAGCGAGATTACTATATGCTCAAAAAATGGAAAAGTTCGACACTACCCACAATAAAGGAATGGTTGGTGAAGATGATGGAACTTGCAGAGATGGCTAAATTGACTTCTTTTATTAAAAAGGAACAATTATTTACATTTATGGCTGACTGGAAACCCCTTCTAGACTTTTTGCATGAAATAGAAGAAAATGTACTTATGATTTGTTGGTTTTGATGATTAGAAAAAATTGGATAATAAAAAAGTGAGCTTTTTTGTAATATACTTATATTTTCTGTAGAGGAAATTGGAAGCTTCTTTCTTCTATTTCTTATCTTTTCTTTCTCTTTTTCTTTCTCTGTTTTCTTTATTTCTGCATCTGTGCTAGTTTTTATGTTCTTTTTAAAACTTTTAATAAAACTGGTCTGTATAAAAAGAAACAAGTTACTTATAGACACAGATTCTGTATGACTGATTACAATGAAATATGGTTATCTTTTATTGAAAATTTTGTATAAAACTTTAAATACATATATACTCTCTCTCTCTCTCTCTTTCTCTGTGTCTGAATATAATTGTTGCTCTGTTTTTTTCTTCTTTATTTTTCTATTATTTTATTTCCCCCCTTTTTCTTAATAAGTAAAGCTGAAAAAAGAAAAAGAAAAAAAGGGGAGGGGGAGAAAGAGGATCATTTAAAAAAATTATTTAGGAACAGCAGGTAAAAACACTTATTTCCAGGGCATTTTAATGGATTATTGCTTAAAACAATGGAACCCCACCTTTTAAAGCAATTTCAAACCTGCACAGCAACAAACCTGCTTTTTCCCATGGCAGCAAATTCCAACAGGAGAATTTTTGTTGACTTAATAGAAGCTCTTTGTTGAGAATACCAATTGAGATGAATGATGCTAAGAACTCTGCATAGGTTCAGTTGGAATTAACATGGCGTAGGCAGCTTGGAACTACTCTCATGAGGTGAGGTGTTAACTGTCTACTTGTCTGAGTCAATTAGAGTTACCAGAGGAGAACAGTGCTGAGATGTTCTATGATAAAAACTAGTGACATTCACCAGGAAAAACACACCTCATTACATTGTAGCATGACCTAACTTGAAAAATCTAGGTACTGGTTTATTGTCACTGGACATTTTTGCTTAAATATCTTCTTCTTAGTGGCCACTTTAACCTCTCTCTTTACAGTGATGAGAGGAAAACAGGACAAAAGTCATTTGCACAAGAACCACTTTACCAGAATGAATATGTTAGAAGAAGCTCACCCCCTATTATGTGTCAAAGCATATTCTCTGGAAACTGTTGTAATTGTTTCTATCCATTATAATATAACTTGAAATATTGTATTTATGATTCTAGCTCAGCAATGTGCAACTTTTTTCAACAGATGACTGCACTTAAATTTTGAGTGGCACATTGAAGGGTAGAACTAACACCAAAACTAAATTTTATTGTATTTCTATTTGGATTTCATTAAATATTACATGTTTAAAATTATCATGTTTTTAAACGTTTCTAAAGCCATAAAACAAGGCCATGTGGCCTTAGCATTAGGATTATCCACTTCTGCTCTTACTGGCTGATAGCCGGTACAATAGCTTTGAATATCCAGAAACATGATACTTTTTTGGCTATCAGAACATTGGCAGGAAAGCAGAGATGGAAAAGCTCTTTGTTTGGGTTTGAATAAACATGACATGATAAAGTATATAAAATCATGCACAGCATGGAAAGTGTGGATATAGAGAGCTTTTCCCGTCTTGTTTTAGAAGCTCTGGGCCATTCACTGAAAATAAACATGAGGAGACTGATAAAAGAAGGTGTTCTCTATATAGTGCATAGTTAACTATAGAATCTACTGCCATGTCATATGGCAACAGTTTACACAGTTTTAGTAAGAGATGGGGAAAATTCATAAAGGAACAGGGCATCTATGGCTACTTTGTGGTGTTTATTGTTAGTATATCATATATATAATATTTATTGTTAACAATAAAGTTTCTATTTGCTACAGACGATCTTTTAAATGTCAGTCAGAGCCAAGAGCCCATTGCCAAAAGACCTCCCCCCCTCTAAATTCCAAGTCCAACAATAACACTTAAACATTACGAATTAGTCTTGTGAACTAACATCTGAGTTGCAGAAATCACATCTTAAATGCCACCTGTGGGGGGATCATAGTGGAAGAAGACTTTGTTTCTCATATCTGTGCCTGTACTCTTTTTGAATACATCTGGGTAGGATTCTGGAATAGATAAGTCTTAAACTTGAACAAGAAAGACTCAAATAATCATCTAAACTTATGTGAATGAAAAATCCTGACATTTGATTTTGATGAATTGCCTAGGAACTGGTAATATTTAATTTGCTTCTGGAAATTAGTTTTGATACTGGATTCTAAGTAATAGAAATGGGTGAAATATCTGAAATATTTTCCTGCGTATAAAAACCGAATTGCTGTACTAAACAGGAACTAATAGGAACCTTTTAGAACTAGATTGGCTTTTCCATATCTTTTAATACACACACACACACACACACACACACACACACATATATTTATCTTAAATATATTTTGTTCACTCATTTTAAGAATTAAATAAATATATGATAAGTTATGGAGCCTTTTTCTTAGATACTGAAAGTTGTATTAACCATGGTATGCATACAAGTTGCTGTGTTGGGAAAAAAAAATAAATCAGAGTCTTAGAGCCTTTGAGTGGGAAAAAAATGTTCTGGCCTTGAAATTTAGAATTACAAAGATTGCGTATAAATGAAGATTTATATGGCCATGTATTGTTATGATCATTCTGAATTGCCACACTTTGAGCGAAAACAGATTTAACAAAGAAGTAAAAAAATTGTGCAAAGTGGGAATTGTAAAAGCTGAGCTGCTATTGTTTGTCACTATTGAAAGCAGCATAATAAACCTTTCATACCCTAAAGAATTATCTGCAGATCCTTAAAAAATTTATTTCTCATCCACTTGACTCACCTACCGTATACAATTCTGAACATGGACAGACTCAAACGTAGTTTCAACTGGGAAACTGTGAACATCCTAGACCAAGCTAAATCCAAAAACACTAGGAATTCCTGGAAGATTGGCTTTCAGACAAATCAGCCATCAATAGACACTTAGAGATAAACCACATTTACATACCATTCAAAAGAGACAATAAAAAAACTAAGGAAATAAAAAGACCAGAACACATCCTCTCCAGCAGCCTACACCCAGATAAGCAGGGATTAACACCAGACAAACAATCAAGCAGTAAACAATACCCTAATCAAGGAACTACCAAGGAATAAAACATACACACACCAACATTGGCAGGGCAAGCTACAGTATATAAACAGGGAGAAAACCTCACACTCACTAGCACTGATGATGTTACCTAGTTGGGTAATGAAACATCTGCAAGCAAACAACCAGCTCAGGGAGCACCAAGGACTCCACAGAACATTATAGTGCCTATATTTCTAGACATGCAATGGTGCCCAGATCCAGAAATGTTTGGAACAGAATAATGCATACCTGTATTATAATAATACATGTATTCTTTCCATGCTTATTAACACTATCAACATAATAACACCTATTTCCTACTGAAGGCTGATGTTGGTGAAGGGATAATTTTAATTTCTTGAAAAAGTAAAAGCACCATCCATGTGAAAATTCTACATGGCCTTGTCACTTGCCTTGTTAGTACAGTCATCACAACTAATGCAGTACTAAAAATAACATGGTATTATCTGTTGATTACATTATGTTTGAACTGTCAAAAGGAAAGTTTTCTATATCAGCAACTGATTCTCCCTTTGAGGTCCTTCTCTCCCGTAACAGGTTCCAAAAGTTTGGAATCCTGATGTGAATCTGAAGGTTGGTGCTCCCTTTTCATTTGCTAGATGACAGTAATAGATGACAATGGCAGTTGGTTCTCACTCCAATCTGCCATCTGATCCAAGCGTTTATCTGAGCTCATGATCAGGCCAATCCAGGCTTTTCATCATTATCAACACTATGCAGTTAAGATCATGTGGAATTGTTAGATCTGTTTCGTGCACCTTCCCCCTTTTTTCATAAATCAAATTGTTTCTTTGGAGTGTAACATCAGTCTCAGCAGCAAACACTGGCAACTTTTGGCCCATGTGTTCCTTTTGTGGGTTCTCAATGGTTACTCAATATGCCACCATACTGCCATTTTTTTTCTCTTTCTCTGTTGATATGATTTTTCTTTTTTTGAGATTTCTGGGATGACTATAATAGTAAGACTCACACAAGGATATCATCCTTTCCATTTAAACTAAGTACTTTTCTCCTGGTCCAGTTCATTGATGTTACAGAATGAGAGACATGATGTGATTTCAAAGTACATATATTGGAGGTTCTAACCTCCCTATCCCTGCATGTTCTGAAAGGCAAGAAGAGAGGAAGAAAACAATATGACTGCCCTTTATGTGCATCATGTCTGGATTGTATGTCTGGCTCTTAACCTGTATTTGCATATAACATGTTAATCCATGGTTAACTAAACCAATTTTCTGAATTAACCAAATTAAGTTCATTCAAAAGGGTGGATGACAAACCAACCACATTGCCTGAAGGTACATAGCGTGCTAGACCACTAGCCACATTTTAGTCTGGCATGTTTGTGAATCTAATCTTTGTGTCTGGAGTATGGGGATCTTGCGCTTGTGTGTGTGTGTCAGAGTAAGCTAGAAAAAGGCAAAGAGTAGCACAGAATGATAGTCTAATACAGGGAAATGAAGTGTGTATGTGTTCCATTTCTGCTTTTTAAGCTAAATAGTACCAACATGTACATAGTTCTCCATCTGATTTGAGACTGCAAAAACTTCAATCCACAAAAGGACAAGGGGCAAGCAGAGATATGAAAAACTCACATAATATCTACCTTTTAAAGCCCTGTTTTTGTCATTCTCACTTCACACAAAAATAATGGTCTGGGAATAAGACAAAACCTTTATGTCTACTTGTAAGAAGGACCTTATTTGAAAGATCTGAAGTGTATCAATGAAACATCTGTATGATGGAAATAGATATTATGAATGGCTTTTGTCTTCATTTTGTATCATGGCAATTTTTTTTAGAAAACAATGCCAAACTCTTCCAAATGCACACAGAAGAAATAACTATATCAAATCCTTGCCCTTTTAATTTCCTTCTCATTTTTTCTACTCTCATTGTAAAGTGCATATGAAAACATGAGTTGATTATTGCATACTCCATTTGTATCATCAATAATAATGAAATAAGTCACATTATTAATGTGGAGTCAAGGTGAAATGCTATCCTGTTATAAATTAATGTGAGATGATTTTAAAAAATGCAACGGTCAGTTAATTCAGTCATTCAAGCATACGTATCGTAATCTTTGCATAGATAGTAATTGCTACATTGGTTCTAGGGAATTATTATAATCTTTGCATAGAGGGTAATGATGTATTGTTCCTATAAACCTGCAGTTATTATGCTGTCTGTCAAAACCTATTACAAAGCTGTAATTTTCCAAATATTGTTGATTTGTAACTCTTATTAGTTCTAGTCAACATGGTCGGTAGTGAAGGATTCTAGGAACTGTAACCCAGCAACATGTGGTAGACCACAGATTCCATGTTGCTGTTACATAGGCATTCTAAGCCAGCCATAATGACACCAAAATGATGAAATATGTGTCATGACATCACAATGCAATATCAACCCTTTGATACTTGCATCATGATATCATAAGCAAATGTTTTATCACTTGCTTCCCTGTGGATGATCATGCTGTTATATATATATTAGCCATAATCACATTCAGGAAAGAGATAGTGAACATCTCAATGGCTCAGTTTTTACTCCATTTCCAATCCCCAGTCCTTGACAAACCAGCTTAAAGTCAACTTTTGATTATCTTCTCTTCTGTCTGCCTTGAAATGCAGAGTATGGGCACAAAACATCATGAGTCAGTTGGTTCTTCTTCCAGCTATGTAATAGGAGAGCTCTAAAAATGGTTCTCAGAGAATGTCCTATCTGGAGCGACAAAAGTCTCTTTGCCCTGTTCTACACAAAATAAATTAAAGTTTAAAATCATATTTTTTCTCAATATTTTAGGTATGTGTTGTGTATATTTGTATGGATATTTGAAGAAAGAAAGAGGGGGGGGGGCAGGCAGGCAGGCAGGGAGGCAGGCAGGCAAGCTATTCTGCTGTCAAAGTGTAGTTCTTTTTGTTTCTATTAAAATGTCTATTTTGAAAGTTAACATGGCTGTGCTTTTGCAACCAGGCCCCTTTCATAACCTCTCACATGATGGTAGTATATTGTAATGTAGAGCTCTGTATCTGTGTGTGAGGTGTGAGAGTAAAGCCTAGCTTAAGCCCAGAAGCTGGTAGCATCTCCCACTTACATCTAAACCCTAATAGAAAGATGCCTGAGCCATCTCTCTCTTTTTTTTCTGTGGTTACCTGTGACCTTGCCTTTGCCTTTTTTGCAGTGCATGATAAGATAGTTTTAAGCTATTGATAGCTGTACCAGGGTTTTCTCCTTAATAGTCTTTTCTCCCTTATTCTAACATTGAGGCAGGCAGGCAGGCAGGCAGGCAGGCAGGCAGGCAGGCAGGCAGGCAGGCAGGCAGGCAAAAATCTTTTTTGGTTTTGTCTTTGGAGGGAAGCCAAATGAATTGCAGTGACTGGGAACAAAGGCTATAGAGGCATAACAGGATTTGCCAATAAGGACAGCAAATTTCATAACAGCATAGTTTTTCGTGGATTCCAGAATGGGTGGCTAGCACTTTAACTTGGCAAGGGGGAAAGACCCTAAGAAGTGAACTGAGACAAGAGTTTGATATACACTGCTTATATAAACAGAGAAAATAAAGCCAGGAGCCCCACCTCCCCCCCCCCGAAATTACAAAACTGATTAGAGACTATAACCGTTCGTTTAGAAGAGGATGAGAAGGATTAAGATGAGGTTCAGTTCTAAAACTGCCTATCTTCCTTTGCTAGAGGAAGGCTGCAGTGGACACTGAACAAAGGCTGCTTGTGACCAAGACACGGGGGATGAGATGAAGCAAGGTCAAAGCCAGTAGAGGAAGAGAACAGACCAAGTTTCATCTTGCAAAAGAGAACAAAATCAACAGCAAGCCTCCTTTTCGGATGTGAAAAGCGAAAACCAAGATACAATTCATTCCTTGAAATGATCTGACATCCTGGAAAAAGAGGCCAGCTTGGAGCTTGATCCCGGAAGCAGCACAGGTACCCAATGACTGCTTGTTTATGCGAGGTAAAGACTGCCCTCATTTATCATGGCTATGGGCAGCTGACAAAATAAAACAATGGAAAAAAAAACCCCCAAGGAATATACATTATCTTAAAAAGAAAGTCCAGAAAAAAGAAATACGGCCTAATAAACCAAAACATTGCACAAGGGAAGTCTCACCCTTTCTAGCCTGGAGGAAAAGCGAGGTTTTAAAGGCTTGTTTAAATTAGGTTACAAATCTTAGGGGGAATGTTGTTCTACAGCAGTGTTTCTCAACCTTGGCCACTTTCAGCTGTGTGGACTTCAACGCCCAGAATTCCCCAGCCAGCTGGCTGGGGAATTCTGGGCGCTGAAGTCCACACAGCTGAAAGTGGCCAAGGTTGAGAAACACTGCTCTAGAGGGCAGTGGCATGACATGCATATGGAGAGCCTTGTGTTTTTGTAAGCAAATACATATGCAACAGCTGTTGTATTTTTAGAGGATCAACAGGATGCTTGGGACATGATGATAGCTAGTTGTCTATTCCTGATAGTGATTTTTTAAAATATTTATCATTGACTTTACTGCTCCCCTAATTTGGGAGCAAAGAGTTTTTTCAAGATACTTTGGTCTTCCGTTGTAACATTCGAAGAATCAGAGTGGTACCAAAGGAAGTATCTTTCAGCTTCTAGAATTGGGTCTAAAAATCATGCCTTTTACTTTAGGACATCAGACCTTACTGTAGATGTCTCAAGATCTCCCATTCCGGGTAACTTTTTTCAAGACTTGCCACTCCTTTTTGTTATTCCACTTTGGAAACCTGCTCTCCAGGTAATGTATAAAAGAGGTTGCCTTTCTCCCCATTCCCTTGAGTCCTTCTGACACAGCTGCTTCATCATTGTTGCTAGTGCCCTTGCTCCGCCAGCAATTGGCGTTAATTTTGTTCTAAGTACAGTTCATCTTCTATCTCTACCTTCAAGCCATATAGGCAATCTATTGTAATTGTAGCTTTTATATCATCTTGAAGATGCCCTTCACCTTGGCTTTACCCATATTTCTTTGTTCATCCTGTTTTCCCATGTGATACCAACTTAATATCTTTCTAGCCCTGCTATGCAGTTCAAAGCTTGTGCTTTTTTCTTATCTCGGCGAGCAGGAAAGACATTTAATCTATCTCTAGCTTATATACAAGATTGACACAACACAATCCAAAGTGGCTTCTTGAAACAAAGGACAGGAAATACATAGCTATTGATATATTGTTGAATGGTCCTAGGCTGAGCTGGGCAGCTTTTAGTTTGTGGAAAGCCACAAGCTGACCCGTTCGTGTAGATAACTCTACAGACTGAAACTGCTATCCCTATTTTTAACTTTACAGATGGCTTTCAGTCACTACTCATTTGTAGTTCAAAACAATGAACTACTGAAACAAAAATAATAAGAGTCCTCTGGCACCTGAAAGACATACAAATTTATTATTGCTTAAGTTTTTCTTTATCACAGTCCCTTTCACCCGATACATAGAATATAACCTGAGAAAGAAGCACTGTATTCACATGACCATTGTTGGGGGGGAGGGGAGAAAAGTGACGGTGGGAGTGATGAAAGAAGAGTTGAGCGGCAGAATTACTTACAGGCAGTGGCTACTGGCAACACAGAAGTTAGATATGATATTTTATGACACTGATGAGCTGTACAGCACAGGTAGTGTAATAAGCAATGTTGTTCTCTATTTAATCTGTGAAGAAAACTTGTTAAAATTTCTTATGAATTCTTGTTCAGATGTTTTGCAATGAAATTCCTTTTTCAGAAAAGGACACTTTTGGCTCAGTGTTTTGGGGAACTGAAATATTTCTCTACTGATTTTTGGGCATTGCCATTTCTGATTCAATGTAAAATGAAGTTGGATGATGACATCTGTCACATTGGAGAATAAGCAAAAGGATACTATAGCTATCTGATGTTGTGGATAATAGTATAGGTCCTATAAAGTGTTGCCAGAGTAGATATGGGGACAGTGTTGGCATCCAGGTCTATTGTAATTTGGTTTTTATGTTGTATCACTGTGGGCTCAATTCACATTTCATCACAGCACAAAACATGCTACGCTGATCTTTTTTAAATGAAATGTCCTTATGAAATTCATTTCATCCTCAGCCCACAGTGGTGGCAGTTAAAAGTCATATTTAACTGTTGCAGTTTTAAAGTAATGTTTCCTCTCTTTTCCTGGCACAATTTTTGCAGTGAAAATGATCTACAGTGCTTCCTTGACAATGTAACTGATATCACATTAAGAGGCTGAGATTTATCCTACTCCTTTATCCAGACACATGCTTTCCTTCTAATTACTGGGCATAGCCCTCTATAGCAATTTTGGCTTGGGGCTACAGTAGATTTCTGGTTTTGTGTAACTTCATAGGTTGTTCCAAGCACCTACAAATACCTCACCCACCCCACCCCATCAATGTTAAGGAGTGTAATTTGGTTGTTTTCCTGCTACAGATGATACTCAGTGGAGAGAAATAAAGCTGGGTGAATTTTGCTTAACCTCTTTGTATTAAAATTGTAAGGACAATGCCACTCACTGTCCTAAAGCAGAATAGTCCTCAACCATCAAGGAAGAGCAATGTTGCCAGTATACTTTGTCAACCCAAGGACTGGAAGATATAATATTGTCATGGCCACGAGGAAGCGTCCTGAAATAGCATTACTGTGATATGATAGGGTGTTGTTGATTAGTAGTTGATTTAGGCTTAATGGCAATTTGTAAACAAGTATGGTTTTACTATCTAAGATATGGTAAATTAATTGTAATTTCCAAGGATGGGCTATAGATTACTCATAATATTTTTAAGTACTTTTAGCTATAGATGTCAATAAATGATGTTCCACTCTGCAAATCTTTCAATAATATGCAAGATAAGATACACAATAAACAATATAGATAAAAACATATATACAAATAAAAGGTCCACAAACCAATTAAATGTAGAAGAAAATCAATTAACAACACCAAACTATATCTCAGTGAAAATAGAATCATGGTCCATATGCCTTCTGGAAGAACTTTGTTTTGAACTACTTCCGAAAGACAGTCAGCATGGGAGCCAACTGGCTGTCCACTGGAAGAACATTCCAAATGTCCAGTGCCAATACTGAAAAGAAGTTGTAGTAGATTTCAAGTATCTTATATTATAGATTCCAATCCAATCATTTCTTTTAAATTACAGATTTCAATCCAAAACATTTCCGTTTTGGCACAATATATTTGTGAAGAAAATAAGAACAATGGAATCCTGCCATATTCATATATACGCACACACACATGTATACACATGTATATGTACAGATATGTATATATGATTTTTATTGAAATATTTAAAAAGGAAGATAAAACTAATACAAACAATTATAAAGTAAGGAAAACAAATAAAAAGAATGTTAACAAAGTGCAAGAAAGAAAAAAAGTAAAATAGAAAAGAAAGAAAAATGATACAAAGAAGTGGCTTCTGATATTCTTCACAGCAGTTATAAGTACAATGATATTTTAACCTCTCTTTCTAAAGTTATATCATAATACTCTTCTTTCTATAACCTATCCTGTTTAATCATCAAAACCATAAATCACAAGTTCATTTTTTAAAATGTTTATGCAAAAAGTCCATAAGAGTTTTCCTGTCACCAATAAATGTAGATAGTATCTTTTTTGTAATCAAATAAATTAAGTTATGCACATCAGCAAGATCTGTCAATTTCACCAACCATTCCTCCATGGTGAGTAGTGTCAAATCTTTCCATCTCTGTGCACATAATAATCTCGCTGCAATAATCATATATTGAAATAATCTTCCATGGCTTTTTTCTAACTATTTATCCATTAGTCATAAAAGAAAAAGTTCTCGCTTCAATTGATGATCAATCTTTAAATCCTCTGTATCAAAGTATTATTTGAATGCAATTTTTTTAGCTTTTTTACATGTCCACCAAGTATGATAAAATGTCCCTTCATGTTGTTCACATTTCCAACATACATTTGAAATGCCTTTATACATTCTAAATAATTTCTCTGGCATCTCCCATAATTGTTTCATCTTGTCTTATGCCTCTATTCAGTAGCTCAAGAATAAAATAAGCAAGAGTGGAGACAGCGGGCATCCTTGTCTTGTCCTTTTTTTGAAACTCACAAGGTTTTGTTACTTCTCCATTAACAATTATTTGTGCTTTCTGAGAAGTATAAATAGATCTTACCCATTTAATAACATTATTTCCAAGTTTCATATGTTCTAGAATTCTAGAAAGCAAAAAAAAAAAAAAGAAAAAAAGTCAATTCAAATTGTCAAAGGCCTTCTCTGCATCTAAGATCAATGCAGCTTGTTTTTCATTATATTGTTCCAAGTATTCCAAAATATTCAAAACATTTCTAATATTTTCTCGTATTTGTCTTTTAGGTAAAAATCCGCATTGATCTTCATGAATAATATCTTGTAAAATTATCTTCAACCTTTCAGCCTAAATCATGGGAAACAGTTTGTAGTCATTCAATAAAGATATTGGTTGATAGTTTCTTCTTAAAGTCAAATCTTGTCCCCCTTTAGGTATTAATGCAATATTAGCCTCATTTTGTTCAATCTTCTTAACTTCTTTTACAACTTTTTTTATTCCTGCAAATCCTTCTTCCATTTCCTTTTTAACCATTATAGTCATCTTTTTGCCAAATTGTTCAAACATTTTCTGCAATAAATCTAATGTACCATTGCATCCTTCTAATTTAGCAGCTTTTCTTGTGGTTGCCATTGTGACAAAGTGAAGATATGTTGATTACTTTGGTGAAAGTAAAAAGCAGACCTCTCCATTTTTCCCCATTTTGCTTTTCTCTGTCTTTAGCACTTTAGTCCCAATTAGCTCTCCATAGTTACAGTCTCACAGTTTAGCTCATATTATCCTAATCTTAGTTTGTAAAATCCACCAATTATCTACTGTCCTTAAAACTAAACAATCAACATTCCCACAAAGGTATGGTCTGTTAGTCTAATTTTGCTATTTTCAAAGGCACGTCAGAAAAAATAATTTCTTCTTTTTTAAAAAAAAATCACTGTTCCCTTTATCTGTTTAAAACTTTCTTGGATCATGATCTTGTTAAGCTTTTTGCTTTTAAATTAAAATCCTTTAAAATAGCATCCTCCCCCCCTCTTAATTTCAAAAAGAAGGCACTCATCGAGAGTCTTTTATCTTCACTTCCATCCAGAATATCTCTTTTTGGTTGTAAAGTAATTAATTCCAAAGGTGTTTAAGAAAGTGAGGTTTTTGCTGGTCAAATGTCCATTAAGGCTATAAAGCATTTAAAGGCATGTTGTAAATCCCTCAGCTCCCATGCCACTCAACTCATGATCAACAACAAGAAGCTCAATTCCTGTGGTTTCTTCACAAGACCAACTCTTGCAGAGAGCAAGTGGGTGATCCCAAAGATCTCTCCTTATCTCCAGAGAGATTTTCATCAGCCAGAAACTGGCTCCTGGCTGGTAATTCTACCTCAGGGCTGTCCCTGCTTGCAGAGCTGCTTGCAGGGGATGTCTAACCCCCCTCAGTCCTCACCCATATGCCTGGAATCCTACCATTGTTTCAAGGAGGGAATGTGTGATGGTCACTGCTGACTGACTACTGAGAAAGTTTAGGGCAATGGCATCACCCTGACAAATGACTGCGGGGGGGGGGGGGTTGCTCCATCTTATTGGCACATATATCTGAAATATTACAAAAATCTTGCCAAGACTCAATAAGCCTACTGCTTATTCTCCCTTCTTGTTTACTTGGGTGGGAAAAAATAGCATGACCTTAAAACAGAAAAAAATATATGCAATTTTCAATGTATTTTAAGTGATCATGAAGCTCTGAACAGGAAAATGGCCATGTTTTGCCTTTTTCTATTGGCATTGCTATGAAATAAAAGAAAACAACTGGCTGAGAATGATAGGGAATGTATATGTTGCCAGATTGGAATTTTTGGATACAGTCCATGCTTCTGTGATGAAAATTTTTGGTAAGTCCTTCAATACAAAGACTGGAAGAATGTGTTTGGCATGACTTTGAGAAACCTAATTAAATGCACCTTCAACTACAGCTTTCAGGAATGAATTATAAACCTCCTAGAACAGAGTATGGCAAAATGTATTCAGAATGGGAACAAGAGTCAAACTATGATTGTGATGCAAGTTAACTAATATACAAGAAAAAATCTAAGAGATCAGAAATATATAACCCATAGTTTTTGATATCCCCTAAGTAGTGTATTGAATATATAAAACAAGGATAAATTTGAAATTGAACTCTTAGAACAAGAAAATAAATATGATTTAATGGCATAACTAGAACCTAGTGGAAGAGTGGCAGGGATAATGTTATTCAAAAGGAACAGAGCAAACAGGAAGGGAAGGATAAATGTACAGGAAAAGTTTATATACATGCAAACAAATCCATGAATATTTCCACACTAGCAATTTATGGCATTATCCTGTTATCATCATGCTGATATATTACTAATGAAGATAGGCTTTACATTGCTACTGTGGCTTGGTGATGCTATAAATCACTTAAAGAAAATGTTAGTTGAGCATGAGGGTCAGCTGGAAGCATTTGAATAAAAGTAAAAAGGTGGGAAATAGTAATAATGCTATTACTGAAGGAATCACTGAAAGAATCTGCAGCAGATTCTTCAAATCACATAAATCATGCCAAGCAGAAGATTTGATGATGCCATCAAAGGATATTATTAAACTTTTAAAGAAAGTACAGTATTTCATTGGTTAATATGTTGGACTAGAATTGGGGAGAGTTAGCTTTGAGTCCATCTTTAGTCACAGAAATTCACTAGGTTACTTTGCACCAGTTACAATTTTTTGGACTACCCTAACTTGTGGGTTATGGTCGGGAGAGAAAAAAAATGAAGGAGGGAGTATCTATATTATCTTAAATTTCTGGTGGAAAAACATGATATAAATCTAAAGGATTATTTAATGAATAAGTAAAAAGAGAGACATGGTGGTGATAGTGGCAACTGATATACTTTAATTAATATGCTATCTATTGGAAATTGGACTCTGCTAAAAATAGATTCCTAATATGCACACTGATATTTTCACTTTTCAGAAAATAGATAGAGAATATAGCACCCTAGCAGCAATTTTTATTTATTTATTTATTCATAAATAAATAAATAAATAAAAATTGCTGCTAGGGTACTATATTTCTAGGCCACCTGACTCCCAATGACCCTGATGCTTAACATTTCCCTGACCTAAATTTCTAGGCCACCTGACTCCCAATGACCCTGGATGCTTAACATTTACAGAAACAATAAAATAAACAAACAAACCAAATACAGTAGATAGTGTCACCTGACTAGACAAAGGTAGGTTGACCAGACTAAGAAACCAATGCTATATACAGTAGGTCAGGACTACATTTATCATAGCATCTATAGTAACAGAATCTTGCAAGTCTGAATGTGCTTCCCCATCCCTTACTTTATCTTTGTGTGAACTTGGGAGAGGCTTGTCTGAGATCTTTTCTCAAGTTATTTTCTTGATCCAGGCTCAAGCCACACTTATATGACCATTGCCTTGGTAGCAGCTGTTCCTTCTGCTAGGAAAAGTGGAAGGAAAGATAAAAAGAGGATGATCAGCAGCCAGATGGATGGATCATTAAAAATGGCAATGGGTGCACCGTTGGAAGATCTGAAGGACCAAGTTGAGAAGAGATCATCCTAGATAAAATTTATCTATGTGGTTGCTAAGAGCTGACACCAACTTAATAGCACATAACCAGTCAACCAAGGTAGGGATCATATGAAAATCTGGGGTATTCTACTATGTCTCCAAGATTATGGTATGGAGCCTATAGCAAAAAACTGAAGAAGCTGATTAAATAGGAGAGATGTTGAACAAAGACAATCATCAGAAGCTGGAATAAGATTCTTTTATAACTATCATCCTAATGGATCACTTAGGGGCAATAAAAGTGGTAGACACAGCATTTTAAAAATATAAGTGGTACTTGTGGCTTTGAAGTAATGTGGTATGGCTTTGTATATGGAGAACATCTGATACAGAAGTCTGCTAGTTATAGCCAGGGAAGTATAAGGCATGAAGTTGGCAAGGTCAGAACCAGAGCTTTCCAGATGAGGCAGAACTATTGTATAAACAATGAGTATACACCTCCCTAGCTCAAGGCCATGAAGGAAACAGCCAATTTTTCATGTTCTTCTTGCCTTTTGAAAAAGTGTAAGAAAAATGTCTAGAATTTAAACCTTGGAGCACACATATGCTGCATATAGGTCTTGAGCTGTGTGAAATGCAGTAGGCAGATCCCTGAACATATAAACCCTCATTATTTTCTATAATAAAGTAACTAATCATCCATGTTGTGTCTTTGAGCTTCTGCTAAAAGCAAGTTACTGAATTAGGAAATAAGTGTCCAAGGAGTTGAAATTTATTGTTGTAACTGGCAAGAGGTCTGACAGTAAGATCTGCCTACTCTTACTCCCAGCACTGTAGGAAAAGAGTCTGTACCTCAGGACCAAGATTAAACAATGGCTAGAAATCATCTTGCAGACTGCTAACAGTTGATCAATTTGCCAACAGTTTTTTTCAACATCAGAAACAAGTACTGACCTATAAGGATTGGTAAACCCACAAGGAAGATGTAATCCATCACAACCAGCAATTTCCATGTAAGTTCCAGCTAAGAGCTGTCAGGTGTTGCTGGAGCAGTTGTACTACTCCTTTACTAGATCCCCTTCTTTCCTTGGCAAATATTATAGGAATCTTAGTGAATTTATCACCTTACTTGGTATGAATTATAAATTGACCTGAGGATTTCATACTGACCAATTTTAAGTAGGATTTATAATTGGACTGATGTTCAGGAGAAAGGAACAGTCAAACCCAGCCTCTAAGTCTTCAAAGGTCCAGGCATCCAAAAATTAAGTAGAGCTTAATTAAGTAATTCTTATTACCGTATTTTTCCAACAATAAGACGCCCCCATGTACAAGACGACCTCCACTTTTCCAACCCAAAATTAAGAAATCAATATTTTAAAGATAGTGCAGAACACATTTTTATTTAGTAATTAGTTAACATTTACCTGATACACTCGGTGGGAGGAGGTCCAAACCGTCTCTCTGCAGCTCTATTTCCATGCTCTTTTGCATAACTGATTACATTCAATCACGAGTGAAACTGCTGATAGCTTGTCTCTGCAAACAGACTTCCTCTAACTGGTTTGTTCAGAATCAGCTGATGTCAGTTACATAAGGCTCGTGATTGGAGGAAGTCTGTTTGCAGAGTCAAGCTATTTCACTCGTGATTGGAGGCTAGCAATAGGAGGAAGCCTGTTTGCAGACACAAAGTATGGGCAGTTTTGCAACTCCGCGGTTCTCTCCTCGGCTGACTTCCTTGAATAAGACGCCCTTCAATTTTTAGCGTAAGGATTTTAGAAAAAAGTATCGTCTTATAGTCGGAAAAATACGGTACTTTTCAGACCTAGATGGGCTCTGAAACACAAATTCAGGCTCTAACAGACTCTAAAAGACTTTACTGAAACACATATCACATGTAAATATGCTCTTCCAATTTGGCTTGTCTAATTCCCTGTTAAGGTTATAGTCAGAACCCATTACAGAGTATACTGCACCATTACAACTCACTGTTGGCAGTCATCAGTCCCTGCAATCTTGTTTAATCTCCCTACTTTGGAAGGGGCTGGCACAGACTCACAATCCACATATTCACTGAGACCAGAATAACATTTTCTTTAATCACTGATATAGAAATTCATGACCCAAAGGCCTCATCTCTCACTGCTCTTCACCCTGCAGCAGGATGTCAAACCTTACTTGCCAAATATGTGGACTATCCTGAGCATGAAAAATGCAGACCCTGCCTCCCCATCAACTCCATGACCACATTATTGGCTTAGCCCTCACAAAATTCTGCTATTTAATGCTGAATACAGAAGGAGTTTTCAATGAGAACTCACATAAAGGTTTACCCACCTACCTTCTCTACCATGAATGTTCCTAAACTTTTTTGAGAGTCTGAAACCATTAAGAATCACTACCCTCTTCTCCTCATTTCTGAACTCTTTGAACAGCTGAAAAAGACATACAGTTTTACCAAATGAGATCTGGGATGAGCTGTACAATATGTACATGTACAATATGATTAGAATGAAACACCGTGGTGAATATTTAATTGTTTTTAATTCTTGTAGGGAAATCTGAATAAACAGTAATAGCTTTCCAACTGATCAGTATTCCATTGGTCTTCATACAATTTATGAATTATATTTATGGAATGGGAAATGTGTTTGACAATGAAAGTAGAAGCCTTAGAAATGCCCACACCTTTCTGCTATCTGGTGTCAGATAGAGGCAAAGATAAAGAGATCAGAAAGGGAAGAGATCTCACCAGGTTTAGGCAGGGAGGAGTTGGAGATCCACTCTTCCCACCATCCTTATTCAGTAGGTGGTAGATATTTGAAAAGGATAAGATATTATCAATTCCAGTTGATGAAGAAATGGCCTGTAGTCACCCAAAGCAAAACTTGTTTGGGTCATGTGACGAAGTCATGTGATATAGTCATGTGACACCTGCAAGGCTAGAAGGAAGAAAGAGATCATGAGGAAGGTGGTATAATGCATGAAGCAGGTAAAGCAGGTTCTCAGGTGAGACAGAAGTGTTGTAAACAACAAGCATGTGTCTTCCAACCTCCAGGCTGTTGACTGAAAAAGGCAGGAAGAAAAGACCTAGAATTTAAACCTTGGAGAAGACATAATTATATGCCTTGAGTTATGTGTATTGCAGCTCCTGAATATTTGTAGCGACTACACTTATTGCTATAGCTGGCAAGAAATCTAGCTATGAGGGGATGCTAGATGCACTCTGATTAAAATGTTGTTTGGATTTCCAAGCATGTCTAAACTTAAGGAAATAACTATTTTCTCTGTTTTGTTTTGCTTGTTCACCTGCAATAATGTATCCAGCTGAGGTCACTACAATTTAAGGAGTTATTGAGGGGACTGAACATCATGATATGAGAGCTATCTTAAAATATTCTAAATTCTACTGTGTAAATTGGAGTGGACAATCTGAGGCCACGAAGTTCCATAAGGGCCTCAAACACTTTTCTGTTGTGGTTCCTTGACACTTGGAATTGTTTAAACACAATTAGTGAATATTTGCATCATGTTTGCCATTTTGCAGGAGTCACAAAAAATGTCAGTTTCTTGCCATTTGAGGTAGAAATACACAAAAATTATGCTGTTAAACTTAAAATAGATTTAACATACACAAAAAGATAAAAGAACTGTTCGTCCATGTCTCCACTCTCCCAAAAATTAAGGAAAAAATGAAAAACTAAGTACAAGGCAAAAAGACAAAGATCAAGGTCTGTATTTCTGCATTAAAAAAGGGCCATTGTCAATTCTCATCTTTGGGAAAAAAACCCCCATCATATATAGTAGTTAAACTTGAGGGAGAAAAACTGATACAACTGCTCTCTAGCACAAGGAACGTCAATTTATTTCACCAATTTATAAACAAGATAAAAGAAGTCCAAGATAAAAAGAATATATACGCATTACAAATGTAAGGAAGGTACTATCATTTTGACCTTTGAAAAAACCTGTGGTCAGCTACCCTAGTACGTTACGTAGTTCAGTACAGCTGAACACAGTTCAACATTTTTATCATATTATAGATAAGACATTATAGTCTGTAGCCTTGACCAGATCATTCATAAAGAATGTGACAAAGAAGATTGAGGGCCTGTCATCCTTGCATTCTTTATTTCACATTGTTCTTCCATCAAACCAGATCTCATAAATGTATTATATTATGTAGACTAAAGAGGTAAAAAGTCATACCTCATAAATGAATTATATTAATCAGGCTAAAGAGGCAAAATGCTTTTGATTAAAATAGCTGTCACGAATCTATAACATGCTTGGAAATCTAAAAACCATCTACACTCTTATGGACTATACTGTTATCACAAATACAAAAAAGTTTCAATGATATTGACAATTTAATGTTGTATCTCATTGAAGGTTTAAGTAGCTAAACACATAGCTAGGTAATCACATGCTAGCCAGAAGATGATAAGTCACTTTCCACCATGGCCTATTTTTGACATTACTGGAGTTTACCCAACTCCAGAATAATCCATGCAACTACCACATCAGTCAATCAGTAAATAGTCTTACCAAAATTATACTTCTAAGTATTTGATGTATCAAAGTATCAAAGATCATATAAAGTGAACCAAATAGATTGTACAGTCAATTTAGGTTTTCATTTCACCAGTATCTGATAACAATGCCACTGATTTATCATTGATATTAGGAAATTGCTCAGAATCAAAGAAGTCCAACTATTCAAAAGCATATTTTTAAAAAGCTGGCAAAAGTTTCAAAGAGCAAATCTAGCAATACAGTGGTGTTGTGTCCTATTCTCCTATTTGCAATACGTTGTTCTTCACTCATAGATTTTGCACTGAAGCTTATTTAGTTGCTTTGTTAGATGCTCAGCTTTATGAGCAGAATGCCGTAAACTTTAGAAGTGTCTGAAATTATTGCTCTCAAATGTAAAAGTTAAAAACAATAAATCATTTGGTTTCACAAGCCTAAAGGATCTCCTGTTACATCTCAACTATTGAACTAAACTGCAGTAGGCTTCATAAACTCATTTCTAAAAGGATGAGACATTCTGTGTCAAAAGTCAGAAATTAAGCATTGTTACCCCTGCTACTTTTGCCACCCCAGAATCTAATTTAAACAATGATTAAAGCATGAATGGTGAATGACTTGCTTCAAAAAATGTAATAATTACTTTGCCTTTCCATCTTAAATAAGTTGGAGAAATAACTAAAATTGTATTAAGTAAAGGAGCACTTATTCTGAAGCTAGAGAACCCCATGGTTTTATTTATTTGGTCATTATTTTATGATAATAAAGATCAAGGCTTGAATATGTTAATAATCCATTTCATTACTAGATTTTTAGCAGGCAAGATTCATTATAGCAAATATATCCCATATTTACTGTGACACAGCAACTTATGAGAGGTTAATCAAAGATGCTAGCTTTAGCTATTTTCTGTTGGGAGTTTCAATATCATTCATATATATTGTAATATATTTTCAGGAGTGTTACATCACTTTTTTCTTAGTATTGCCATACTCACATCCATGCCAATGAACTACAAAAAGTTCAAAATTAACAGATTTTAACTATTTTTCATTTCCTTGGAGGAGGTCACTGGAAGTTTATGGTGCTGTAGATAGTTTCCATTCATTTCTTTAAATGTGTTTTGGCTGCAATCCCATATTCTGTCGCATTTACTGCTGAGTAAACATGAATAGGAATGCCCTGTCTACCTTGTATTATTTTATGCACATGCATGCACTAAAATACATGCCATTCTTTGTGGTGATTTTCCCCATAATAATGTTCTAGTCACTTTAAACTTTTATTTTTCATTTGAAACATAGTCTAGTCCATTGGCCATGTAACAATTGCAACAGTTCCTGGTTCTCAACAGCAACAACATCCAATCCATTTTGCTGCTATCATTTGTACACTTTTGGACCTAAATGGTTTCTGGAGTCTGTGGGAAAGGCAAAAACACAGTGCAGCATTGTAGATCCCACCCCAGTATAAAATTCACCTTCCATTTAAATCAATAGCAAAATTTAGATTAGTTTCAACCCATTCAATTTGTATGGGTTTGCACTCTATGTGTTCTGAGCTTTAGAACAGCAATCATTATCCTATAGACAGTGTGGAGGCTTTGTATAACTGTGAACAAACTATTTCAAAGTCAATTAATTGTAAAGTTAAGCATGTCTTCTATATGTCACAATAGGGAGGAATTTACTCCCATTCCCTTTATGATTATTATAGCTATGTGAGAAAACACGTAAAGAAAACACTTAAAAAATCTAATATCAGTAAAATAAAATGTTTATAAGAATATCATTTCTGAGAAGAATATTTTGCAGAATTATATTTATTGAATGTAATAGCTATCTTTTTTAGGAAGATAGCTTCCAGAATTAACTATTCTG
Organism: Python bivittatus; assembly: GCF_059951505.1. Lineage (NCBI taxonomy): Eukaryota > Metazoa > Chordata > Lepidosauria > Squamata > Pythonidae > Python > Python bivittatus. Next base: position 28,641,967 of record NW_028277074.1, read on the forward strand.
GATGTATTATTATTTCTTCTTTTATGGATAAGAAAAACAATATATGAGATGACCATTTTAGAATAAAAAGTGTCTACATTTTCTGTTTGGCAAATTGCCACAATTGTACTTCTGTAAAGCAACAAAAGATCTATTCCTTTTCATTATATAAGCACTAGTGACCAGTGAATTTACTGCAAAACATGTCTGTATTGTTTGAAAGTTATTCAGACAATAATAATGCGGAGATAATGGAATGAAGATAGAAATATTTTCTTTCCAAAACTATTTGAACAAGAGACTTGTAGAAAGCCAAGGAATAGCCATGATAATTTTTTTCCATGAAAATATTGCCTTTTTTTCTACCAGCCTGCAACCAGAAGATGCTTCTTCTCTAGGCTTATATTATATGGAGAGGCTTACATGTAAGCGCAAAGCAGATCATGGCTATTCAGAGGTGTGGGAGTTGCCAAGAGATTACAAAGTCAGCAACAAAGACTGGATGACTCTGACCCCACTGATAAAATTCAAAAGTTACTTTTATTGTTTGCTGTATAAACATCACATAGAACTCTGAGAAAGCCCAATTCTCATCATGTAAACATATTTACTCAGTTCAACCTGTCCCAGATATTTTGCACAACAACCTTGAAAGGATACTATAGGTATACTATAATGTACTTAGCATATTATATATGCTAAGTATATGAGTATAGTATAGTATAGTATAGTATAGTATAGTATAGTATAATATAGTATAGTATACTTCACATTTTTTTAGAAAAGCAACATGCATTAAAAATGATGGGTAGTGCTTATGACAAAATCATCTCATTCCTTTAGCAGGATTCAGAGCTGAAATTAAATGGGCACAATGGCTGTTTCTTAAAGGAGCCCTGTGAGACCAAGGATTTCTTCAAGGGAGAGAGGGAACAGCAAAAATAGGCGGTAGGTAGATTGGAGGACCATCTTCCATCTCTGTCTAAGTGCTTAGACTGTGTCTGGCACAATAGAGCAGGGTAGGTTGGTTCCAATAAAAGAGAAGGCTGGTTCGTTGGGCAAATATCATCCCTGCATTCTGCAAAAGGAATGCATAAACAGATGAGTTTTCATCCATAACCATTCTCTGTAGCACAGGCCAGAGCAAGGGAGACCAATGGCATGAGAAGGTCTTCCTACAGCACCCAAACAATATATGGAAAACTAGTGAGAGCAATAAGGACTCCTTTCTCTAGTTCATGTGATTTCCTGTTCACAGTAGTACTTTCCAGCTATGATTTCATCCTTTTTCTTCACCAACAACAGCTGCTGATTAGCTGGTTTGCCTTGCTAACAAAAGTAGCACAGGTTAGAAAGCATATCTGTGCTTTTAGACATCATGAATGATCATAGCAGCTCGTGTGGTGTGTGTACTAGTCAAGAATGTTGGATAGGAATAGAGTTTAGGTCCACATAGTCACAAAAGATGTTAACCTTCAGTTACTCATTCTCAGGCAATCTTATTTCACTGAGTTGTGAGGATAAATACTGAATATATATTTCATGTGGATAAATAGCTAGTGTAACTAGTGTAAATTAACCTGCCTCAAGCTAGTCTCTGGAATGTTAACTGTATTGTCTTTAAATTTTACATTCAGCATAAATTTAGAAATCAACCACGTAAAATTAAAAAGAATGTTAAACGATTGCTACTAGGTAACTTGCTTTTTTCCCCCTTAAAACAAAACAAACCTAAAATTAATTTATGTTCTTTATTTCTTCAGATGGGGGGTTGGGAGAGAGAAAAGAATGACTGAATTTAAGGTCACCAACAGCAGACAACACCTGATGTTATAGCTATACTAATTTACTATCAAACTGAAAGCATCAGCTTCATATGACCTTCATGAAAAATACACCCTAGAGAGTTTATTGACATTATATATGTGAGTAACAAAATGGGGAACAGGTGACTCTTGACAGAAATTTCTGCTTGCAGTGGGGTTTTAATCTAAGTTTATGTGCAACTCATTGAATGATAAGAACATGCAACCCATGGAAATGGCAGTATAAAAGAGCCATATTTGATTAGGAAGTAAACAAGCTAAAATGACTTCATTATTTAATCATTGAAAGGAAATCAATTGCTAAAGCATAACCCTGGTAGCAAAGCCAGCCTATCCTCTAGGCATATTAAGGATATGAACAATTATAATACTAAATAAATAGGGGCCAGACCTTGAAATGATACAGTCATTGACCATTTTCTTCTTCATAAATTTATAATTCCACTGTGTGAGAAATGTATTCTAAACTTGTGTACACTTAAGGACTGTAGAAATGTCAACAAATAGGAACATTTGCATAAAAGAAAATGAGTGCTGTATAATAACGGACTATGGAATTTGAGATTTGTATGTATAGGAGGTAGAGGGGGTGTATCACAATAAGAGAAGATTTGCTTCCTGAACAAATACCAACCATTCACTCTATGTCTTATTATTTTTCCATATAAAGAAGAAAATCTCATAAGCATTTCTCTTTCTCTCCCCCCCCCCCCCCGCTTTCTCTGGTTCTCCTTCTTCCCCTTTTAGGGCCATACAGTATTAAGTGGCTTATCCTATACAACAAAATAATTAAGAACTACTTCATTTGGTGCCACAGCGTGCATGAATAATCACAAGTAAACTTGTAGACTTGTTGGTTATCTACACATATTGTAATTATAATTAATTTCATATAAGGATCTTGTACCTAATTTTTTTAAAAAAAATAGTCATCAAAAGAAAATACAGACAGTGCGGTGTAATGCTTAATGTGCTGGATTATGGGTGGGGAGACCCAGGTTCTACTCTACCTTCAGCCACAGAAGCTCATTGGATGACCCTCAGTCACTCTTCTTAGTCAACCTATCTGACAGGGATGTTGTAAGGAATAATAGAAGGAAACACTACATATATTGCCTTCAGCCCTGACATTTTTAAAAAAAGAATATACAACTAATAAACAGATAAACTGCAAGCGGAAACTTATGTACCCAGTCTATTGAGTAAATTCATTCTATAAAGTATATAATGTCAGTAATGTAATTCAGGTTAAATTATCTCAAAACAGTTTTCTTCAGTGTTAAAGAGTAACACAGTGCGAGTTTAACACTTGCATAGATCTCTCATGCAGTTATTGATTTACAAAACCTGGTCCCAAATTGTCCACCTTAGCTGCTATTGACTACCATATTTCCAGCTCCAACTACAGTCTGCAGCACTTATCTTTGAAATCCTTTGAAATTCCTCTTTCCATATTTCATGATAGATATACACAGTAAGAGATGTGTGCATGTTGTTGAAATCTTTTCATGACCTTCTTGAAAATAGATGTTACTTTGCTTCATTAACTTTGCTCAACCTTTCATACAGAAACCCTACAAAATGTTAGGAGTCCTTGATAGTGAAGGGTAGTGTTACTGATTTTTCTGGTATTGGAAATACAGCTGTGATTTCTGGAAATACATTTAAAGAGTACCAAACCTATTATTTTTAAAAATCTTTCTTAGAGAAAATGTCTTGTACTGAGATGAAGAGCTGAACTGATTCAATGTCATGGTCTCTTGTAAAGCCTGTTCTCTTTGATTGTTTATTTTCAACAGTAAAATGAAAACCTAGTTCTTTCAGTTTTTTAGAGATCTGTTGGTATGTGTGTTTTTTTGGGGGGGTTGGGTAAGGATATTTAAAATAAAATAAAAAAAATTTTAAAAAATAAAAAAATAACAATGTAACAGTTATCAATATCCTGCTCAATGGAGGAGATGGTATATTTTCTGGGAACCATACTAAAATGTTTGTAGTAGGTCATTCTATAGCAAGTGTGACAGATTTCATACTTTTAATTCAAAATGCATGATTTTAAACTGAATCACTGATGCCAATTTTTCTTGACCAACTAAAATACATCCATAATATGGTGACTGAAAAATAATGCTTTTATTTTGAGTTGCAGCAAGGTAGCTATTGTTACAAAGAATTATGCTTATAAGACTGGTCCAAGGTATTTGAAAAGATTGTTATCTAAAAAAAAGTAAGATTTCATAAATCTGTAGCTTTGAGACAGAAGTAATTGAGTTTTGAAATAATTTAGCAATTTTCACTTGCTTCAACAATTCCATTTATTGCAAGAATTACTTCATTTGACTATGTTTGGATTCTATACTAAATAATAGTAATACAAACATTTCTTCCCTTTTTGTTAGATTTTAAACAATAGAAATTCCCATTGAGCATTGTACTATCAGAGCTTCACATTTATAGACACATTAGGTCTTAATTTCCTAAAATTGCATTTGATTGAAGTCACATCACTTCTGTCTTCAAATATGCTAGAATTTTAAACTCTCTCAATAATCTAAATTCTCATTTAGCCAGCATTTCTATTATATTAGGATAACTGAAGTCAGCCTGTAATGCATTACACCAATAAAAACATTATTTTGAAAATTACTGTATAGATGAATCTGTTTACAAATGTTTGTAATCAAATTAAGTGATAAACAAGCATTTATAATATTTGTACATTTTCTATATGTGTTTGACACAAATGATATAACTTTGAGAACCCCAAATTATGCTGAAGAAGAATTTAATTATCATCTAAGTCCAAACTGAAAATATCATAGCCCAGTAGCTAATTGCATCAGTGATTTCAAGATGTTGAAAAACTTATAGTAAACACTCAGATATAGTGAGAAACTGGCACAGTGTTTGAACAATTAATCTTCAGTTCATAATCTCATTTTAAATTAATGGTCTCCTGTTAGTTTAATGAGAAACTATAAGGGCATTTGTAGAAACTACAGCATATCTTTTGTGTTGAAAATAATCTAAAAAAAGAAGAACAAGACTTTTTTTGAGATCAGCTCAGAAGAACAATGGGATAGAACTATTCTGAATACAGTGAGTCTCCATTCCTCATTCTAGTGGTTTCCTTGATTTTTTGAAAACTGTCTTCTGGGGTTGCCTATGTCCAATCATTTCAGCTGTTCCAAAATGATGCTGCTGTGATTTCAGAATAATCACTTTAATTTATGACAAATATATCTCAGCTTCTGTTCCTATTTATAAAAGCAGATGTATACAATTCAGATCATTCAAATAGCTGATTTATATGTTTTAAGAGAGTTATATTAAGAGCACATCTGCAATGCACTTTTAGATTGTTCCTGTCTTGTGCTTATGCCAGTTTCTCTCTAAACTGGCTTAAGTAAATCCTGTCTGGACTGAGACACTCTGGAAAGCTAATCTGTTTGGACAGCCTGCTCCCACACCCATCCATAGGCCAATTCTTCAGCTGATATTTTTCAATCCAGGAAAACAATTGCCAATCTCTTTCCTTCTTGTGAGCAGATCTTACTGGATATGTGTGTGTGTGTGTGTGTGTGTGTAATAAATTAAATTCATATACATACATGCACAGATATATACTGTATACACAGAGTTAAATTTAGTTTATATATACAGTACAAAGTTAAATCATCAAAATATACCCATCTGCAGTCAAACAACCAGCTTTAAAATAAAACTGTGCTGTTAGTCTTGATGTCTACTCTTCACAATAGTGCTGCAATAGTGCTGGTGCTAGTGCTGTTATAATACTTGTCTACTATACAAAATGTTGCTTGTTTGAAATATGGCAGAAACTACTGTTTTTCTTTTTGTGAGCTACCTACTTTTCACTTTTCCCTCAAGTGACTGGAGAAAAATTGAAACAGTGAACTGGCTGATTTATTTATTTTTTTAAAAAAAAGCTCTGTGGCAAAGTAGGTAGAGAAAGAAAAATAGTATTTTTAAAAAAATTCTTGGGGTTCTCTGAGCTCGGTTGTTTTCTTGCAAACATTTCATTAGCCAGCTAGGTAACATCTTCAACCCATCCAGCTAAAATGGAGTTGGGTTTGCTCTTGGTGTTTCCTTGATTAGGGTATTGTTTGTTTGTTTGTTTATTTATTGGATTTCTCTCCCGCCCATCTCCCTTACAATAGGGGACTCTGGGCGGGTTACAAAGAGATTAAAACTATAAATATATATAAAATATATACCATATATACAATTAAAAGTTTACTTTTAATTAAAAGTTTACTTTTACTAAAATATATATTTTAAAAGTTTACTTCTTGACTGCTTGTCTGGTGTTAACCTTGGTGTTAATCTCTGCTTATCTGGATGATATGCTGGCAAGGAGATTTTCTGGTCTTTTTATTTCCTTTTATTGTCTCTTTTGAATATTTGTGCCACGTTTCTAAGCAGCATACTCCTATATGTTAGGAAAGTTTTAGAATTGCAATACTATTATAGAACTATTGTCAAAACTAGCTCTAGAAGATATTAGAGGTCATGATAACCATTGATTCAGCCAAGGAAGCAGCCAGCGTGGCCAGGAAAGGGGATATTCTCCATTCTTCTTACACTGAATTAGTTCAACAAGTCGTTAGCTCATATTAGGTTTGGGCACCTACCAGGTTATTGACAATATTACTAATTTATGAGTCTGAATTTATTTTGTTTTTTATATTGCCTGGGCACAGCCAGAATCATATGATTGGGGCAGTATATAATAATGGTCAAACAGATGAAAAAATATACCAAAGGTAAGCTCCAACCAATTCTACATTGGTCGTTGTTCTTTGGCTCATTAAAGGAAGATATTACTCTCTTTCGTAGCTTTACACTTGCCTGGATTTTTTTTAAAGAATTCACAAAAGTTCAAACTTATCCAGAATTTTGTAAAGCTGTTGGAACCATCAAAAATAAAATCAAAAATAGGTTTTCTTCACCTGTTATGTTTCAGCAGTTACTACACTGTTTATCTCTACCAGATCTATTCTGATCTTTATCAAGGTGAACACAATGCATAGTACATATTCACTGAATCTTGGAATGGGTAGTTTAATATTTTATGAGCAATAGAAATTTCAGGAAAAAATGACTGAATTATAAACATGTACTGTACGTGAGATTACATATGTGTCCTCCTTAGGAGTTATTTGAAAATATATGCAGTAATAAATATTATAAACAACAAGGCTATGTTTAAAACATAGTTTAAAAATACTCTACATCGGTATCAAACTTTTTGCTACTATATGAGGGAAAACAAAATCATATACAATTCAGCACAATAATGTTTTATTTTAGGAAGGCAAGGTGGATCTTTAATATGAATTGTGTTGAGAATGCTTCCAATGACTGCTAAGTTTACAACAGAGGATGCTGCTGAGTGAATGGCTGGGAGAACAAGGTAGCTGAAGTGGAGCAGAAAAAGAGAAAACTGATTTAAGGGGTGTGAGGATAGGCATAGTAGCAGTGCCCCCCTCTTGTCACCCTTTACAGATAGAGATGAATGTTAGTGCAATGGAAAATGATCCACAAATAGAGGCAGCCATCAATAACAAAAATCTTGTTGCACCATTGTGACACAAGCTCTGCTCGGGAAAATCAGTTCTTCAGATCTCCATGGATATCCACCCTCTGCGCTCTGAAGGAAAGTAGAGGAGAATGGGTTTGAATGCTGAAGGAGAAAGATTAGAAGTCTTAAGCATACTTATCTGAGGGTAAGGGCTGCTGAGCTCAATGCTTCATTACAGAATAAGCACCTAGGTTTCCTTGTGCTTGCAATCTAGCAAAAGGCTTATTGACCCATTTCCTTTTGCAAAAAGAAGGGAGAAAAAGCAATAATTCAAGAATATATTCCATTTTCCATTACAGCTTCTATTGACCAACTTGGTTAAACAGGTTCATTGCCAGCACGTGACCATGCTGACCTTTGGAAAGGCCTTATAAACGTGATTGTTTCTCTGAGCCTTTGGGCTGAGAGGGGCAAGTTCCCATTGGGAGAAGGTATGAATGTGACTCAAGTTGAGTATTATGAATCAGTACTGTTGATTGTTGTTTTTAGAAGGGTCATTTCTTGTAAATGTGCATTATATAACTTCTCTGCTGCATTTAAGAAAATGACAACGTGGCTTCATTAGAGAAAGATGTGGTTTTATACAAGATCCACAAATCTGTAAGGAATCATTACACTTATATAATGGCTATTCATTGTTAGAAATGTTTGTACCTTCTGTTTCTCTAGTATCATTTTGCTGTTGTATATTATGCACTATTCTTCAGTGTGTAACTTAATGCACTGAAACATTACTTCATAATTGAAAATTATATCTCCTCTCACTTTTCCTGTCCCAATAGCTCACATGCCTGCTTTCAGGTTAATTAGTTTCTTTCGAGGAAAAAGAGATTAAAAAGCTCTCATAAAGTTTCTCTTATTAAAGCAACAATTGGAGCAGTGAAGCAGAATTTTAAAGCTTCAGCAATGAGGAACATAAACTGATTAGAACAAAAATAAATTGCATTAAATACATGGCAGCTAAAAGTGTGTGACATAAAACTGAACAATAAGCTATATGTAATAACAGTTTAGCTGTCACATTACAGTCACATTATTGTACAGCTGGTTCTTTTATGAGTAATTATTATTTTTCATGCTCTTGTAGAACATAAAGATTGAGGAAGCACTTATTATTTTCTAAAAGCATAGCGCACACAATCTCTTTTTTCCAGCCTAAAGGTGTCATATTTATAATCTAGATATGGGAATGAATCAAATTACTGATAATGCAGGGAAGAGAACCCTGAACTGAGACCTAAGAGGCTTTATACTTTATAAATCAGGTAAAAGTATGCTTTTTCAAGGACTTGGTGAAACAAATGCCTTTGATTGCATTTTGTAGCCAGAATTTTGAGTCAATATATGTGATCAATTTTCAATCTTCAAAAAATGATATATATAAGTAACAACTAAATAACAACAATAATTACAACAATAGTATAAAAATCACTATAGTGTATTGAAGCCCAAGTACTGTTTGGCTCTTTAAATGTCATAATCGATGGCCACACCTAGCTAATCTTGGCTAATCTCCAAATGCTAAGCAGTTTCCACTTAGTGGTCCTTAGATGGGAGACCACTAGGAAATACTCAGTTGCATGGTAGACTGGGAAACAGGAAAAACAACTTGATAAGTCAATAGTAAGTCATTTTTATGTTGGACATTATTATAGTTACCCTGAGGTTATCTTAGCATACAAAAGGTTGCCTATTGCTTTGGAAACATTAGAAAAATGAAATGCAAAGCAAATCAGTTGTTAGAACTGTCTAATAACAATATAGGGAAATATATATGGGACTGAACTACTAACAGAAGGAACAAATTGACTTTTTTGGCATTGTGCTTGTCTGAATGCAAAATGACAAAGCAGCATCACTGTAACTAGCCCAAAACCTAGTTGAAAGACAGCAGATGATAACTGTCTTCTGGATTCATCTACACTGTCCTGGCTAGTTTAAAGACAAGTAAACACAAGGCATAACTCAATTCTTTTCTTTTGCCTTTTTATTATGACTGTAAAGCAAGAAAGACTGGTGACAATCTCTACAAAATATTTCTTTTCCTCCTTCAGTGTCTCCAGTTTAAGAGTATTTCAATTTTCAAGGATAAACTAGACAACCTGTAACCCACTGGGTCATTGTTCTGGAGATATTCCCTTACCTAAACCGAGAAATAGAATGACCAAGGGCAAAAAAGCAGTGGGAGTGGGAGTGATTTATAACTTGCTGCCGGCTTCCCCATTGACTTTGTTTGTGGGAAGCTGGCAGGGAGCATCAGAAATCTTCCTTCCTTCCTTCCTCCCTCCCTCCGTCCCTCCCTTCCTTCTTTCTTCCCTTCGTTTTCATATAGGCTTACGCCATTTGCCCCCCCCCCCATTGACCTCAGGAGAGCCCTGGTGAATCCTCCTCCTCCTGCTCCTCCTCCTCTGTTCAGCTGACCTACAGAACTGTCTGCCACTTTGCTGGAGGGAGGTAGGACAAAGGGAGCCGTGGATTGTGAGGAATACTGCACCCCCGCTCCCCATTCCAGTGTGTCCCCAAAGGCCTGCTTCCTTGAGGAAGGAAGAGGGCTCACCCATCAACTACTGGCACCCCCCAGCCAGCCCTATATTGCCAGCAGGCATCCAAGTCGCTCCCTCATCCCTCTCTCAATGCTCACCACCATTAAGAGATTTCAAATTTCTGCCTCGGTTCCAATGCAGCCAATCACTGCTTGCCTGTTGGGCCTTGCTGCCAGCTGATTCGTTATGGGGACACAGGGAGGTGGGAAAGAGGTTGGGGATACACCCGTGGCAATCATGTGACCTGGGCTGATTGTGGCGGCATGGCAGCACAGCAGTGCTGAAGCATCCACAAATTTCCCAAATTTCAATCCCATGGGAATAATGGATCTGGGATTTTGGATGTATTCTATAAGTTAGCTCATTTGAAAATTGATTTAAAAATTGGTTTAAAAATTGTTGCCCTATGATGCACCATTTCGCCCAGATGAAGGTTACAGACATGAGAGTTTTAGTAGCATATAGATGATATCCTGAAAATAGTAAAAAGTGAGTCAGAACTGCATATGGTAAAGCTTTGAATTTGATGAAAAGGTATTTATACTTGGCAATGACAATAAGTAAATATGATAAACAAACAAGCAAACAAAAAGGAAATGTTTATACCAATAAAGACAATTATATGCATTAAATATAAACAAGCAATGGCCTTTTTATGTTAGTTGAAGATATTTTAATAGTGTTAGCAATAAAAATAAAACAAAACAGGTTGTTTCTGCTCTAGCATATAGGCTCAACTTTAATTTATTTGCTTATAGAAATATAAATGGGCTTTCTCCTATAGAGATTTTTAGAGATTTTAATGCTATATATAGATCAAGAATGGCCTGGAGTCATTTGGTCCAGTTGAGTTCTTCAACTTTATTATGTCATAATTTACTGGGTTTCTTGAGGCTAGGAAAGTATGTCATGAAAGCAATGGCAAGAAATCTGAATTATTTTTAATCTAAGATAAGAATGTCTAATCTACTGTAGATGGTTTTGAAATGACCTTGATGGTTTTAATGAAGGTCCTTTGGAAAGGAGGAAAAGGAAACCCCTCATAAATTATGGCCTGCATAGTAAAGATAACAGATACTACTGTGACAGTGGTCAGCTGTTATATGTCAAGTTGTATGACCCTTCTGTGTACTATAAAACTGCTGTCACTAACCAATTTGGTCTTTTCTCACACATTAAATAGAGAAGGGCTATTTTAAAAGGCAGCTAGGGTGATGGTTTGTTACATTTGAGCAATAGCATTTTTCTCCCTATGAGGTGAAGGACAAAAGAAATATTTGCTTACACTGAGAATGCTGCAGACTGATGAATATACTGAAATGGCATATAACATGCCTAAAATCTGAAAAACCAATTTCAGAAGCATACATTTTCACAAGAAAATGGTTCATGGGAATAAAGTGGATTCCCATGGTAAGAAGACATCTTCCCCAGGGGTTGGAAAATTGCCACAATAAGCTGCAAGCACATTTTTCTTCCTAAGTATGTCCTGTATCCCAGTCAGTATATCAAGATATAAATGAGTTTCTTTATATCGTTACAATTACTGCAGATATAATTAGTAATCTGAACCTAGTGGGCAATTCTATTTTACACAGGATCTTATTTTCCTATGATCTGCTTCTTTTGGTTCAGGTCACACATTCCTACAACTCTGTTCTGCTCAAGGCCCTGGTTCATCCATTTCTTAAACGGAAGTAAATACTAATATTTAAATCATATTCACTTTTTCTTGAAAGAAAAGAAAAAACAATGTTTATTTATTTAGGGGAATAGGGCTTGATTTATAAAGTGATAAGCATTTACAGTGGACCAGATTTCGTTTTCCTTCCATGCTCACTTTGCATATAAATAAATCTTTTTATAGGCTGCTTCCACCATCTTTGACAAACCCCAATGATGTCACATTGATCACCAATGCATACATAGTTTTACTACGGCATTATCTTAAGAACTGCATCATTGTCCAAGAGTGATAACTAAGCAGTTTATATTCCAAATTGGTACTGTCAGTTTCTTTTTCATAAAAGCTTCAGATACAGTAGCCAGATTAAGAACAGATTCAGAATGGGGGGAGGGGGGTGAGGAGGAGGAGGAAAAGGAGAATGAGGACTAGCAGCTGTTCCCTTATCCCCATTAGAAGGCAGTAAAAAGAGGTACAGAATATAATAAACCAGTGCTTCCATCTAGCGATCATCTGGATTTTTTCAGATTCTATTAATGGTATATCAAATTTGGGGGTTCCTTCTGGTTAAATAGGATATGTGGCTAGTGAGTTTATCTGCTCTGTTCTTCATTTCCTGATTGATACATACAGGGGTCTGTTGTTGTTAATTTGGTTTCACCTAGAAATCATTCTGCTCACAATATAAAAGGAGGGAGAGAGGGAGAGAGAGAGAAAACATTCTTTTTGCCCAGGACTCTTAGGAAATTTAATTACGCATTGACATTTAATAAATACTAAATTTCAATAAATCAATATATCCCTGAGTTTTTCTGTCACCCTATTCAGAGCCTGAAACTAGGGAATTAAAAAAAAAAAAGTAAAAAGTTTACGGTTTTATAGGCTTCACATTGCTGACTACAAGATTTAAAGATTCTATGTTTTTCAAGATCACTTAACTCCATGGACTTTTAGTCATTCATATATGGATTCCTTGTAACCTGATCAGCCAGAGTAATTTGGGGATAGGAAAAAAAAGAAAACAAAAAACAAAACAAAACAAAGAGTGTAACATGCAAGGAAGAAAAACAGTATTTTTGCTTCTGCTCATTGAAAAATGTCAAGTAACAAAGCATAAAATACCATCTGACTGGCAAGTACTTTAAAATCTGGAGGAGGAGGAGTTTTAGCTAGCATTCAGCTCTGAGAAGAAAAAGCAGGTCAGATCAATCATAATTTTTTAGCTCATCAACCTTAACGGTAAACATCTAAACTACAGAGTAACAGAAGGATCTGAGATATGACTTATGTAACACTCCTGAAGTTGGGTTTTTAAAAATGGTTAAAAATATAAAATAAATGCCCAATATGTATTGAATTTGGATGGCATAAGTGACTGTTACGCACAATACCTGAGATATTTTGGCAAATACTTCTTTAGTTTTTATTATGTAAAGAATTATTTATGATGCTCATTGACTAATGTTCTGCTGTTAATAATCTTATGTTCAGTTTTGCTGCTAATATTCTTATATTCAATTTTTATAGCTATTATCTTTACATTACTTGTCTTTCTCCCCTTAACCCCTTAGTTAAATTCATTACATTTTTTCCAAAATTATATGTGGAATTCTTAACTGGGAAGAGATTTCTTTTAAGCGATTCTGGGAATACTTATTTCTAGTAGATTCCAGGCGTCTTTAAGAGATGTAATTAAGGAGATGGTAGGAATGTGCCTATTATTTTTGCCTCCTGAATTACAGATTCCACCACCTTTACACTGTCATGTCCAAAGCATCTTAAAAGCTTCTTAATACTGTCAAGAGTTAATTTTGATTGTAATGGGATATTAAATAAATAAATAAGTAAACAAATAAATCTTATCCTTCACAGACTGGTAAATCTAAACAGCCAAGGCTTCACAATCGCATGGGCAGCTTATTGTTTTAGCTTATTGTTTTAGTAGACTACTAAACGTGTAGACAAGACCAGGGATCTCATGAGATCAAGGTTATATATGGTCCTGTTTCCACTGCACATAATTCAAAAAGTTCATGGGAAGGTCAACATCAGAAAAGAGCTATTGTTCATAAATCATAAAGCTCTGTTTCTAAGGTGACTTCATTCATTTATTTCTAAACCATAGAAATAAAAGAGATCATTTCATTTTAACAGTATTATAATGAGATGACAAATTTAGATCCTAGATTCTTTTCAAAGAGTAAATGTATGAAAAAATTATTCCTAACTTTTTTCTTTTTCTCAAAACAAACTGCAGAAAAGAAATAGATAGATGGCATTTGCAACATAAGACAGTTCTGTGATTCAGCGTTAGGAATTTAACCTTAAACATATACATCATCCTAGTTTGTCATATTTTCATTGTTTCTAAATTCATTTCTGACCATTGAAAAGAAATTTACATCTCTATAACGCAAATGATCTCTGTGAATTAAGACCACATTTGACATATCTAGTATCTCTCTATGCTTAAATATCATTGGAAGTTAAGAGACCTATGTACAATGTAATCATTTATGGTGCATTTTTGCTCTTGCAAAATATTCAGTTCTATCTGAAATTGTAGATTGATACTCTTAACTGAAGACAGCAGAAAAAGGGTTGCTCACCATATAATTGACAGGGATCAAAGCCTACTTCCAAAATTACACTGATGACATGTAATCTAAGCAAGTATGTTTGCCAAAGAAAATCCTTGAGTATAATGCTGATAGTGAGGCAGCAGCATTCAAATTTACAACTGTACATGCAAAGCTTCCTTGAAGATATCCTCCTGAACTGATGTTAGTAGCTGATTGATGTATAGCCTGTGCAGGTTAGACATCACAACTATGACTTTATGTCTAACTCATAGTTACTGCTGTTTTTACATCCTGTGCTGTGGGAAGTCATAGTTCATGTGTTGTGATCAACTGTATTTCCAATTACACCTATAAAAAGACAGTAATAACCTTTCAACCTTTCCTAATTTTTTCTAAATGATCTGGCAGATAAGTATCCATACTGAAACCAGATTTTAAAGTTGCTTTATAATGTGTACATCTAGACTTGCTTGGGGTTCAGATTGATTGATTGATCAATCAATTGAGTATAGAGCAAACTTTTTTTAAAAAAATTAAACTGTACAAATGGTCAAGTGACACAGTGAAACAGCTCCTTGCATGCATAGTGAAATGCTTCAACTTTTTGTATTATGTGACTGTGCAGTTAGTAGTAAAAGGAACCTACTGATCTTTTACAAAAGAGAAAAGGAAAGTTGTTTACAAGATTTAAAAGAATGTTAACCTCTCTCAACTGCCTATTTAAATCAAAGAAATTAGTTTTTCTCTTCACTACAGGGTGAACACCTTCTACGTCTCAGCATTAAACTATCTGAAGCATCAGAAGTCTCCATTGCACTTGGTAATAACTCTTAATTCTCATCACCAGGAGAAAGAGAACAAGATGCTAAGGTCATCCAGCAACACAGGTAATAAATCTCATAAAATTGGAACATGCCTCTACCAGTTTACTGAATAAGCCAACAAAACAGTTTATTATAGAAACTCCCATTTGGGGCTGAATTATGAGCACACAATTGATGACTATAAATGAAATATATTGCATGCAATTTATAAAAGGAAATTGAGAGTCGAGTCATGGTAACTTTTTATTCCATAAAAAATACCCTTGTAAAGTATAAAAAGCAAAAACATGATAAGGAATATGATGGTAACATTAATACAATTTTATTCATTTCATATCTATTTCTTTAGAAAGTGAGATTCATTTTATTTTACATATGAAAAGCAATATATTTCCATATTGCCAATCTAAGTTGATGTTTCCAAATACACAATATTTTTGAAGATTAGCAGATAAGACTAGTATGGAAAACTGCCTGGGAACCTTAAATATCCACATTAGTCCTGCTCAAGAAAGGCAGAACATAATTCTAATGAATAAAATATTGATGGATATTTAATGAAGATACTAGGTTTTTATGTTCATTATTGTTACATCCTGGAAGGGAACTTTCTAAACAGCTTATTGTCTTTAGATCATTGTTGCATTTTGCCCTCTTGATGCTCCACCTGATGTAGAACCTGATGTAGAACAATCTGGGAACTACATTCTGAATTGATAAGGAATCCCTTGTTTAATAGAACTAATATTTCTAGAATTTGATTAGACAGTTTCTAGAGAAGGTAGAAATGAAGGAAGTTGTCTCCAGGAAAACTCTATGTCTTGAGATTCATAATTGATCAGAAAAATCTTCAATGTCAGTCTTTGATGGTGTTGTTTATAGTCCTGTGCCACTTTCTAGGTTTTACAGCAGTACTTGGTCTCAATTAAACAAACTCCTTGGCCTGTACTTTTTGTACATAAGGGGTCCAAAGTACAGAAAATGTGTTTTTTACTGAACACAAAAGAGTAAAACAAAAACATTGCCTTCTTGGTGTTCTGTGGTCCCATTCTGAGCTGCCAGTCTGGATGAAGAAAAATCTTAGATACTCCACAAATGTGCAGTGTTCAGTCCAACTCAACTGGAACAAATGTCTAAGGTGAACTGGACATAAACTGTGAGGCTGCTAATAGTCCTGGCACTTCCTCTCTGCACTGGTTAAACAGGGAAGGCATCATTTACCTGATGAAAGTGATTTGTGGGGAAATCCAATAATCAAAGGCAACCAAATGGAAAAGGGTCTGGTATCTAGCATCCTTTACCATGCTGATCATCCAAAGCCATCATAGGTCCAATAGATTCAACTATTTTGGACAACTTTAGTTTAGTTTCCAGCCTTCCGTTTTTAGGGAAGGTTGTAAACAAAATGGTTGTGTTGCAAATTCAGAGGACCCTTGAAGAAGCAGATTGTCTGGGCCCATGGCAATTGGGTCTTAGGCCAGGTTTATATGGAAATGAGATTGGTTGCATTTATTTATGACCTCTGAAGAGAGTGGAATCAGGGGAATGCAATCATTAACCTTTCAGCAGCTTTCAACCTTATCCACCATATTATCCTGCTAAAATTTGTTTTCCATTCTGGTGGGGATTCCAGTGGGTCTGGGTGGGGGATGAGAGCTGCCTGTAGATCCCTACTTTGTAGAGTACCTCACGGCTTTCAACTGTCCCCACTTTTCTTTAACATCTAGATGAAAGTAGTGGACATGCTTATCTGCCAGCACTGGATCAGTTATCCTAGGACACCGAGTTATATACCTTGGCTCTGGTCTAAACAAGAGATATAGTAGAAGTGCTGACCCAATGCTGAGGCTGTCAGGGTCTGGATATGGAGGAACAAACTTAGATGAATTCTTAGATGGCGAGTTTGTGGGCCAAATGATTCCAGGGTACCATTATCTCTGACCCTGAATGGGATTTTACTGCCACATTCTGATGTGGTCCACAATTTGGGGGATTCCTGGACTCACAATTCCTGCTTGAACAGCAGATGGCAGCTCCAGGCAGAAAGGTTTTTGGAAAGTTTAATGTTGTATGCATATACTTGTTATACTCAGGTGATGCCACTACTACTGTGTTGCTGGCAGTTGCCTTCAGGGTATGAATCAAAGTGCTGGTTGGGACCTTTAAGGCACTACACGGATCCAGACCTGGTTATCTATGGAACTCCCTTCTCCTGTATTCATCTGCCTGCTCAATCAGATTAAAGAGGATCAACATCTTCCAGGTCCTGTTGATCTGAGAATGTCATCTGACAGGACCTCACATCACTGACCCTATGCTTTGGAACTTACTATGGAGCTCTGGCGTACTCATTGTTTCCTGGATTTCAGGAAAGCAGTTAAGACCTGGCTACTCCATTTCACTCGAGAGGAAGAGATATTGCAATTGTTGGGATGAACTGATGGATATGTAACTTTTGGGGCGGGGGATTTTTGCCATTTTTAGGTGGGTATATTTATTATTACTGGGTTTTCTTGCTTTTATGGTGCTATTAGCTGCTCAGAGTCTTCAGCAATGCATGACATTTATCATCATCATCATCATCATCATCATCATCATCATCATCATCATCACCATCATCACATCTTTGGACCACTCTGCCATTTGCCACCTTATGGCACCTTCAACCACTCTCCAGGCAGCCTTACCTGAGAGCATGTGCCTTGCTCCTAGTTGCAACACAGGTTGCTTTATACTGTCAGAATGAAATGACACTTAGATGATTGCATCCCTGAGGCAGAAGGCTATTTGGTGTCCTTCCTCCTCCTAACCTAAACATTGCAGTGATTGCAGATAGCATAGCATAAGTGTTCAAGAGCAAGCTGGAAGTACTCTCACACCATGCTGCCCTTGGACCTAAAACAGGCCCCCTTCAGTTGGAGTGGGGACTGGGTGTTATGCTGGTGTGTCTAGATATCACTGTCATTATGTGCCAGGTACTTAAATTCAGGAGATAATAGCTCCTCATCTGCTAACCTTCACTCTCAGCAAGTGGTGGGGACTGGGCTGGCTGCTTGAAGCATTTAACTTGTGTGAGGGAAACAACTGCTCTAACACTCGGTCCTTTCTTAGTTTCATCTAATATTTTCAGTCAGGAGATTTTACTGTTTATTACTCAGGACATGTAAAACAAAAAAGAATGGCATTACTTTCATGGCCAGGAAGCAAAGACAATACAATGGAGTCAATGACCAGACACTGAAGAGCAAGGAAAGATCCAAAAGATCACCAAAGTCAGAAAGAGATTTCAACCTCAAATTGGTATGCTAAGGGATGCCAGTAGACACATAGTAACTGCTTTAAGGAATATCAAACAAAGATAGGAATATATTGAAGTTATGTAGAGATGTCAACATCCAAAGATAACTTAGAAGATATTCCCTATTTACAAAAAAAAATTCCAGTACTGAAAGATGAAGTTAGATCAGCATTCCAGTCATTATCACTTTGGAAGGCTACAGAAATTATTGGAATCTCTACAGAAATGTAGCAAGGAACAGAAAAAGAATCTGTAAAAATTCTAACCAAACTATGCCAACAAATCTGGAGAATCACACATTGGCCAACAGATTGGGAAAGGTCAGTCTACATATTAATACCAAAACTGGTGTGCAAACTATCATATAACGTCCCTAAATTCATATGTTAGCAAAATAATTCTTAGGGTCATTCAACACAAATTGGAACCTTACAGGGAAAGGGAGATATCAGATGTTCACACTGGTTTTAGAAAAGGCTGAACAGAGTAAGAATAGAAACATTGCTGATGATCACTGGATAACTGAAAAAGCCAAATACCCAAAGGAAGTTAATATGTCCTTCATTAATTGTAGAAATGCCTTAGATTGTGTCAGTAATATCAAACTTTTCAAAGGAAAATGGTAATTCCAAAACATCCCCCCAGAGATAGGGACTGCACCCTCCCTCCTAATGTTCCAGGAAAGCTCTTAAAACCTGGCTTTGGTTTTAATATTATATTAAATAATAATATTATTAATATACTAGAATATTAATGTACTATTGTATGCCTGGGGCCACTGTTTTGTTTGATTTGTGTTGTTTATAAGATTGTTTTAGTCTGGGTTGTCTGTGTGGTTTTATGTTTTAATTGTTTTAATGGACTTTTCAGTTTGATACGCTGCCCAGAGTTTATTGGAGATGGGAGCTATAATAAATTTGAATAAATAAAAAAATAAATACCTCACTGTCCTCATGCAAAACCTATACACAGGTCAAGAAGCCACAGTCCGGATAGAACATGGTGAAACACACTGGCTCCTGGCTGGCAAAGGAGTGAGACAAAGCTGTATCCTCTTCATTCATTCATTCATTCATTCATTCATTCATTCATTCATTCATTCATTCATTCATTCAACTTATATGCTGAATATATATTGAAGAAGGATAGACTGAAAGAAGATGGACATGGTTTCAACTTGGAGGGTTTATCAAACTACACTGTACTGATGACACAATTTGGCTACCTGAAAATGCAAATACAGTGGTACCTCTACTTACGAACTTAATCCGTTCTGTGACTCTGATCGCAAGTCGAGTTGGTCGCAAGTCGAAGTAAATTTTCCTATAAGGTTCAATGTAATTACCGTTAATCCGTTCCGGCGTCCACGGACCATGCGTCAGGGGTGGAAAAACGACCGCTGACCACGCGGCAGGGCAGAAAAAATGGCCGTGGACCACGTGTCAGAGGTGGAAAAATGGCCGCGGACCACGTGGAACGGGCGGAAAATGGCCGCGGACCATGTGGAACGGGCGGAAAATGGCCGCGGACCATGTGGTATGGACGGGAAAATGGCTGCGGACCATGTGGAACGGGCGGAAAAATGGCCGCGGACCACATGGAATGGGTGGAAAATGGCTCGTAAGTCAAGGCGAGTTCGTAAGTAGAGGTAAATTTTTGGGGCCGGAGCTGATCGTATCTCGAAAATTTCGTAAGTAGGGGCGTTCGTAAGTAGAGGTACCACTATAGTCTGCAAGCTCTAGTAATGGAAGTCAAGAAGCACAGTAAAAAAATTGGGATAAGATTAAATATAAAGAAGTCCACACTAATGAGGTCCACACCAACTGTAACCAGCCTTAGAACTGACAATGAAGACATCAAAGTGGTGGATAGCTGCTGCCTTTTAGGATTAACCATCAACAGTAAAGGAACAAGCAGTAAAGAAATATGCTGCAGACTAGCATTTGGTAGGGTAGCAATGAAGGAAAACCTTGGAAAAGATATTACAAGGTGTTGTGACATGTCTGTAGCTAGAGCTAGAACTGTTAGTAAGTTTGATGCACTGTGGTGTACAGTTTGGGAACTGCTGGGGTACCATGAAAAATTACTGAGACAGTAAGGGTGGTGTGAACTGAGAAAGTTTGGGAACCTCTCATCTACAGCATCTGGTGAAGAATATTTTAACCAAGTATGGATATTATTTTAATGTTGGATTAATTTTTAACTGAAGTTTTAATGCATGTATATTGCAAGCTCTTAACAGTTGTACAAGCAGGCAGCATACAAGCATTTATATATAAAAATAAACAAAATAAACTGTAAAGATGAAATCAGTAACAGTGTAACTTGCTCCAGGCCTGAAGACATGAAATTAATGAAATGAAAAGAATGAAAACAGGTATCAGGAAAGAACCAAATGTCTCTATGTCTATCTCTATTTCTATCTCTACCTCTATCTATCTATATCTATCTCCACAAACTTAGACAAGATGGTATCCTTAAGGTATCCTTTCTTGCTTATTCAGTTTGGGTAACAACTTGCCTGGTTGGTCCTAATAAAGGACCAACCAGATCAAATCACTCAAACTAAGGAGGGAACGTGAGAATGAGGAAGACGGAAGAAGAATGAAGATACGGATCCTGGAAATATTGAATAGAAACAGACATCAGAACTTGATAATGTGGTTGATGGAGAGAATGAATAAGGAAAAAAATGACATTCAACTTTTTTTAGGGAGGGAAAGAAAATATCTCTTAACAATAACAAAATAATGAAAAATGGTTATGTTGGGTTAGGTATCACAACATCTTTTTTATTCTGTTAGCAGCTCCACCTTCATGAAGTACTTGTAAATCAGTGTGTCAAACTGGCTTCAATCTAAATATTTATTTATTTTAGAAATGTATAAGGCTTCCCGGTTCCAATATTGTATTGTTTAATTGGCTTGTAGACTGGACTTGTTGTGCATTCCCAGAATGTTGTTTATTTTATTTTTTTTAAAAAAAGAAGTATAATAGGAAATATGCAAAGAAAGCCTGGACAATAATAGAACACATCGTTGATCAGCTGAAAGCAAAGAAAATCTGGAGCATAATAAAGCAATATTCTGTGACATAAATTTACTTGCATTTGAACAAAAGTATTTTCCTCAAAACTCAGCATAAATCCAGTAAAAATTAGTAAAATATAAATAAAATGATGAAGGGTAAGTACATTTTTCTGTGTGTCCACTTTTTAATCAACAGTGCTATTTTCAAGGCATGGTGGGGGGAGATACAAATGCCTTGAATTAATTAGATCTTTAAAAATATTTGGTTTCTTAGACTGCTCTAGTTGAAAAGTTAGACATTACAACCGTCTCCTGCAAATCCAGGAAAATATTCATCTGATGGCCTTCTACAAAGTCTAAAGTGCTTGGTTAATTCACCGAACAGACTCTAGCTGAAGCCAATTTAATGCCCTGAACTTTGTTCATCTTTTATTTTAGCTTTCCCAAGCTTCAGTTCTCCAGCTGAAGAATAGAATGCGGGGATGATACAGTAGAAGGATTTGCATTTTTGCCCTTTTCGGCCTTGCTCTACAAGCTATTTTAACTGGGGGAGGGCCAGGAGGCGACACAACGCTGTCAGTAAATATTTTGCCTCAGCAACGATAGCAGCACGTTGCAAGCTTAGCACAAAGACAAATAGTATAGGCGCTCTCCTTCTCTGTAGCCTGGAAGAGGGGAGGAGAGAAGGTGGAGTTTTCAAGGCTCGCTTTCCTTCTTGTTTTCCGCCCTGTCCTTTTCTCCCAGCCAGTAACGAGCGTCTGCACCTTTGAAGTCTAGCGCTGCAGAGCGCGGCTACCCGCGCGCTATAAATAAGTTAAGGGCCGAGCAGCGCCTTTGATTGGGGCCGAAGGAGCGCCGCTCGTCCTCCCTGCGAGTCCGCAGCGGCCTCCCCTTGGAGACATGGCGTGCATGGACAAATGTCGGTGCTGCACGGACTACCGGAGGCAGAGCAGCATTCTCTACAACATACTGAAGAGCGAGGAGCAGCAGCAGCAGCAGCATCAGCAGCGGCAGGAGACCAGAAGCGGGCAGCAGCCGGCACCCCAGCCGGGGCAGGAGCCCTACGCGCCGGCGCTCGGGTGCTCGTGCGGCACGCAGAGGCGAGTGGCCCTCAAGAGCCCGCAGGTTGCGTGCAAGGCGGCTTCGGCTGTGTTGGTGAAGACGCTGCGCTTTGTCAAGAACGTGCCCTGCTTCCAGGAACTGCCTCTGGACGAGCAGCTGGTGCTAGTGCGCAGCTGCTGGGCTCCCCTGCTCGTGCTGGGGCTGGCCCAGGATCGAGTGCACTTCGAGACAGTAGAGACCACGGAGCCCAGCATGCTCCACAGGATACTGACCAACAAGCGCTGCGATGAAGAGCAGCGGCGGCGGAGGCAACTCCAGTTGCTCCGCGAGACCCAGGAGGAGTTGGAGCAGAGCTGTGGGAATGGCAGCGGCGGCGGCGGCGACAGTGGCGGCAGCAGCAGCAGCAACGCCAAGCTACCGTCGGCGGCAGAGATCCAGAGTATCAAAGGTTTCCTGGCCAAATGCTGGAGTTTGGACATAGGCACCAAGGAGTACGCCTACCTCAAGGGGACGGTCCTCTTCAATCCGGGTAAGCCAGCCGTTTTGGTAGTGCCTGGGTTCGACTTGGGACAAGCGTCAAAGTTGGGGACCCCCAGATGTGTTGGCCTGCAACTCCTATCGGGGACTCCAACTCATCTGGAAGACATCTGGTTATGGAAGATTGGCTCTGGGGCCTGTCCTCCTGATAGCACCTTGGGAGGAAATTCGACTGGTCTAGCTTTGCCCATGTTTCCGTGCTGGCCAAAGCATCTTTAACAAAAAAACAACCCCCCCCCCGAAAATCGTATTTCTTATTCAATAACTGGAAATTAGTATTTAGCTCTGACCTGGAGGTGTGGGAATACAGCGTTTGGGGATTAGACTGCTGGCTTCTGTGTTCTGTATTTTTAAAAACTTACTAAACTAAATGCCTAATAATAATTTAGTAGTAATTCTGCTTCTTGGTTTCATAGCAGGTGATAGAGCTTATAGTGTGAATTTTGTGAATTGAAGTGTTGGAAGAAGTACTAATCTGAAAAAGCCTTCTGATAATACTTGATGTGGAAGCAAATTTGAGTTTGCAAGGGTTGCATGCAGACTGCAAGAAAAGGAAAAAAAAAAGTCAAAACTCTACTTGCTTCACACCACTTGGGAAGCTATAAACAGGCAGTAGTCCAGTAAAGCATGTTAGGTTTGGATTTTGAAAAATAAATAAACAAACAATATTCCATGTGCAATATTGTTTTCTTTCTGTGTCAAAGAAAACAAATAAATGATGGACTTACCTCAAAATTGTGTTAGAACTAGGGGTACCTTTGCTTCAGCATATCTCATTTAAGGATTTAATCTAAGAAAAAAGAAAACAAAGATTTGTTTTGGTTAGTCAATAACATTTTTTTTAATATGTGGTGTGGAAGGATATGATTTAAACCTTATTAAATTACATAATGTGTGAGATGGAATAACTGAGTACATTAGTTATGAAGACATTAGGGACTGAATAATAATTTAATCTGAAAAATTTACTTGCAATAATATTGAAAGTTATATTCTTAAACCGTCCGAGCTAGTTGAGATGTACCATTTATTCATTATTAAAACAGTATAAATAATGCTACTTCCTAGGAACAGAGGTAAGAGAGAAAAACACTCATGTCAGTTTCTGTGCTATTCATCAGGTCTGAGTTAAATTAAGATTTTAGAATTTTCTGTGTATTCAATAGAAAAACTTCCATCCCAGTTTATTAGTATCTCTTTGGAGGAGAATAGATCGAAATGCATTCCACATAACGGCCAGTTTTGATATGAATCTATTGGCATGATAACTCTTTTGGACTACTTGTTTGAATTTGCAACTTTAGTCAGATGGTTCAGTGCAATCTGCTATATTATTAACAGCAAGTGGATCTGTTGTAAGTTGTTTATATTGCAAGTGAAAAAAATAATATCAAGAGATAACATAATGTTTATGTCCTGTCCTCCTTCCTACCCCCTTTCCTTTTAGAGTTGCCAGGGCTGCACTGTGTGCAGTATATCCAAGGACTGCAACAAGAAGCACAACAAGCCCTAAATGAACATGTCAGACTGATTCACAGAGAAGACCAGGACAGATTTGCCAAACTGAATGTGGCTCTTTCCATGCTCAGAACAATTAATGCCAGTGTTATTGCAGAACTTTTTTTCAGGCCCATCATTGGAACAGTAAATATGGATGACATGTTGTTGGAGATGCTTTGTGCAAAATTATGAAATCATATGTGAATGAAGCATGACAATTCAACGTGAAAAGTCTGATGACAAAACAGTGTAAAGTATTGTAAAATAAACTAACTTATTGTTTTTAAAGTGGCAATATTTTTGTATTCAGCAATGGAATGTTCTTTGAGTCCACTCCGTTTTATTAATTAGAAGTATCTTAAAGCATTTCATCAGCACATCTAAGTTCCCTTGAAAAATAAACGAGTAATTCTATGCATGTGTACCCTGAAAGGAGGTCTGTGGGGTTCAGTGACTTTTTTGTAGGACAAGAGTATATAGGACTGCAATTTTTGCTTTGTTTTCAAAGAAGTAAAAATATTCTGTGGTTTACAACATTAAAACCTAGACTAATCTGTGCAGTATGTATACAATATAGAAAGTATTCAATCAACTGCTATTACAGTTCCATATTTTTAAAGCATCTGTTTGATCAAAGAGGATGCAATATTTTGTCTTGCATCTCATACCTCTGTTTGTCCATTAATTTAGATTGAGCAAATTCACTTGACAAGCTTTAGAATGTACTTCATTATGTCTCAATCTAGAGAATAACACTAAATGGGATGGGGTGAAAAAAGTGTATTTATTTCTAGATAGAAGACAGATGCACACACACATACACAAATACAAGCTTTTGGTTCTCACAAATGTCAGTTCTAAGATATTGAATAAGATGTATTTGAATTTGAATCAAACTCAGTCCTGTAATCGGAATTGTCAGTGATTGCAAACAATTCACTTTTTAAAACCTTGGGTAAAATAGAATATGTAGATTCAAAGCTGTGGATCTGATTACAAGCATTCTTGTAATGCATTATATTAACCTAAAAGTTGCATCTCTCGTTAGAGGGATTAGAATGGGACTCTAATACAAATCTCTAACTGTATCATAAAAGCATCAGGTTTTGCTTTCTGTTTCCAAACATTTTTGTAATTATTTGAACTTACATACTTCATATGGCTAACTGCTTTTACCAGAAAATAAAAAGGGAGGAAATATTAAAAAATTAAAGCTTACACCCAAAATTAGTATACATTTTCTTAACTTTAGAATTCCATTTGCTAATTTGCAGAACAAAATCAGTGTTAAGTTACAGTAAATGCAGTTACTGATGAACCAATAGATGGGGAACAAAGAATGTTTCAGCAACTATTACTATTCTGCTAAAGTATGATGTATTTTTTGTGAAAATATGGAGACACTCTTTAAGACTTGGCAATTGTGCATCCTTAATTCTTGGTCATCTTAAAAGTTTAATAAGAACATTGTTTTTTAAACTTACAATGCTAGATAATATATTTTCAATATTGTTATGCATACACATAAAATTGTTAACCTGATACAGTCTACATACAATTTTTTGATGCACTTTCAAAATATTTCACAGAAAAACTGGAAAAAATAATGTATAAGTAATTTTATACTTATAAAGAGTATAAGTATAGTATAAAAATAGTAAATTAAGAAAAAGATGTGATTTCAAATTGTGTGAGAAGCATTAAAACAGATGAAGCTTGCATAATTGGGATTCACACTAAAAATCTGTTACATATAAATAGTAAGCTGCATGGATAAAAAATTGTACGTGCCCCATTAAAATTCAAAATTATATCTGTAAGTACGCAAGATCCCTTTGAAATGAAAACATAATTATTGTTTTTATTCTGCACGATATTCATTGTGAATTATTATGCACAAAAATCCTAAATAGCTCCGATTCTATGGAATTAAGTCTAAATCTTGCTAACTGGTGTGTTTCCTCTGAGAGTCAATATCACATCAAAAATAGTAGTTAACATATTTCCATTTATATAATGTATCATACCATTGGTGGAATGTGACATTTTATTACACACTGAAGACAAATTACCAGTCATCGTTGATCTAAATTTGGATTAATTGCTGCCCAGTAATGGATCCTATTTCTGTCGTTTTGCTGATTTTAATACTCCAATCCCTATCTCAGATAGGTATACAGAATATCCCTGGGTTCATGATGATGGATCAGAAGCTTTATATATTGCATTTGGCATATTCCTGAAAACTGAGATGAGAGGCATAGGATGCAACCTGAGGTTCTATAGACAGCAAATGTAAAGACGCACAGTGATAATGGCAGTTTATCATTTTTGTTGGAATCCAAAAGGGTGAATTGTGCATGGGAACATAACCTGCATTCTGATTGGCCTCATGCTCTGTCATGCGGTTTAAAACAGTGCCATATATTAAATTGTTTGGTTTTGTTTATTTTTTTTCTTTCAAAGGGAAATATCTAGCTGATATTTTATCCATGAAGTTTAGTATTAAGAAAAACAACAAAAATCCACAGCAGTTGTCCTTTGTAAATATGAATAGTCATGAAAACCCATTCAATGGGGGTTTTAAATTGTAGATTACAATAGCAGCAGACACAACAAATAAAAGCAATGAAAGGTCCAGCAAGCAAATTTAAAAGAGATGCCATTTAAACATCCAATTTTATAAATACTTAAACTGGCTAGGGTTACTCTCAGTACAATCCAATGACAGGCTGGTCCACTTAGAAATAAGTTCACTAATTGAAATAATTCCAGGTATGCATGTTTGGATTACAGTTTTCATCTTTAATCTGAAGTTATTGGTGAGCTGCATCATCATCATAAATTATTTAAAATGATTATACAGGGCTGTATTGATAAGTCTGAAAAATGCATTCCTGCCATATGTACGTATAAATATATATATTGTTTTATAAATTTATAACAGATCCCTGTTACCAGAAACAGCTTCTCCACTAAATGTTTTCCCCTCTCCTATCTCTGTTGAATACTTCTGGCATCTTCTCCCACACATTAATTTCTTTTTACTTTCTTCTTTCCTTGTCTAGTTTATCTCATCTACTTTTTGTTTCTTCTATGATCTAAAACATAGAATTTAAATCCTGAACATCATATCCTTTATCTTGAAAGCACTGCTTCTGGTTGCTAAGTAGCAAGAAGAAGCAACTCTACGTACGAAGCAGTGGAGATACTGCTCTGAGTCGTAATATTACAGATCAAAGAGGAATATAAGCATGGTAGTGATTTTATAAAACTCCCATTTCAAAAAGCTGAACAGGCCAAGTCTGCCTTCTGGTTATTTTTGAATTGTTTACTGCAACTTATTCCAACCGACTGCTTTCCATCTATCTCCATCTATTCTGACTTTCTTCATTGTCAGTCAGTGTGGCCAATGGAATCAGTGAAAATGGACCTATGACATGATAATTGTTATTTAATGAAAATATTATTGTGTACATACACACACGGGGAAGCAGAAGAAGAAATGAAACAGATACGGGCTGAAAATGGTAAATCATCATGTGCCACACCACTTGATAGGATAATTCAATAGTCGTGTATTGATTTTTTAGGCTGCCAAATCAAAAAGACTGAGGGCAGTGAGAGTACATTGCTGCAGCTATAGACCAGTCACTGCAATATGGAGAAAAAATAAGGAAGAATTATGCAGTTCCAAACTAGGATCAGGAGCTAGCACGGTGCAGCAAGAATTCCAGAGAACCAGTGCTGCTAGCATTAACCATGTACAGTACATATTTTCCTATTTCTTTTCTGAACCATTTTTTTCATGTAAAAAGTCTGAAAGCCTCATTGTAGGATTTTCTTAGCTAAAAGTGATATTATCAACTGTTTCCTTAATTATCCTAGTAACTACAGCTTTTATTAGGAAGTAGCTGCTGTTAATTTTGTGCAAATTATGATTTGCAGAGCTGGATTTTCTCCATCTTTAATTATAAGTTTTTATTGTTGATCAATGGAACTATATCTGGCATTGCATTTTCATTAAGAAACCTGAGGTTTTAAAAATAGAAAATAGTTTTAAAAAATGGTGATGCATTCTGCTTTTTAAACTAATTCCAGAAGTTGTCTAATAATCTCTAGGATTTCTATTAAATGATAAAGATAATTCTACATTTCCTGGCCAAATATTAAAATTTAAGTGAGTGTAATATATTAAGTGTTTTTATTATAGATTTTGAGTTATTAAAAACTTTTGAATAGTATATTGGTAAAAACACAGATAAATGACACAAATTTTTCTGGGTGTTTGAGAATAGGAATACTTCATCTAGTGGCTACTTTAGGTATTGCAGTTCATATAAAGGTATTCTGATATAGTATGTTTTTCTATTCCATCTCATGAAATAGGCTACTACCGTTAATGTATTGCTGAAAACCATTTATTGAATTACACCTTATCTTTTAAAAATATTCATGTGGAAATGAAATATGAAGTATCAGGCTTCATATTCTATCATGGAAGGGAGGGAGGGAGAAAGATTTTCCTGCGGTGAAATAATGTTAAAAATCAGCTATGTTAAAATTTAAATTATACAGAATACTTGAAAAGCAGGCACTATACAATGTAAGTTGTGAATAAATTATACTTGAAGGAATGTGCAGGCAACTCAAAATCTTTCTGTCCTGATAAAAATATATAATTAAATGAAAGTGAAAATAACCACAGTTGTGACATCTCAAAATTAATGGCAATAGTACTGAAAAAAAAAAAAAGTGGGCAAATTGATCTGGACTATTGGCCATTCTGTTCCCTTGGGTGGGGTTCTCCTGGACATAATGCTAATTTAAAAATTCAGTACATTTGGCACCACTTTTCTCAAGGTAAAAGAGAAAATGTCTAAGGTTTTGATCCGGACATGATTCCTTCTTAGTGGTACATTTAATGAAAAAGCCAGGTAGGAAGGCTTTGTCCATGATTTATTCCTTGGAGAATTTATAGAAATCCATAAAAATGAGAGACTGCAGACCATTGGGGGCATGATTATACAGTAAAAGGCTAAACTAAACTTTTTCATACATGCCATGGCCACCTTGTAACTAAATAAGTGTAACATCACCATATTCCATGAATCCAAAATGTCATCTAACATATATAACAATTTCATGAAAATTCCTTGGAGAGAACTTCTGAGGCTAATTGCATTTAATAAAATTAAATGCAAAAAGAACAAAGAAAAGAAAAGGAGGAGAATATCTTTACCAACACTAGTTATATGTGGCTTGGAGTGTCTTCGATCACTTCTGGCTGAATTGCCAACTGCAAAGGCAAAGATAGTGGCCTACCATGGTTTTGTTTTCATGATATCTTTTGCAGCAACTAGAAGACCTTAAAAGACAATTGCTGCATGGTCGATTTCGGTATCTGTGACTGTGTGCTGCCAAAGCCAAGCCACTCTGTGCTGAGACCAGCAGAAGTCCAGAGAGGAGGCTGGCAGAATGACCTTAGGATAAGGCTGGAGTTGGAGATTCAGTTCCCATTATTCCCAGCATCATAACCAAAGGCAGGGAATTGTGGGTACCATTGTTCAACGGGGAGGACATGAATCTGCTTTCCATACTTGGCTGAAGTTGCAGGCAGGGAAGAAGTTACCTCTCTTTGCCTGACCTTTATGGGACTTCCCAGACAAAAGAAGCATCAGATCATCCTCCCTGCCTCCAGGCATCCATTTCCTTGGTATCCTGGTGAGGGGGGAGGAGGCCAGAAACAACCCGCTTGGTCTAAGCCTGAAATACTGAGCAAACTCTTCTCTTTTACAGATTCATTTTGCCATATTGAGTGATCCATCTGATAATGTCAAAGCCTAAAGTACAATTATACTTGAGCTTGGCCCCCTACATCTGGCCTCTAGGCTAACACCCTTGGCCCTGCCCCTGCAACAAGGCCCTGCCTGCAAGCTCTTCATCCCCAGGGTTTCCAAGTCTAGTTTTATACAATTTTTTTTTTTTTGTCTGCGCTCAGTCATTGCTGACCCTGCAGTGACTGCTTGGACAAGTCCTTGCAGTTTTCAAGGCAATTGTTTTTCGGAAGTGGTTTGCCAGAGCCTCCTTCCTAGAGCAGAGCCCAGCTGGCGAGCTCAGGAGGCGGGGTTTCCATTGCTTCGCACCCTTTTCGGGCGCGCGCAGTTTTTCGCGCTTACTGGCAACTGCTCCCAACTCCTTTTTGCAAGGCGCCGCCAGTATTTTTCCTCCCACCGGAGTGAGAGTACCCATTTTTCTACTCACATGAGTTTTCGACCTGTTGGGTTGACAGGAACTGGGGAGGAAACAGGAGCTCACCCTGTTTAACGCGAAGGCTGGACTCAAACCGCTGAAGCGTCGACCATTTCTGGCCGGCAACTTTCAGTGTCATGAAGCCGCTGCGCCACCGTGTCTTCCATGTTTTATACAATAGGTTTGGTGAAAGCAGACTCACTTCATTCAGGTGAAGCCAGGCCTCCTCTGCTTGTGTGGCAGGTGTGAGACTAGGCTGCAGCTGCCATAACCTAAAGATGAAGCAGGCAACATAAGCAGAGAGGACAAAAGCCAGGAAACATATCTATGAGATCCCTTCAGGGAGGTAGATAAGAAGGAAGCAAGTCCTTAAGGAAAATTAAGGAACAAACAAAGGACCTGAACCAGAAAGAGGAGGTTGGGCCTGAGCACATGGAGGCCCTCGCCCCAATCCCATCAACTTGTACTTTTGGGGATAAAAGGGGTCCCAAAGCCCGCCCACTCTGAGTCGTCTGAGTCATCTGAGTCTTCTTGGTCATCTGAGTCATCCAGACTTGGCGGCTCTAGCTAGTGCCTGGCAGCCTAGTTAGGAAGGGCGTGGGTAAGTGTGTGTATGTGTATGAGAAGAGCAAATATACCTTGCAACCAGTAAAGTTTTGCTGTTACTTTAAATTCACTGGGTCTCCGTGTATTACAAAGAACCTCTCGTGCCCCAGTGTTCGGTTGGAAGTGATTTGTGTGTATCCCCAATTATTTCCCTGCTGTTGACCAGGGCTGTGTGTCTGTCTGCTCCAGCCGCACCTATCTGGAAAACCCAGGTAGAAAGCAAGGGGGGCTGACAAGATCTGTGTGCCTCAATAGGCTGTGCGTGTGTGAGTGATTTGTGTGTATCCCCAATTATTTCCCCGCTGTTGACCAGGGCTGTGTGTCTGTCTGCTCCAGCCGCACCTATCTGGAAAACCCAGGTAGAAAGCAAGGGGGGCTGACAAGATCCGCGTGCCTCAACAGGCTGTGAGTGTGTGAGTGACTGACCATAAGCCGAACCTGGGAGCAGCGTCTGTAACACAGGGAAGGGGGAAAAGCCCAGATAATCAGAAGCAGGAAACTTCTATGAACAGAGTGGCTCTCTTGGAAGGTTCAGACATCCCCCTTTCCCCACTGAGTAGGAACATCTAGGAAGAGGTTGAATGGCACCTAAGTAGTATTCCAGCTCACACACCCCCCCCCTTGGCTGCTGCATTTTGTGTTAACGTTGGTACTCTATGCTGGCCTATGACCACAATAAATATTTAATTTGATTTGGTACTGAGGCAATTGTGATGCTGCCGTGTACTTAGAAGCAGCAACATGAGTAATGCTATATCTAGGAACATTACCATTGTTCCCAACTTCTCCCAACTTCTTTAAGTGGTCTTGTTGCTTTGCTGAGAAACTGGAACAGAAGTCTTTGAAAGCACTCTGTAGCAAGCCTCTTGTTTTGGACATTCTTTAGGACAAGCTACAATCCTTTAAAGATGAGCCATTACCCACTTGTCCCAAAGGACTTGGATTTTGCTGGGACCAAGAGCAGATTAAAGTGCCCTAGGACCCAGGATTGGACTCCTTGGGAATAAGTACCCCATAGAATTTCAGGGAGAAAGCTTTGAAGTTGAATTACCACTGGAACATCCCTATAAATATGAATAATAAAGCATCTTTGTGCCACAGCAAGCAGGACATTAAAAATTACCCCTTAACCATTAGGAACAATACATGTAATGAAAAAGATATAGGAACAGAAATTTCATTTAAAAGTGCATATTAAGTAGGAGCAGCCTTTCCATTAGGCAGAGGGGACAGCTATCTCCAATGGCATATGCTAAGAAGCCCCAAATAGAGCTATACAGTATGTTATACCTTGTAATATCTTCAGGCTGATCTGAACTAAACTAGTTCCCTTAAGTGCAGTGGAGGGAATTATGGCATGAAAGAAGATGGAAAAGATTTAACCATTGGTTTGGTTAGTCTATCCAGCTTTTGTATAAGGAATCAAGTATGGTAGAGAAAGTGCCATGATGCCTTCTGCTGTAGGCAAACCAGAACTAGTGGTCTGAAGAAAAAGGCAGAACCTTTCAATAAATGTGATTATTCCAAGAATAATCAAATATACAAGAATGTGCCAGAACTCAGGAAAACCCTGGGATAAAAAGATTCAGACAGTACTTTACTGAAAATCACCATCAATAGCACATAGCTCAACACTTCAGATCTCTGAAGTTCCTTAGTAGTATTAATGTTCAAGTGTTCCTTGGTTCCTTTCTTTTGAATTCTGATGGGTACAACCTTGTGTGTATCTTTCAGTGTTTACTGGCAGCACACATGAGTAATGCTACATCCAGGAACATTACCTTTGTTGTCCAAAATGTTGAATATTTTGGTACCTATTACACTGACATACTTTTCTAATAAAATAATAAAAGCAAGTGTTAAGAGACGCAACCATTCTCCCTATGACATATTATTGATTAATGTTATAAATTAAATATTGCCCATGCTTATGATATGAAATGCTTGCCAAATTGCCAAATATTGATTCCTATATTACTATGGAATGTATGCAGCCAAGATATATATCTAGGAACTTCTATTATTTAATTACCTCATTAGGCAAGTTAAACCTTATGGCTATTCTTTATTTATATTTGCTTAGATTGTCAGATAGTTAAATAACGTACAAATAGCAATCTGAAAATTCAGAACAGCATATCTCTCCCCATCAGATACTACATTTCTAGTTAATCAGAAAGGTGAAATGACTAGATACAGTGACTTTTTTAATTGATCAGTCTTAATGATAGATATAGTACATTCTGTTGTTATCTTACTGTCTGATTGACAGCTTTAGACTTCTTTTCCTATATACACATTCTTTTTACACACACAACCTGAATAGTTGAATTTGGCATTTCAAGTTAATTCTTTTCAAAGACTTTTTAAATAGCCCAGCATCTTTCTAGCATCAGTTCAAGAAGAAATTAGCACTCAGAAATGAATTCTCAACAAGAACAGCTAATCTCTTTTGTTTGCTGCATGTTCAAAGTAGACACTTTAAATCAGTAGTTAAATACAATAATTACTGCAGACCTTTTACCTCAAGAAGAGTTCATGCTTTTATTTTAAGCGTACTTGCAATCAAGAGGAGAAAAGACACAGTAAGTGAGTGAGTGAGAGAATGAGTGAATGAGTGAGTGTGTTAGTGTGAGACAGAGTGAGAGATTCAATTGCACGCATTGCCTATTGACAAGTAGTAGGTATTTTAAAACATCTAGAATATATTTAGAAGAGCTGTGAAGATTCAAGGACTTGCACAATCCTAGATCTTTTGAACTTCAAATATGCATTCACTTGGTACTAGAATGTTCAATATTTTCTTGAACACAGTAAGGCTCCTGTTAATTTAACTTCCTACTATTTGCAGTGGCCAACCAGATAACAACAGAAACTTGAGTTCAGAGGTTCTGTCTTGCTATTGTTTCCAGCAGCCAATAATTAGAGTTATCATGTATCTGATCCTGGAAATGGTGATTATTACTACTACAGACTGATCAGCCATGAAGTTGCCTGATATTCCTTTAAATTGATTCAACTTGGCAACCTTCATATGCTGTGATAATAAATTCAATAATTTATGCATTGAACAATAAAGTGCTTCCTTTTGTCTTGAATCTCAATTTTATTACATGGCCTTGTATTTTAATGAGTAGCAAAAGACATAAACCTTTTTTCCTGATTTACTTACTATACATACTCATATCATGAGCTTCCTCACTCACTTTTTTTCCTTACACTAAAAAGCATTAACTTTCTAACATTTCTTTTTAGGACAATTGTCCTGATCATTTCTTACACGTTTGCATCTTCACAACATTCTTTCTGATAAATAGTACTGTACCTATCATTCCAAATATATGTGAAAGTTATTTTAATAAACATGTAA
Organism: Python bivittatus; assembly: GCF_059951505.1. Taxonomy (NCBI): domain Eukaryota; kingdom Metazoa; phylum Chordata; class Lepidosauria; order Squamata; family Pythonidae; genus Python; species Python bivittatus. The sequence continues at coordinate 28,676,664 of NW_028277074.1, forward strand.
TCATGGCTGCTAGTTTATTTACAGTTACTTTATGAATTAGCTTATGCTATGGAAATATGCTTCTTTTTTTTAGCAGCTATTGTACTGAATAGCAAATGGTTCAAGCAATACTCCAAGATCATTTTATGGTCAGTCACTGTCACTTAGGACCTCCTCAAATTATTTTGCCATCAAATTATTTTGCTGTCCAGGAATCTTTTTTCTCTGAAGAAGAGAATCCTCCATGAAATGTATATAAGAGAATACAATTTAACAATTTAATTCTGGAAATGAGTGTTTAATGCTGATGCCCTATATATCAAAAGTTCATACCCTGAGGCTGTCAAGTGATCAGAAAGAAAAGTTATTACATATAGGACTTGAGAAAAATTATATTGAATTTTAATTAAATGGAGATAACATTAAATTTAGCTCCCCATCCCACACCAAGCTTCTCTCACTATAATTTAGTAAGTAGCTCTATATGCTACTCAAAGGCCAAGGATAGCCTTTGCACACCATGCTCCTAACAGTTATTTGGCAAACCTTTTGACTCTATGGAATGTTAGAATTGTAGTTGGAGTGGACATGCAGAAGATTGTACAAAATTTTTTAGAACCAATAATAGTAAGAGTTGATGCTAAAGTCTCATAAAAATGCTAGTAAATAATCCATTCCTAAAAGAAAGAAGTAGATTCTATTATTTATTTATTTATTCATTAAAAACTTGTGAATCATGCCTAATCCTCAAGATGGAACTTAATACTCTGAGGAGATCCAACAATATTTAAAGGAACATTTAAAAGAAGCTTAAAAGCTGAAACAAGGTAAGAGCTCTTAATCTAATGCTTTCTTAAAGAATCAGGTTTTATGTGTCACAGAAATGAATACAATTTTAGTGCACTGTCAATCTTTGTAGACAGAGTCTTCCACAATAGTCTAACCACGAAAACATTCTATACTTATTGCCTTCATGTATAACCTCTATGTATGAGGGTATACAAAGCAGTGTTCCAGACAATGATCAGGACATATAGTGAGAGAAAGTACTTTGTGAAGCCCTTTGTTAATTTTTTTTTCATATTTCCATTTCATTTTTTACATAAAACAGTAAAGCTCAGGGTTCTGAAATACAGAACAATTGGTATGGTTGCTGAATAGTCCAGTTCCTAAATTTATCTCCAAACTCTAGATATTCATTCTGTCTTCATGTGGGTGGTTAGTTTCCTCAGTCTTTCTATTTAAAACAAAACTCCATTATTGATCTAATTAGCTATATAAGGCAAGATATACAAGTATATACAAGAAATCAGAATTTCATATTTCATAATGATGAATGTAGAAAGTCACAGGTAGGAACAATATATAAAAGAAATAATGAAATCCATAACATTATCAAAATATTAAAATAGCAGGAAGCCACATCAGGAATTATTAGACTGTAATTTTGAACATTCCCAACCAATGACCATGCTTTTTAAAGCTGATAGGTATTTGAATTAACAATACTGAGAATCATACACTCATCCATTGAATAGAAAAACAAAACAATTGTATGTTATTATAAAATAGGAAGGGACTGTTTAGGCTATCAAGTCAAATCTCCTGACTGCGCAGTGCATGAATTCAAATTAAAGAAACATTCAAAAGTGGAGATGTATTTTCTATCCATCACATGGGTTATGAATATCATATAGGTTATTGGTTCCATGATTGAACTGCTCTTATTCTTAGGTTTTCTTCCTAATATTCACTTGGAACATCTCTTCCTGTAACATAAATCTATTATTTCATGTTCTGTAGTAATAGAGAAGTGTCCTTGATGATAGAGAATAGGTATTGCAGTCTAAAAGAGATATCATCATCATCATCATCACATCACATACACTGTGCTTGAACTCTAGAGGAAAGGCAGGATATAAATCTAATGAGTCAACCAATAAACCCATAAATAAAATTCTGACTCGTACTCAGTTTAAAGTACTATTACAAGATCTGTTCTACAAGTAACATTACACAATCATGTATTCCTAGCCTAATTCTATACCTTTCTATATTATTTCTGTTTCCAATGTGAAGAACTTTGGATTTGTCTATGTACATTTCTTTCTATAACTTTCAGCCCATTTCTCTAACTTACCAAGATTGTTTGAATTTTATTCCTAAGGTATTAGCTATCTTGTCCAATTATGTGTCATGTGAAAATTAATACCTTTTCCTTTGACCAAGACATTAATAAAAATGTTGAAGAGTTAAAGCTTAGGATTTGAACTCTGCAACATCCCACTTTAGTCTGCAACATCAGGGAACACTGATGAGCACACTCTGAGTACAATTTTTGAGGCAGCTATATATCAATTTAATTTTCCTGCAATCCAATAGACACTTAAATTAGCATGTACATCTGAATGTGAGGTCTATTTTGTTAAATGCTTTCTAAATCAAGGTATATTATGCCTGGGACATCCCCACAATCTATTAAGTGTTTGGTTTTATTAAAAATGAGATACATTTAATCTTATGATTAGGCAATGCTGACATCTGGTAATTACTGCATTATTTTCAAAGTATATCTATCTATTCTATCATCTAGCTATCTATTATCTATCCATCATCTATCTATCTATCTATCTATCTATCTATCTATCTATCTATCTATCTAATTTTTGTGGTTGCCCAATTTGAAAAAATGTGACTCTTGGAGACCTAAAAACAACAAACAGCAAGAAAACAATACAGTTAAAACAAGAACAAAAATCAATAATAGAACCCCAAATTTCTATTACCATCAGCAAGTTCCTTCATACTTCTGGGGTATAATTCATCTGATCCTGTACATTTAAATTCACTGGTAATAAACATGTATTGCTTGACTATGTTGCTTATCCTTGTGAATGAAAAAGCCAGTTTCTCTCCTTTTGGCTAAGAATATCTCAAGAGATTGTCTTGCAGACCCTTTTGGGCTACTGTAAAGATATAACCAGTGGCTAGAACTGGTATCATGGCAGCAAAATCCTCTGTTCTCTCTCTGTATACTTGCTTAAGGTTGTTTGATCTCCTGTGACAAAAAAGAAAGTTAATTAAAAATGTGGAGAAATTCCAGCAAGATTGATGGAAAGTCAAATCAGTCTTAGACCTAATACTTCCCATGTAGAAGCCTCCTGCTCCAGTTGTAGCAAGAAGAAACAACTAACTTAATTTTCTGTTCAGACCTCTATGAGTCTAAATATAGGACTCACAGATCAATTACAGGCATGTAATTTTCTTCTTGATATGTTGACAGGCATGTGTCCTGCATTTCTGGGTTATGATACATGATGAGATGGCCAGGGTGCCAATAAGATTCATCTAGATTAGTGACCATCCGCTCAAGTCTCAGCAACTTGAGTTGCCCTCAGATTAAGGATTTATGAAGAAAAGAATTAAAATATATAGCGGACTAATATCTTCTTTGCTAAAAAGTATTCAGCCAATCTTTCCTGAGACGTAAACTTCTATTGTCAATTAATTGCAAAATGTGTATTTCCACTATAAATCAATTTTAATTCCTGCTATATTATTGGCATTTTTAAAAGTCAGGTGCAGAAATACTGTACAGTGCTGCTTTAAAGTACTTGCGTATTTGTTTTGAATAGAATAGCCTTGGAATACAAAACAAATATTAAAGGTAGAGAAAACTCTTAAGGTATTGTGTGGGATTCTTATTGCCACCCGGATAATATGCATGCAATTGTTGTGATCTGGTTGATGCAATGGCAGCTGAGGCACTAAAACATAAAGCTAATATGTATGGAAAGGCAAAAAAAAAAAAAGATCATTAGCAATTATCATATTACATAATTCAGACAAATATGTTCATTTATTATTTAATTTGATTTTTGTGCCACCTAACTCCAGATTGACTCATGGATCAAATCGTTAGGTGGGGCTTAGTATTAAATTGTATTGTGGGGCAGATCTACTTAAGTTAACTAGGCAAACTTTTTATTTTGGGGGGCAGCGTAAGGATTTCTTCTTTTTTTCTTCAGGTTGTAAAATTATATCTATATTTACCCCAGTTTGACACTATGTAAGTATAGTTGTCAACTCCTGGAGTGTTTTGAGAACTGGGTACCATGACATTCATGCTGCAGGATTCATACAAACAAATCTGTCTGGTTAATGGATTGACAGACAGGTTAATAAAGTCATAAAGAGCTATACCTTGGGAATAGTTTCAGTGCAAATGAAATTGTACTAGTTGTTCTAAAACAAGACACTTAAGCAGTAGCTAAACACACACACACATACACGCATGGTTCCTCAAGTAACCAGGCCCTAAGCCATGGTTGATTGTTCACTGTTATTTGGTCATAGATTGTGCAAAGATGTAAAAAACTTTGTATACTCTTGGAGATATAAACATATGGTTTATTCCTCCTGCCCTTCAAATTAATGGATACTTGGTGAATCATCTTGTTCTGAAGTTGGGTAGTTCATATAAATAGCCATCTCTGCCCCTGGAACCCACCTCAGCCCTTATAACAGCCCTTAATATTCAGTGTTCTTAAGGTAGCAGAAAACACCTTAACTGAAAGTATTGTTTTGTCTTCCAGGGTCAGTTAGGTTGGATATTCTGATCTTTAATTCTATTAAAATAACTCAAGATTTTAAATCTATTTAGGTAATAAATTTCCATGTAGAATTTAAAACATGAAGAAGAACATATTCCTCCCTTCCAACTCATGTTGGCAATATCACTGAAGGGCCATCTTTAGGAGTATACATGTAAGGTCTTCCTTGTGAGACTGCAGAGTTCCAGCTCATGTGGAATCATTTGTGTGTACCCAAGTGTCTGCTACAGAAATACTTGATGTGCCCATGGATAACAGGCTGTTTCTTAGCAGATCAATTTCAATGGCTCTTAGTACAAATATTCCTGCACCTATCCTTTCAAGTTGACACCCACACTCACATCATTTGTTAATGTCTTTTCTTTTCATAGAAATTGATAGGGCTGACCTGGACTTCAAATTCAAAAAGAGCATCCATGCTTCAGAGAGTTGTATGGATGTTCACAGAATACCTATCGGCAACTTTTAAAAGCAGCTTTAAGCAGCTGAGGGATAGTGCAAGGTTTGGTTTAAAGGTTTGCCTTCATCTGCTGTGTGTGCAACCATTGGCTGCTCCGAAACATTTTTTTCCCTTTTGCGATAAAATGTTTATCAAAGAAAAATGATGTATAACAGAACCTTTATTTATTTATTACCACAAAGTAATAAAATATTCCTTCTACTGAAAAGCTTTCATCTACTTTTATGAAGTTTGGGAAGCTTTATTTCCAATATAGGGCAAACAATTATGTGAAAGAAAAACAGGTTATTAGTACTTTCTAAGAAAATCAAAATGTAAAGGAATGAAGCAACAAATCTCCTGAATCTATTTGTCTTAAATTTGACAGATCTATTACATTTTTATTACATTAGCAGATTTTATCCAATTCTGTTAAGGAATAAAAAGAACATTTCAGCAGCTTGTGGATTTCCCATAATAGTTAGTAGAGGCTTAAAAAAAAAAAAAGAAGAAGAAATCTGCTTTCCAAATCTCATTTAAAATTTGGCCATAAGTCAGACCAGAGAGTTTCCAAATCTTGGTCTCTTTCACGAATCAACAAGTTGGGGTCTGAACAAATATGCACACGTTATTACCAGGAAAGATTTAAAGAAAAAGCTGATTTTTTTCTTTGCTGTTATTCATCGATGCAGAGATACAACCTGTAGATGGCACTCTTCACTTACTGTAATCTCTAATATCAAACATGACAATGGCATGTCCTTTTGAAAGAAGAAGGAACTTACACAGCTCATACTACTATTTTAGGAAGTTTCTAAAGATCCCTTTACTTCTAGCCTTTGTATAAGAGAATACAAGATCACTTGGTCTGAATTCCCACTTTTCCATACAGTAAAACTGCAGCAATTGTATTAACTCTCTCCCCTTCTCTCTCCCTCTTTAAATAAGAGTTGTAAGGTGCAGCATGCAAGATTCAGTTGCTCTCCTTCCATAGGAAAAAGTGTATGATCCATCTAAAACTTATTCTTGCAAAATTATGGAGATTAGGGTTTTTTAAAAAATATTTATATGACTTTTAATATTTGAATGAAGTCTAAAGTAAGCAATTTACATATTTTCCATGGGGTCATACATGTAACAGCCAGTATTTTCTGTTGTCAGCAAATTCCCAGTTATATTTTTACATATCTGAAGTAAAGGTTTCACTTCTCTGTACTTGGGATGTATCATTCTATACTTTTGCACCAAGCATTACATTTGGAATTTGAAGGCTGCACTTCAAATAGGGAGAGAGGCAGAAGCAAATCTACCTTTTTTATAATGTAAATAAAATTAAAATTGTTAAATACAGTTAATATTATTATTCTCTCCCTCCCTCTCTCTCTCACACACATTTACACATTTGTGTTAACAAGTACAGACATGTGGCATTTTTTTAGAAGATTGTGGGGGCCCTACATGAAAAACCTGAGAAATACAGGCACTCTTAGGGCTTCAGAATACGCACTCCCCACTTAAATAATACGATGCAATTCTTACAAGTTATTTAAAGATGTTACTGTAATTGACATTTATCTGAATATTGGGCACTTGCTTTATCCTTTACAGTGCCTTTTTCCATACTGAATTATATGTAGGATCTTGCAAAATAAAACTAATGGAGCCAGAACACAAAGGTGTACAGCTATACAAGTCAGATAATTACAGTGAAGTGTCTTATCTACTTCCTTTTCTCTCAGAATTCTTTTCATTCTGTCTTTTGATTCCTCAGCCCTAATGTTTTCTTAACCCTTCAGTATTACTTGGCAGATGAGGTGAGCTGTTCTTTTTAATCCTGACAGCTTCTTCTGCAACAATCTCTGTAGCCTTTAAATAGCATTTACCCAGGGTTTACCATCTTATATCTGGCAGCTTCTTTAAAAGTCAGATGTGAAGGTATAACTTATTCCCAGATGAGCAGATGTCTCTCTCTCTCTCTCTCCCTCTCTTCCCCTCCTTCCCCTTCCTTCCTCATAGCACCATACTGTAAATGAAGCACTAGTTGAAACTTATTTTCAAATCTATGAGAATAAGTATACATAAATATTGTCATCAGGAAACAGAACTTAATAAAAATGCAATAGTTATTAATTACCCAAATGTACATTGTAAGAAGGAATAAAATAATAATAAGTTGCACAGAGAAAGCTACTAATTAATTCTGCAAGACCAAATTTCTTGAAAGTAAATGTTCTAGAAAGACCATCCTTGGAGAAGCAGATTGCAGAATAGCAATTAAGAGAGAGGAAACAAGAATAGTAAAAATGAAGATTTACATGGGAGCCTAGTAAGAAATCACACATCCACAGAATTGGAAGTTCCTCATTTATTAATTTCTCATATTTATGTCATCACCATTTATAGTAGTTGCCCAAAGCAAGCTGCAAGGTGAGATAGAGAAGATGAGCAGATATATAACTTCCATGAGAGTTGCAGATCATCCACTTTCAATGTAAGACTCAGAATGTTATAGGCCTCTGGCTTTCCATCTTTGAAAATATTTTCAGAACACATATTTCTTCTGATTGCTTCTATTTGTTGTCTATATGCTGGATAGACTGACTTCCTTGTTGGTTCTTGGAATTATTCAGTTATGATAATCAACACATGTCCAGAGCCTGGTATTTGCTTTAGTAAGTTTTACATCAAATCAAAACTTTATTAAGTTCATTTACCAGAAACCCATGAGAATAAATAAAAGAGCCAGTTTGGTCTAGCGATTAAGACACCAGACTGGAAAGCAGGAGACGGTAAGTTCTACTGCTGCCTTAGGCATGAAAGCTGTCTGGGTGACTTTGGGCCAGTCACTCTCTGTCAGCCCAACTCACCTCACAGGGTTGTTGTTGTGGGAAAAATAGGAGCAGGAGGAAGGAATATTAGGTATGTTCACTGCCTTCAGTTATTTATAAAAATAAAAAAGGCAGGATAAAAAAAATCTAAAAACAGCAACAACATTCAACAATTTTCATATTCGAGCAAAGTTGCTGCTGTAGGTTATCATTCTGCCCTGTAATGGTAACCTTACCATAGCATAGCTATATCACTGAGTAGCAATTTTTAAAAATAGCTGCAGTAGCTACTGTCTTAAATTGGACTAAAAGGCATCATCTAGAAAAACATGATCCATGGATTCAATCATACTTGATTCACATGGCCATTATTTCTGCAATTTGTGGAATCTGCCTTCCAGGATGGCTGAAGGGAAAATATTAAAATAAGCCCTGGAAAAGTCCCATCTATAATTGGAATAAGTAAAAGAATACAAATATTCTGCAAGTGCAAGTCTCTATATTTCTCTCTGCAGTTGGGAGATCTTTGTCATAAATCTCAACTCATTCTGTATCTCCAATCTATTGCTTAATTATTTCCTTGGCCTTATCCAAACCCTAAATTAACAGGAATCCAAGAGGCTGTATGTGTTTAACTTATCATGTGACTCTATCAACAAGATGTAAAACTACTCATACAGCATCTTTCTAGTTTTAGCTTTACAACTCACAGTTTCCTTTGCAGTTCTCCCTCTATGTGAGGTTTCCTGCTTCCTTTTTTATTACACTTTTTCAGCATGGAGCCTCCCTGGAAAATGTTTCTAACATCACATCACTGAGCTCTGTGATGTGATGTTAGGTATAGAGCCAATGTTATCTATTGGCCTTTACTTACAGAGTTATATGTTATATACTTTTGATTATATAATCAAAAACATAATCACACTTCCTTTCACTTTTTCTGTTAGACTTTGTGTACATGGAATAATGTATTTGGGGGCCAATATTATCATTTCTTCAGCCTAGACTATTATAATAAACATTTTTTTGCTTTTGCCTTATAGAATAAAAAATAGTAGGTTAACAGAATATTAGTAAAAATGCACAATTTTAAATAAATTTATAGTTTGAAGGAAGAGTAAGTGGCATATTAATTGCAGATGGGAAATCATCTAAGTCTCTCTCTCTCTCTCTCTCTCTCTCTCTCTCTCTCATAGTATAATTAAATATTGTCCTTATTTTGTCCTATTTAGGTGTCAGCCAATGGTATTGTCCCATTTTCCTTTACTTCTACCTATAGCCAATCTAAAACCTGCTTCATTTTGATACTGTATGCATATCATGTCTTGCTTAGAGCCCCTCTGCAGTCCTCATGGACATGTGAAAAGGTACCAAAGGAATGCACAAGACTTTAAATAGGTTGCAGTGAACTTGACTACTTCCTTCTTACCCATGCAGCATTATATGTACAGTCTGATGCTGGAAAGATGCCATTATGTATTATTTTAGATCAGCAACATATCCATGACTATTCTAATAGTACACGATCATTTTCAATGTCTGTTGGTTTATATTCTTTGATGTTACCATTTTTAAATTAGCCAATGGAGACAGTGCATACATAAAGATCCTCATTTGTGCCATTTGGCTAATGTTCTCTGCCTTCCATCCTTAAGAACACGATCTTGGAAACTTCCCAGTAAATATCCATATATCTTTTAGTACTCCATATTTTTTGCTATTTTGCTGTTACTAGGTTGGTAACATTTGCCTCTATAGACAAATGTTAAGAATAGTGGGATATCATACATTTGTTTTGTAAGAATGTACAATCCTCATTAAAACACATTAAATCCCATGGTCTTTGGCTTAGAATCACACTTTAAATTCAGGGTACATGCAGTATATTTTAGAAAGATGAATATTTAATCTGATATTTGAGTAAGAATCTATATTTCCAGTATTTTATGCTCTGGCACAGGTGGAGTAAAAAATAACGCATGGTCTGAACAATATATTGTCATAAATTAACTTAATGATTCTCAATAGAAATTTGATACCTGTACCCATGTGTGCCCATCTTGGTAATGGCAATCCCTTGAGGGCAGAGGTTCACTTCTTCCTCCTGCTGAATACATGTTCAAATCATAACTATATTTTCCCGCAAGATCGTGTAATGTATTGAGGTCTGCTCCTAATGTACATAACTTTTATATTGCCCAATAACCCTTTTTTTCCAAAATGCAATCACTTGCATTTATTCTTTTACTTGCAAAGTTCCTTAATGCAGGCTTTTAAAATGAAAACTTCTCCAGTGTTTTTTTTTTTTTTTTAAGAAATATATCTGCCTCTATTTGCATGCAACATTCAGGAAGATTTTTTTGGAAAACAATGACTTATGGTAGCTTCTGTTTGCTATTGAAAATAAATGAGAGTGAATGCCAACATTTGCTTCCATTGGCATTTTTGATATGAAATTCTTTTACGACTCAACTCCAGACTGTTGCATTTTCTAGAACCCTGATTGGCTTTCGTCTTTTTTACTTTCTTCTGAAACATCCAATGCCTTCCCATCAAGGCGGTATGCTCTATCGCACTCTCAAAAAATCCATGGTTTCTGAGAAAGCACTCCTTCTGGCTTGGCCAGACTTACTGGGTGAAATCTGATTCTTAGAGTCCATAGCATTAATGTCTTGAACTCTCTTTGCATGTAGCATTACAAAACCTTCAAATACTAATTGCTCCCAATACCCCATTTTCAGAGTTTTACCTGACCAAAGGAAAATAATCAAGAAATCAATTCTTTTATTTTTCTGAATGTTTCATTGCTCAAGATAATTCAGATGTCCATTATGGAAGCTGCATTGCCTTCTGTATCTTATTTCTTGTTTGTAAAATATCTTGCTTTTTTTATAATTTCAGCCACTGTTTCCTGTGCCATACAAATATATACAGCGAGCGTGATATATTAACAAGTGACAGAACCACCTAGCTGACAATAGCCTTCATTGGCCTAAATGACCTTTGCTGTCTCAATGCTTGGCATTTTCTTCAGATAAGGGGATGTATAATTAACATAATTATTCATATTCCCATGACTGTCCATTTATTCTGGTTACAACGTCCTTCAGTATATAAAAAACTAATACAAATTCAGAAAATTTCTACAAGAGACCACAGGATTCAAGCTGTATTTAATGGCATCTGGATATTGCATATTTTATTCCTGATCACCAAACTGCATCAAATGTATATTAAAGAAGTAATAACATCTCTCATTTTGCATTTTACAGACCTCAGTAGCTTGTAGCTCCATTTACAACAAAAGTTAAAAAGATAATTTAATATGTATTATATTTCTAAAATAAAAAAGAAGGACCTGGATCTATAAAGTTTTGTTGTTGTTTTTTAAAGGCAGAGAAATCCATTCTATTTCATGGCTTCCAGCTTGGTAGAAATTGTAACTCCAGCCAGTTCTGAGAGAAGACTGTAATACAGAAGGCAGTGCTATAAGTGCTGGCTGAGGTAGAAGGAGAACCCTTTTAACTAATTTCCTTTTAACCAAACAAAGGGAACTCTTGTGTCCTTTGGTAAGGTTACCACTTATAAATGAAGGAGAATATTTTTATTTCGCAATATTTTGTAATGATATTTTACAGTAATTTTTTACTCTGTGATAAGTATATATGGCATATTGGGATTATTATATCAACCCTAAATAATCATATATTTAGTTTTATTGAAGAATTTTTTTACAAAGTTAAAAAGATAAGCACAAAACAATATAAGGAAAGAGAAATGAGAGAGGATAAAGAAAAAAATCTTAAAGCAATAAAGAGAGAAAAAGTAGGAAAAAAACAAACAAATAAAGCCATAAGGGTTGTTAAGGAAGCAGATTCCGATCTTCCTGACAGCAGTTATAAACATATGTAAAACTGTTTATCTCCTTCAAAATTATATAACATAATTCCCTGCTCCCCATATTCTGCCCTTATTAATCAGAAAATCCAGAAATCATCAGTTCATTTTCATCCGTTTTCAGCAAAAAGTCCATAAAGGATTTCCAATCTTTTATAAAAGTAGTAGTTCCCTTCCTAATCAAGCAAGTCAGTTTAGCCATTTCTGCAAATTCACCCATCTTCACTGTCCCTTCTTCCATTCTAGCTTTTTCTATATTCTTCCATTTTTTTTTTTTTTGGTGCATATAATAACCTCACTACTGTTATCATACAGGTAACCCTCACTTAACAACCATTTGTTTAACGATGGTTCGAAGTTACAATGGCGTTAGGAAAAGTGCTTTATGACCCATACTTGCACTAATGACAGTTGCAAAACATCGCACCCCCCCATGGCCATGTGATTGTGATTTGTGACCTTAACAACAAAGGTTGTTAAGCAAATCACTACATTCGTTAAGCAAATCATGTGGTTGTTAAGCAAATTCGGACAAAAAACATTGGGGAAGCTGGATTTGCTTAATGACCACATGATTCGCTTAATGATCATCATAAAAATGGTTGTAAAAATGGGAAAGTCATGTGATGATTCACTTAACAACTGCCCCACTTAACAACCCATTTTCCGGTCCCTATTGTGGTCATTAAGGGAGGACTGCCTGTATATAAAATGAATTGTCCCTAAGTCTTTTCTAATTGACTACATAAGTCTAAAGAATAATCATATATTTAGGTAACAAGAATAGAGACATTTCCTTGCTTAACACTGGATGAATGGATAATTCAGCAACCCCTCTGAGCAATTAACTCTGGATAAACACAGTGTAAAAATCTCATCCCTGTTTTGAAATCTTTTTTTCTATATGTAGCTAAAATTACTCAAGGGAGAACTGTAGCAGCTGGAGAGCCATCTCTGAAACGTTCCACTCCTTGAAAGTTTTGCCTAGCCTAGGAACATCTGAGCTATCCGAAGCCAGGTCTCTGAACTGGACTTCAGCTCAGCCAGCTCAGTCAGTCCAGGCATTAAACTGAACTTGCAGTTATGGCCCCAGTGAGGCCACTAAACTTCCAGGAGGTGAACTTAGTGCCTCCAAGACACTGACTCTTTATGGCTCGGATGCAGAGCCTTCCTGGGTTCACTGTCTGTAAGAACCAATTAATTTTGCCAAATGAAACAAGGCAACAATACATCAACACTCATCTTCTGAATTAGTCTGGGTGCCCAGCTCCAGGATAGTGGATTCAGGAAACCAAGAACTATGCTGAGCTGATCCAGCCCAAACTATTTGTTAGCAGCTTTTGACAGGGGCATTTTCCCTTCCTTCCCTCCTTGCACAAACTTCTGTTAGGCCTGCCTTCCAGAACAAGGACAATTTTTGCATTCCAATTGTCCTTTATATCTGTCCCTCCCCCCCCCCCCCCATTTCCCTGTTACATGTCTTTACATACAGGCTGGCTTCTCAACCCCCTTTTACTATTTCTGCTACTTCCCTCGTTGAATGCTTTGGAACATTTGTTCATGTTTTAATTCCTATTCTCATAATATGTTTGTTGTTTAAAAGGTTATTTCCTTACTGAATATTATTTCTTCGATTATTGCTACTTTATCTTTCATTGCCTTTTGCTATTATCATGTGTACAGTTTGTAGCCCCTCAAAGCATTCCATTCTTTTCTCTTAAGTCTCTGTAGCTGCCATTTTTAGATTCATATTCAGTTTGGGGTATGTGGTTTTTAAATATTCTTAATTAAAGATGTTGTGGCATAATATTCCTTTCTAGAGCATCCCTGAAAAATTGCTGATATATCTACTGCATCACTAGTGGATGAGGGAGACCCAAGTTTTATATCTCATATGCAGGATTTCAAGATTTGATGAATGCATTCTTTGTGGGGTAGCCTTTGAAGACAATTTGGAAAATGCAGAATGGGCCAGAAGGCATCAGCATGAGTGGTGAATGGTATTGCTCAAAGGTACCTCATAACTCACATACTGAAAAAGTTTTACTGGTTCATAAGATCAATTCAATTCAAGATGCTCATGACAGTGAATAAATTCTTGCATGGTTTAGATCCATATAACTTTTCCTGCACTCTTAATTAATAATTGAATTTCCTTAGAGATAATACTATTTGGCTCAGAAATGCTTATTGTCTGACAAATGATACACAGAATAAGTAGATGTGACTATCTTTGTTTTTCATACCAAAGAATATTAAGAATAACAGAGGGATAAACGAACTTTATGGCAAATGTTTAACATCATAACCATTAATTTTTGCATAGTATACGAAATGTTGCTTGAGAAGTTTTCTGATTATCTAAAAAGTGTAGCATTTTGATAATTGTAATTCTTTGTTTATTAAATACTTCATTTCAAGAGTTACCTAATATTGTTAACTTATACAGGGTTACTTGGGACAGAGATTTACTCAATTCAGTTTGGCTTTCTTCTGAGTATTATTTATAGAATGGACTATTCCTTAATACATAAAACATTAAAATGCATGTTTAGCATAGCTTAAGAGTAACAGCTGTTAAGCTATGCTAAGCATGCATTTTAATGTTTTATGTGATAATCCATTGTCCCTAAGCCTTATTTATTTATTATTGCAAAATATTTATAAAATCTTTGCAATTACTTTCCTTCTTATGTAAGTAATGTCAAGGTCAACAGTACTGAAGATGATGACAAAGTATAATTATATTTCAGTAAACTGTTTACAAAATGACACAGCTCTCTCTAATGCCTTTTCAAGTGGTATACAAATCTGATGGCTGAAAACAAAATAAAACTAAACTAAATTGAATAAAAGGATTCCACATAAGCAAAATCCTTGCTGCCATTAAATTTTTAATTTTAACTACTTCTGCAAGTCTATAAATTAAATAGCTTCAAATTGAAAAAAATGACCTAATACACCTTAATTCTGATAAATATCACTGGTTGACATTTTAGCTTAAGGGAACATTTGAAGATATCATGGAACAATTAAAATCAAAGTGCCTAACATACAGAAATGTGACTTATTACCACCTTTCAAACACAGTCTGCAAATGCTAACTTGACCCTTGAGAATTTACCCTTCTCTATCATAGCTTTCCTATCTTTTCACCTTCTGGCAATGACACGTTGATTTTCATGGTATTTAGAGGATAATATTACATTTCAAGTAGTATTGGGGAGTGGCATTTAAACTGATGAGCCTTTTCAGTGACAAGTTTACAATATATTGTTTTGAATATATTACTTAAATTATATAGTACTTTTTACAATAAATTCTATTAATAATAAAGGAAGAAGAATCCCTGAACTGTTCATTAAATAATGTTGTAAATTATAGCAGTACAGCTTCTGTGAGATAAGGCAAAGTAGTTCGTTTGGTGGAAATTACTAGTTAAATGAGGAAGCTGAGGCAGAACAAAAGAGACACTAAGACTAAATTCAGAAGCTAAAGGAAACCTCCTTTAGTTAAAGACCTGAAAAAGGGAGTACAAGAGAAACCAGGACTAAATGAGATAGATAGATAGATAGATAGATAGATAGATAGATAGATAGATAGATAGATAGATAGATAGATGTGTGTGTGTGTGTGTGTATGTGTGTGTGTATGTATGTATGTGTGTGTATGTATGTGTGTGTGTGTGTGTGTGTGTATGTATGTTACGTTGATATATATATATCAACATTTAGGAAAGTTTAAGAATTAGAAGGATTGTAACTTTAAAAATAGAATGGGAGGATTCTGTTAATTGCAGCCTCTGGATTGCTGCAGCATTTTACTAAAACATGTTAAATTCCAGAAGATCCCAGAAGTCTGGGAATAATTTCACATAATCATGATCATAGTGTTTTCTTTTATGACAAATAAATGACAATTGTTTAATCCTCTAATGAACTATGTGACAAAAAGATTTGAAAATCAGTGGATTCTCTGAGAATTAATAAGCCTTAATGAGACTATTTCATTAAGAGGATGTTATTTGTTATCCCATCTGACCATTTATATATTGTCATACCTCTTTTCAGCTGTTGGGTCCAAAGCCCTATGAAAAATAATAAACCAAAGCATTTTCAAAATTATAGGCTAAATATTCATATAAAAATGGAAATAATGACAACATATGAAAGGATACTCTTCAGAAAAGCAAAATGAAATACATTAGCTTTTACCAGTTTCTGGAATGGTGTAAGAGGGCAGATAAATAAGCACTTCTACAGGAAAAACACTGATAACTTAAAAAATTTTCTGTGGATCAGTTTGGGTAAAACTTCACTAAAAAATCCTGCAGTTTGAAAATGGTCAGACAGATTCATGCTGATTTTTTTCATAGCAGAAGCTGTTTGTATATAATGATTTTCTATGCAAAAGCATAAACTTCTGATAAAAGTTATAGTTTGGTTGCCATAATATCATAAAGGCTGGAACTTATACAAGAATATTATTGAAAATGGGTCAAAGATCAGGCTCCATATAATCATACTTCATTATAAATAGAAAGGAATAAATAGTTAGAGGCTTAGGCTGCAATACTTTGGCCACATATCTAGAGTAAATATCCAGGAACTCAGTTGCATGTCACTGCTAAGATGGCAAAATTAACTTGTTTGATTAGAGAAAGATCAACAACTACATTTATTAGTGCCTGGAAACCCCTTATGGACTTTTTGCTGAAAAAAAGAGACAAAGTTGGAAATTATGATGTAACCTTAAAGAGAGGGTAAAATATAAATGCATTTATAACCACTGTCAAAAAGATTGGAAGCCAATTCTTTATAATCTTATCTTATCTTTTCTTTTCTTTTCTTTTTTCTTTTCTTTTTCTTTTTTCTCTCTTTTTCTCTCTTTTCTTTCTTATGTATTCACGATTCTTCCTTATTTTCTTTGTTTCTTTTCTAATATTTGTACTGTTTTCATCTTGATAAAACAATCTTCAATGAAATTATATTAAAAAGAAAAGAAAAGATATCACTGCTAGAGAAGAAAGAAAACCACTTCCTATTACCCTGGCAAAGATGCTTAATGTAAGAGAATATCAACGCATGCAGTATCTGTTATTTGACTACTTGCCATACTGAGAAACACTTCTATAAAACTGATTGATCCTGAATGGATCTTTCTGCCTTGGAAGTCTGCCGTGTTACATAGACTCCTCAGTTTATTAATTTGATATCTATCTTCCTGTCATTTTTTCTATAAACCAGATGTTAAATGAAATCTTATAGCTTTACAATAATCTATTTCACTCATATATATATATATTTAAAGATATGGACTGATCACTATAATTTTAGGGCTAGTTTGTGTATTTTTTATTTATTCCTACATCAACAATTACTTTGAGGAAAAGAAGTATGAGCAAATTGGCTATTGGAAATTATCACCATTGGAGTTGACTGAGTTGACTATAGGTCCTTATCAGCAGGGAAAGAATGTGAAAATAGACACTCAGATTTGGAAGATACCATTTAAATCATTGAGTACAACTCTGCTTACTCCAGGAGTCTAAATTTAATCATCCTGAACACATCCTATGAAATGTAACCCAGCATCTCAAAGATTTCTTTATTGAGAAGCAGCATACAGCATCCATAGATAATTTGCTGAGACTGACCCTCCCTGGTCAGGGCTCTCTTTTAACCCCTCTATTCTACTTTTCCCGCTTGAATTCTTTGCGCCTGTTCCCGGGTCTCACAGCCATTCGACCTTGCAGGTGCATCCAGCCGAGATAACGGCTGCACCTGGCACTTCTTGTTTTATTATTCTCCCTCCCTCTGACTTTTATGGCAGGAACCAGCAAGCGGGTATACAAATCGTGGTTCTTGTCTTAACTAACATTTTAACCTATTAGCTATTCATCACAATTCTACATTTTAAGCATACTTTCTAATAGCCTATAATTGGTAGCTTGCTCAGGTCCTGACAATCTCTTTGGAACATTGTTTTTACTATCAAACTGTTTTTTTACTAATATTCAGTCAGATGCTGCCTTCCTGTTCCTTAAATCTATGATTCTGTCTCCTGTACTCTGGATTGACTATCTTCTGTATGATATCCTTTTACAGATAGTCCTCACTGAATGACGATAATAGGGACTGAAAAATTGGTTATTAGGCAGTGCAGTCATTAAGAGAGTCACCACGTGAGCAGATCTGATTTTATGACCATTTTTATGATGGTCATTAAGCGAATCACATGATCGTTAAGTAAACCCAGCTTCCCCAATGGATGTTTTTTTGCCAGAATTTGCTTAATGACCACATGATTCGCTTAACGACCACAGTGATTTGCTTAATAATCATAATAAAAAAGGTTGAAAATCACGATCACGTGCCTGCAGGGGGTGGTGCAACAGTTTGCAATGGTCATAAGTGTGAGTACAGGTTATAAAGCACATTTTCCAAGGCTGTTGTAACTTCAAACCATTGTTAAGTGAACAGTTGTTAAGCAAGGACTACCTGTAGATATTTGAAGACTATCGTATTTCCTTTCAATCTTTGCTTCTCAAGGCTAAAAATATCCATTACCTCCAATCTGTCTTCATAATTCTTTGAACCCTTTTGCCTTCTCCAAACATGATCCAGTTTGTCTGAATCCTTCCTACAGGATTCCTATGAATCCCAAAATTGAAGACAGTGCTCTGTCTAAGCAAAGTAAAGTGCAATTATTATTTTCTATTACCAAGCTAGGTACTCCCCAGTGTATTACTGTGTGTTTCATTTTTTTTTTCTTAAGTGAAGAGCTTTTTCTTTGTTTCACTTCATTCTCTTACTTTCAGTCCCTTTCTTGAAGTATTCCAGGTTGCTTTGAATGTTATTTCTATCTTCTGAAGTATTAGTTATTCTACCCAATTTTCCTTCTAATTTCTGACATGCCATGTGCATAAAAAATTGGTTTGTGAGGCTTTTCCCAAACCAAGTACAAATTTGTGCATCACAATATGAGCATATGAGTAAATTGAAAATACATGTAATAGTGACATATTAAAATATTTACATATTTCCTTGTTAAAGTATAGAAACTAGATAGCATAAGAGTATGTCACATATTTGCTTAAAAGTTGCATCTTCGAGTCATTTTTGACTCCTGGCAACTGCCCTCTGCAGTTTTCTTGGCAGCATTTTTCAGAGATGGCCTGCCAGTTCCTTCTTCCTAGGGCTGAAAGGGAGTGACTGGCTCAAAGTTACCCAGCTGGCTTTGTGCTTAAGGCAGGACTAGAACTCACACTCTCCTGTTGTCTAGCCTGAAGCCTCACCACTATACCAAACTAGCTCTACATACTGTATACATGCTTACAGACTATAATATAAACTTGCTAGTCAGTGATGATAGTTGCAATCAATATTTTGTAAGCTTTAACATTCCTTCCTTCCTTCCTTCCTTCCTTCCTTCCTTCCTTCCTTCCTTCCTTCCTTCCTTCCTTCCTTCCTTCCTTCCTTCCTTCCTTCCTTCCTTCCTTCCTTCCTTCCTTTTTTCTTTGGATGCCTTCTGAACTTATTTAAGCTGTAACTACTATTAATTTTAAAATTGAATGTTTTATAAAATTAACAGTGACCATGGACCTTGTGTGGCCCAAAACTTTAAACCCTTTTTGGAGGGGAAGGGAGGTTGGTGAAGGAGGCCTGTTGGGAGCTATTTCTCAGTACAATGTTAGGCTGTGGTGCAGCTCCTTCTTGTGCAAGAGGCTCTGGGCTCACACCTGGCATATCTCTCCTTGGGCCTAATCCAGAGCAGGTCACCTGCCAGGCCGGGAAAAGACCAAATGCTTGCTGTCTTGGGTAAAAGGCTCCTCCCCCAGGAGCTCCCTCTGAGTTCATGCCATGGCGGAGCTGAGTAACCTTCACTATTGCAGTTAAGTGAAGGTTTTCCAAAGCTTGTGCAGCACTCCTTGTGAGCTCAGAGTTTTATGGCACCTACATTTATTATTATCATTTTGGAAAAACTTAATTTTTTTGTGTGCTTGACTTTTTTCTGTGCACACAGGTTCAATAAGAAGTGTGTGTGGGCACCTGTGCAAATCTTAGAGGGAACATAGATTCCACCCAATTTTCTGCTATCTGCAAATTCAGTGAGCATTCCTCTGTCCCTTTATCCAAACCATTAATAGAAATATGGAAGAATAGAAGGCCCTGAACTGAACCTTGTGGCAACCTATTGATAACTCTCCTGATGTTTGCTGAATAATTGACACGTGCTCTTTGAATATGGTTTTAATGTAGCTATCTAAGTATCATGCTATGTAGTCCACACTAAATTAGCATGCTTATCAAAATGCCATGGGGTAGGTTGTTGATGGTTTTGTTAAAGTCACCCATTGGGGGAGATGGGCGGCATACAAATTTAATAATTAATTAAAGTCAGTTACGGCCCTTCCTGGATCAGGAGGTCCTCCATGCAGTCACTCATGCCCTGGTCATCTCCCATTTGGATTACTGCAATATGGTCTACATGGGGCTACCTTTGAAGAGTATCCAGAAGCTACAGCTGGGGAAAAATGCAGTGGCCCATATAGTTTTTTTATGGTGGGTACACATAACACCTCTGCTATGCAAGCTGCATTGGCTGCTGGTTTACTTCCAGGTCCAATTCAAGGTGTTGGTTATTACCTTTAAAGCCCTTCATGGCACAGGAACAGGTTATTTGAGGAGCCGTCTCGGTCCAGTCCAGCGATGGTTTCTTGAGGAGGTTCTCTTGTGTCCTCCAAAGCAGGTGTCAAATCAGGATTTTGTAAGGTTTCAGAAGAGGAAATTTAATAAATATCTTGGTAGTAATATTATCTGTATTAAATTTAATGAAATCTGTTATGGCTTTGTCCTAGACTGTTTTTAAATAATCTGTTAAAATAAAATAAAATGGAAGAAGTGGAGGAGGAAATGGAGAAGAAGACAGAAGCAGCTGTGTGCATTTTAACTTTGATAAGGACAAAATTGCAACAAGCATACTGAATTATGCAACATCTTGGACTACTAGTTAAATTCAGCCAAATTGTGAAGCATGAGAAAGTATGCCACTGTTTAGGTAGTGCCATAAATTATATAGCATACTTCTTATATCTGACATCTACACCATTTATCAAGTAATTCTTGTATAGCAGAAATGCATAACCAGAGGCTCAGGGCCACCGATAACTCCCCAAAATTGGGGGCCAGCCTCTTGTGTCCTCCAGCGCAGGTGTCAATCAGGATTTTGCAATGTTTCAGAAGAAGAAATTTAATAAATATCTTGGAAGTAATATTATCTGCATTAAATTTAATGAAATCTGTTATGGCTTTGTCCTAGACTATGATAAAATGCCAACTTGCAGATCGTCTTCAATTGCAAATGACAAGACCTTTCATATCAGCATGTTCTCTCATGATACAATTTAGTGTTGAAGTATATGAGAAGATAATAAGCTCCACTTTTTATCATGAAAAAGAAAAAAAAATCTGTCAAGAATTGAAGTTTATGCAAGTAAGATTTGCCAAATTAGACTAAGACAAGAGAGACAAAGTGAACAAATCAATCTCGCTTTGTCAGAAGCAACTTTTTTGAATATGCCCTTATGGTAGCTCTATCCTATGTTTTACTAGGTTTTTGAATAAAATAATAGCAAAGACATTAAGCTTTAATCTGGCAAATCTGCTCTAAATACCGTTAGGCAATGTTATATGGCTGAAAAACAGACTCCCAGCTCTATACACATAACCTTTTAAACTGCCTCTAATTTTGCTGAGATTTCAATAATATTGTAATAAATGCCTGCCAATGAGGAAAGTGGACCACGAGGTTCTATACTGAATCATTATAGTGATTCCTCCCAGCTATAATTAAGAAGGTAGACAGGAGATTGGTTGATTATATATTCCGAGGGGGAAAAAAAACCCTAAAGACCGGCAGTTAATTGCTACAGAATGATTTAAATGTCAATAAAATTAAATTTAAAAAATGGAGCAGTGCCTGTCCTCCATAATCAATCAGACAGTCTTAAGCCTATGAAAAGGTATATATTTTGTTCTATAAAAGGTTAGGAATACAGAGCTCTAAGAATTTTTTAAAATGTTATATAGGTGGTCCTCAGCTAATGACCACTAATTTAGTGACCATTTGAACTTGTGACAATGCCGAATGAGTGGTACTTATGTTCGGTCCTCAAAGTTCGGACTGTCGCAGAGTCCTGCAGTCATATGATCATGATTTGCAACCTTCCCTGCCAGCTTCCCACAAGCAAAGTCAATGGGGAATCAGGCAGGAAGTCAGAGGTTGCAGTCATATGAGATCCTCACTTAACAATCTGCAATGATTCGCTTAACGATGGTAACTAGGGACTACTGGAATTGCCATCACTAAGCAGCACAGTCATGTTATGTGGCACTTTACTACCGCATCGCTTAGCAACAGAAATTCTGATCCCAATTTCCATTGTTAAGTGAGGACTATCTGTACTGTCTTTATCAACTGTTGTAGAACTAGATAATATATGTCTGATATTGTTCATTACACTTTCTCTTTTCTGAATATTTATTTTCAAGTTAAAATAAAGGATTTTCTCACTGAGAAGGTAGGGACATCAGTAGAATTATTTTGCATAAGATCTCTCTCAATTAGGCTAGGAATTTTGAATAACATTTTATGTCTCAAAGCAATGCAATAAAAGAACCTGAAGTACTACTCAGAGCCTTCAGGAATGAGCACCATAAATATATACTATATTTTGCACTGACTGTCATTTGTAAAAATAAAGGAAATAATTTTCCATTTTAAATATTTTCTATACAGCAGGGTTGCCCTCCTGAGGATCTGTCAGACCTGCGGTGCTAGGCTGCCTTTCTGATTTGCTTAACGTCTGAAGATAAGGGTAAATTGTGGTAAGAAACCTAGTGTCTGTTCATGTGGCTTATTGCTCCCAAGTTAACTATTATACATCCTATTATACATCCTCAGGTCTATCTATTTTTAACTATGTTATTTTTGGCAAAGCTGCCATCACATATGAATTTAGCATGATGTGGGTTTTTGCATCAGTCTGGAAAAAAGGACAACAGAAATCTCTAGCAGGAATCTTTTATTTTTCCAAGTAATTTTATTAACGATTATAATTACAGTAGTAAAAACTAATACAAACTAAAAGAAAGATAGAAAAATAGAAAGAGTAAAAGGTGCAAAGGGAAAAAATAGGAAAGACAGAAAGAATAGAAAAAAAGAAAAGTCAGAATATAGTAAAGAAAAAGAAAAAAATAAAGAAGTGACTCCCAACCTTAATTGCAACAAGAATGAACAATTTTAGTAACTTTTCATCTCCTCTTAAATTATAACAAATGATCTCTTCTTCACATATCCCATCTTTTCTCTATAAACAAATACATAAAGCCTTGTCATTTCAGTCCTGGTGTCAGCAAAAGTCCATTAAGGGTTACCAGAAATAGCAACATATCTATTTTAACCTTGATCAAATAAAACAACTTTATATGCCTTCATTTTACTTCTAACAACCTTAATTTTTAGTCCATTCAAATAATGTCATAGAATTTGATTTCTTTTCATTTCTTCTTTATCCCTTCTCATTAGATCCTTCAAAACAAACAAGTGTCTTTTGTAAGTCCAATATAGAAAAAATACCAAGGCACTCTCTTGGTTGATTGTTTGTATGGTCCTTTTCATTATTAAAACATCAGCCAGTTTCTTTTGTATGTCCAGTGTATTATCTTTTTCCATGTTATTCTTGTAGCCTGTTATTTTTAAGTCCACTTTGAACTCAGTCTCTGTCTTGTCAGGTAAAACTTGTTCCACAACATCTTTTAGACACAGTCTATACATAGAGGCAGATATCACCGTTGCCATTGTTAATATTCATTTCTGACTCCATTTTTCAAAAGGATACTTCAGTATTTCCAATGTTAGAATATTTTGTGCCATTCTGTAACTGTAAAAGGATCAAGAGCAGCTGCGACTTTGGTGGGAAGAGAGGCAGCCACTCATAATCTGTAAAGCCTTCCTTAATTCTAGAACTAGAAAGGGCAGATAGGGCTCTAATTAGAATAGCGCACACATATGTTAAGCTCTGAGCATAATATGTACACATATATGTGCTTAAAGTCAAAAGTTGGGCTTCAGAGGAAAAAAACGATCTCACATACTTTGGAAACATTGTCTTATATGAAAGAGGGGAGGGAACTGTTTACCTTGGTATGTCCCTCAATTAGAAGCTATAAATTGCATTTACAAAGTTTGAGGTTGAAGAAACAAAGCTGCTTTTGCTGAGTTTTTGGTGAGGTTGGGAAAAAAAACCCTGGAATGCTGCTTTGTATTGTCTCTTTCATTAATTTTTCTGAACCCTGAAACACGTTGGTGGCAGAGGTGAAATATATTAATGCATTTGCAATGCTCTATATTTTTTTATATGGAAGAAAAGCATATTATATGTTTTGACACTTCTATTCCTACTTTGCTAAGATGGAGCAGCAATATTTAGTTATACTACACCCCAACCTATTCTTTGTTCGCCAATAGATTTTGCAGCTGTGTTGTCACAAAGGTTTCATGGACTGGTATATGTAACACAGAAACACAGAAGCAGAGCAGTCAGTATTATTGAAATGTAACTTTGTAATTCTTCTAGGCCTGGCCTTAATTCTAGATCTTGGAAGTTAGTCATATTCTTTTGCCTAACTGAGTCTGGCCCCCCAATTATATCCATTTTCTTGCAGAAGGTATGTAGGTCTAATCATGGTATATAAGCCTTAATGGCATCTTCTTTGGATTGCTGCAATGTGCTGTATGTAGGGATGACATTGAACAGTGTTTGGAAAATTGTTAAAATGTGTGACTCTGCCCCTGAAATAGCTGCATTTACTTTCAGTTGTTTCCAGGTACAATTTTAATTGCTGGTTATTGTCCTTTAAATCTTGAGTGGATTAGGAACATAACATTTAAAGGTCTACCTTTTATGAACTTGTGCATCTGCTGAGATAATCCTCAGAGGACCTCTTGTATTCTCAACAACTCTTAAAATCCATCTGGTAAGACTAGGAAGACACAGAGCTGTATACAATCTCTTGAACTCCATATAAAGAAAGGTTCCTCTCCCTCATTAAGAATCTTTCAGAAGCTAGTGAAGACTGAGCATTCAGTATTTAATCAAATTGCCATTTCAGTATTTTACATATCATTATTGCTTTTACTGAGGCTTTTTTCCTGGCCATTTTGAGTCTTTTTTTCCCCCTACAATTTTATTATTGCTGTGAGGCGAACAGAAATGTATTCTAGGTGAATTTAAAATATTTTCAATAGATGAATCTGTTTATGGCAGCTTTATAAATATCAATTAACTATAGAACTACTGAATATTCTACTGACTATGGAATGAATATTTAGCTTCCATTGAAGCAAAAGTCATTAGACTTTAACAGAAATGGATACACTTCTAAATATGAATTTACATAGTTTTGGGGAACTCTTTTGGAAGGGTTCATACGTTTCACAGACTGACTCCTCAGAGTAGTCAGGGCTGCTGATCCTCAGAAAGAGCTTTGCTTATCCTAACACTGTGCAGTCATTTAGAATTTTAAAGGTCTACACTGATGATAACTATAACGGTACTATATTAGAATCTTAAAAAGCACAAAAATATGTGCCTATGCATTTAAAATAATTATTCTGATTAATAGGTCAACAGTAAGTACTGCTGAAAATGCAGTATCAGCATATTAAGAATTAGCACCCCTCCTGATCAACTGTACTTAAGTTGATCTTCACCTTGAAGTCATTTTCAAGATCACAGTTTCTCAGCATGGTGAATATAATTTCAGGAAAACTCTTGATACAAATATATTATGATCTATCCAGAGGTCATCTAAGCCAGCACTTTCCGTGTGCTAGCAAACTGGGGGTGTGATTAAAATTACATGGTAATCTAAAGGCGTGTTTTTGCCTTAATTTTTACTGAGTATTTTGGCCATTTCACAAGCAGGAAAAAGGATATCCACCATTAACAACAACAACAGTAGTTCTCATACATTCCACGGATATTTATCTTCTGTTTTGGTGTATGATATACCCAAATTAGGATCTGGTGAGATTTTTGCAATCTAACCTATATTGTACAATGATGTGTAACACTGAAAATGACATTTTATTAGTCACTCTACGTACAAGGGATATGGGTTTTATTTCTCTGATGTCTGTGAAAGTAAAAAGGAGATTTTCCTTATTCAGTGGAATTACCTTTTGTGCTATTTGCATTCCCTCTCTATATGTAAAAAAAATGGAATTAAAAAGTTGATTATAGTATTAAAATATGGAAGGGAAAGTGCAGATGTTCTTGTGCTTTCATATGCAAACAAAATAGTCATTTCTGCTATATAGTTTGCTTTCATAGGTGTCCTTCAAAACTTGTTATCTAAGTCATATAGTCAAGGAAACTCTCACTAGTAGGTCACATAAAGGCTTTAGACAACTGACTCAGCAGTTTCTTATAATCTGGTGCTAATGCTGATAACTCTATAAATATATATATTTTCTTCCCTTTGGTATTGGCCCAGTATGAATATTTTCCTAAATAGAGTGGTGGGGCTAGAGTAGATAAATTGAATTAGATTATGGCTGTGTGTGAAGAGAAACAATCTTCCTTTAACTGCATGTTCTATAAAAATTGTCCTTATGTAAACCTGGAATTAAGTAAATTAAATTGGATACACAAGTGCAAGCTGAGTAGCCAGAAACCAAAGTTATGAACGTTTGTAAAGACATTTGAAACTGGACTGAAAGCTGTTCACAAGGTCATATGGCCACAATGGTCCACTGGCTTAAAAATGGCAGTGTGACCAAGCAATCAAAGCCCTGCTTTTTTTATGTGCCTGCAAAGCATGTGACACATGTTAAAAAGAACTGGTATTTTGATTGCCCACTCTTGTCTGATATTTTGAAGCCAATGACCACAACTGCAGAGGACCCGGCTGATTTTGGAATAGTTGTTCATTCTACTTCCTTTATGAGTGGATGACCCTTTATTTTACTATAGTCTGAACCATATATTGTATATTTACATAATTACATAATTTTATGGAAGAACTGGGACTGTGGGTTTCTTTCCATTGCAATGAACTGGTCTGTGATGCCCAGATTTCTAAGCCCCAGTGGGAAAAATTGGTTTCTGAGAAAGGGCCTGCTGAAGGAAAGCATGGAGTATTACCTCTTTTACCCTTGGTTAATTTTCTCCTAATTAGGATGATTTATGTTTTTAGAGCCTGAGAGAAAAAAATATATTAAAATGAATTCATAGCCTTTAGGAGAAAATCATTAAGTAGAGGAAAAGATTAATATCCTCTCTTGTTCGTGTCCCCCATTAACTTTCTGTGACAAACATCGAGTTGGGATTCCTGTTGTTGTTTTCTAATATGCACTTCTACCTAAGGCAAAAGAGAGCAAGTGACACAAATGTTGAAGAATGCACACATAAACACATATGTGTTCATATACAAAAGACTACTTCCAACCTTTTTTTCCACTTCCACTTCCACAGTAATATCTCATTTTCCTCATATAGCAAATCCACTAGTTAATAAGCCATACAGCACAATTACCTTTGATACTGACTATTATGGCAGAGGCTAACTCTGTCATGGGTAAAACAAGCCAACCAACAAACCAACAGCAGCACATTTCAAAAGGACCAATTTAGAACAATCAGCAGAATAATTAACATGAGACTAAAAGGTTAAAACTTTTTCATGTAAACCATATCGGTGCACTACAGAAGTGACACAGATGGTAGAAGTAACTCTGAGCAAGGAAAATAGAAAGTGAGCAAGAGAAGTGGTCCATAGTTATACACAGAATTACACTATTATGAGAAAAAATAACATTCTGCAAGGAAAATACCTCTTTGAAGAACATTGTATAGAGTAAAACACTGAGCTGTGACAAGACTTAGAATGGGGAAAAGAAGCAATATAAAATAATAATATGGGATTCTACAGCCAGAGCCTAAAATCTGATTCTGTGTCTAGATTATTCAGAGAGAATTGAAACACTCTGTGCTTAACATGTGAATTTGTCAAAAACATGTCTCTCTTGGTGATGCCGAACAGAGTCTACCAGCTGTATCCTTATGGATGGCAGATCTCTACAGTAAAAAGAAATAAAAATAAAACAGGAAGGCAAAATGTCTCACAGAACATATGTAGGCCAACTGATATACCGGTAGAGGCAGATGGGAGGAACAGTTCTGTAATTATGCCTTTGGTTAGGATTTGGACACATGCTAAAGGTCTTATGCTTGTACTGAGCATGTACAAAACACTGCATGGTTACATATGCCATATGAATTGGGTATGAGCTGATGCAATTATTCCATATAGCTGTGTTAATAAGCATTACAGTCTTCATGGTGAAGACATAGTATAGGTGAAACAAAACTACAAAATCAGCCTAAACCTATTTATAGTTGCTTGTGGATTTAATTCAATTGGCATTTTTAAAGAAACTTACATGATTCACTTTCTTAATTTTATGGTCTTGAATTTTATGCTATCATTCTTATTAAGAGTTGAAGCTGGTAAGGTAGGGACTAAGGCATATAGGATCATTGTGGAAACGTGGAACAGATATCGACTTTGAAGGCCAGGAACCAAGCTGCCAAATTACAGTATGAAAAGGTGAGAGGACATTCCAAAAGGCTACAGACCAGAAATGGATCCATTTATCCTTACAACCTGCATTTCTTCATCTGCTTCCTGGGTTTTAGTTTGATTTGTCAATTTCCTTGTTTATCCCAGTTATATTTTGCCCTCCCCCAGCACATTAATTCTTATTTCTATAATCTCTGCATGAAGAAATTATTTTGCAAAAGTGAGCAGAAATGTTGTTCTTCATTTTCTTCACCCAAAGGTTGCTTCCAATATTGTTCCATGCTGATCTCAGCTCTGCTTGAGGGAATGTACTGTTGGATGGGAATCATACCAAACTGCAGCTGCAAACCAGTAATAAATCCTAGCTCTAGCATATAAGAGGACATCACTGGACCCAACATATCTGAACAATCTGCAGCCAGTTTCCAATATTCCCATTTTTGGGAAGGAAGCTGAGAAGGTGGTCAGACAATAGCTCCAGAGAATCCTGGAGGAAATAGATTATCTTGACCTGTTTCAGGCTGGGGTAGAGTATGGAAACAGTACTGGTCATGTTTGTTGATGACCTCTGATAGAGCTGGAATGGTCAAGGAAATCTGTCAAGGAACACCAGGCTTTTAATAATGATGATCATGGTATATTTCTGGACAAGCTATGGGGATTGAGAGTATTGTGGTGGCTGCCTCATTGACCTCATGACCTCTCATTTGTGAAATGCCTTAAAGCTTTTCTCTTGCCCCTTTTGTTTAACCTCTACATCTAACTGCTGGGTAAGATTATTCATCAGTTTGTAGTCAAGTATCATCAGTATGCTGACAATACCCAGTTGTACATCTCTGCCATGGGTTGACTAAGTGATGCTGTTGAGGACCTGTCCCAATGTCTGGAGGTTCTGTGGGTCTGCTGAGCCCCTATAAAGTCTTCATGTCATAAGGCCTGGCTGTTTGAGAGTCTACTTATTTCCAGTTGTTTCTGACTGGTGAGATTGGGCAGAGTGGATGTGTTTCAAGTCCCTTTGATAAAAGAGTTTAATTTATCAGCACCCAGGAAGTGTACCTTCTCTGCCACAGCTCCTGTCCTCTGGAACAGCATTACCCCAGAGATCCATATGGCTCCCATGCATATGACATTCAGAAGTCATTGAAAATGAAAATTTCACTATTCTCCCAGGTCTTAGGGAAGATGGAGGTTGAGCCTTTGTAGGACTTTCCTTTCCTTTCCTTTCCTTTCCTTTCCTTTCCTTTCCTTTCCTTTCCTTTCCTTTCCTTTCCTTTCCTTTCCTTTCCTTTCCTTTCCTTTCCTTTCCTTTCCTTTCCTTTCCTTTCTCTCCTCTCCTCTCCTCTCCTCTCCTCTCCTCTCCTCTCCTCTCCTCTCCTCTCCTCTCCTCTCCTCTCCTCTCCTCTCCTCTCCCCCCTCCCTAAACTGTATTAAACAAATAAATGGTATAAAGGAATTATATACTAAAATCCCTGTATGACAATGCCAAGGTTATTCCAAGTACTACAGTTCCTTGATTCCACCTGCTAGTAATAGAATGGCATTTATCTATGGCATGTTTGCACTGCTTTTACTGGTATGCTATTATATCCTTAGCAATTTCTAAAGCCCAAATCACAAATAATGCTCATTTATATGGTTTTATAAGTACGTAAATAGCTTCCCACAAGAAATATAGAAAGCATTATTAAATTGTATATTCAACACTAGTGATGATTAGACATGCAAAGTCAAGTTTTAATGACTACTGATTCACTGGGAACAGATGAAAAATAATGTTACTTTAAAATGGGTTAAAGTATGCTAACACACACATACTATATGTTTTCATTATATTAAAAAGTCTATTACAGTTCAAATGGTGATTGTATAAGGACAACGAGATATACAAGATGATGTAAAAGAACATTTATTACAATTAAAATGAATAGTTAAGTACCAGAAAATTAGCTGTGTTACACTCAATTAATGCTTGTGTAATAATGATATTAAACAAAGAATGTTACCATGTGAAAAAATATATATTTTAAATGAGAGTCAAACATGACCTTGTAACTTCAATGTAATTAAATATCCTAGTGTAATTTGGTCATGCATGTGCTCTCACTACAATTATTAGTTGTGAAACACCAAAAGTTATAACGGTGATCAGATTACAGAAATTAAAAACTGCAATTGCGTGAAATATGATCTCTTTAATGAACATAATCACTAGTGGCATGCATCTCTTTTTTGCCCCAAATGCTGAGAAGGAGTGCCCTGTTATTCCAAATGCTAACTGTATACAAGTTTAGGTTAGTTCATTGAAGCAGTATATTGCCCATAGCTACTGTCCCTAAGGTATGTTTAAGCAATTATTCCATCATGGACATGAAAATTGTTCTTATGACAATCTGAATTATCATTTAGTGTCTTTAATTCAATTTTGCACCTCTGACTTCTAAAGTAATTATGGAGCCTAAGTGCCTCTGTTACTAGATTTGTATTTTTGGCAGCAAATGTCTAACTGTAAATTGTTCTTACTGAACTTAAAATAACTTTAAAGCCAGACTACTATTTGTTAATTGACCATCAGAACTACCCAAGCAGTAGTATTAATGAAATGTGCAAATCTCAAAGAAATGTTAATTAAATTCTAAGTCTGAAGACCAATTCAATTTACCGCATTTTTATTAAATCCACTTCAAAGTTCCAAGTTTCTATAATTTCTTGTTTAGAATTCTATATTCCATAGCTTTCTTTTCTACTACAGGAATCGCAAACACAATATGATAAATATGTACCAAAAGAGTGCCAGAATTATGGCTGACATTTCATTCAATGTAACTCCTACAGGCCTGAACATACTATTTGATTGTAACCAATACTAAGCTGTGGATCCTTTGTTGGGATTTTGCAGTTAGTTGGCATTAGGGCAAGTGAGAGAGTATATGTTACTCCTGGAAGGTTGCAAATTAGAAGCACTGTTTCATGGTGTTCCTGCTCCTACCTGAATGGAAATTTCCAGTTGATAGTTGTGAAGGAAGAGCAACTGAACCTACAGTTGCTCAATGTAGCATTCAGTTGGGTTCAGTCTGCTGCTCCATTTCTTTTTTCCTGTCTTGTTGCTGGCCTTTTTTGTCTATACAAAGCCTGCATTGTATGTTTGACTTGAACTTCTAGATGCTGCTGGGCTGCTATTATGGTCTGTTTGCTGCTCTGCTATATTTGGGGAGCTGCTCTGGGGTACCTGGATTTGCTAGCTTTTCTGTCTTCATTGCCACAGTGTTCACATTGCTGGCATCATTCACAAGCTGGCATCATTGCCACAGTATTCACATTGCCATAGTTGGAGGAAGGGGCTGCTAATAATACCCTTGAACCTTCTGGTTCTTCCCTGTGATCTACCACTTTTCTAATAGATGTCTATCCCTTCTTAACCTCCATGCTGTTCTCTTGCAGTCTGTTTACCCTGTTTGTTGCTGATCCTCTTCTTTCCTTCCTTATACAAGGAGTGAGATTTGTAAGTATTGTAACAATCACACACACAATCACACATTACACATACAGATTTATTTGTATATAGTACATGTGGTGATGTGACATCTAATCCAATTCTATACTGTATGTGTCTATTTGGAAATACATCCTACTGATTTATTCTTAAAATCGGAATATCAGATTCCAACTTCACTTGATTTTTAAGTTTCTTCTTTACTCTAGATTATCTCAATTCCCAATCAATAGTTAATAGTAAACA
The DNA here is from genome assembly GCF_059951505.1 of Python bivittatus. NCBI lineage: Eukaryota > Metazoa > Chordata > Lepidosauria > Squamata > Pythonidae > Python > Python bivittatus. Next base: position 28,708,805 of record NW_028277074.1, read on the forward strand.
TAGGGCCAGCTAATTTAAAATAAGTTTCTTTCTATGTGGAGCTCACAGAAAAAAGATTTTGAATGTATTAAACTAATGGCTGTATTGCTGCATTATGCAAATTATCACTGAGTGAAAAATATGGGGAATTAGAGTTACTGGTGAGATTCTGTCTATTAGATGCAAGCTAATAAAGAAGCTGAGCTGATTTCCAGACTCTCTTGTGTGATTCTTGGGCTGAACCTGACATCAACCTCACCAGACTAATTCTAATTCCCCAACGAGAACAACTATAACTATCAAGCCCTTAGGGAGGGGCCAGTCTCTTCCTCCTTACTTTCACACAGTCCAGCTGGGGGCTGAGGAGATGCTTGGAATGTCACTCCCCCTCCCTGTAACCATGAATCTACCTTCCAGAATCCTCCCTGCTTATGCCTTCCATCACACATTTGTTGGCCATAGCAGTGCACTTTTAAGCCATTTGAGAAGGTAAACCAGTTTTGTGATTCATTTTGGCTTCATGGGAGACATTTTGCTTCCACTTTTATCTACAGCATAGATAAGCACATGCAATATATTTTAAGAATGTTCTTGTTCCTAGTGGATATTTACCTTTGTGTTTATACCTTCTTGTCTGTGACATATAAGCAAATGAACAGATATAAGAATGGTTTCTTTTTTACATAAATATAGTTGTTCAACAGTTTGTATTTACAACTTGAGGCTATTTCTGACACTCACTGAATCAGTCAGGGTTATATCAGTAGAACACCCTATTCTAATAATATTGTTATAATGTATGTATGTCATAAACCAATTATTATATTAGCGCTTTCTTCTGTGTTGTTTTTAAGAGACCCTGAAAAAAGAAGACATTTTCATAATGCATTGGACTTTAATAAAATAATTTTTACTAGCATTTGGGATTCTTCCATCCCTCTTCCCCCCTTCCACTTCAGTGCCTACCTTCCTCTTCCATTATTCATAACAATGCATACCAGAAGACTAAAAAAAATGGATCAATCCACCCCCCACAAATGCTAGATCGTTGAGGAGGTGAGCAGTCAGATGGAGAAGGGAGAAGACAGTCTGGGGGATAAAGGGCATGGACTTCAGTAGAAAAAGTTCAGAGAGCTTCTACTGTCAACACAGCCTGACTTGAGTTCACCCACTCAGTGCTTCCTGTATCTCTCTCTCTCTCTCTCTCTCCACTCTCCCTCCCTCTCTCCCTCCCTCCCTCTCTCTTTTCAACAGCTATCCAACTAAAACTTCTATTTGTAAAGATGTTCTGAAATTTTAGGTTTAATACAGTGTTTTAAATCACAGTTTATTTAAGGATTTCACTCTGTGTAAAACTGATTTCTTGAAACTAAGTAAAGAATCTTCATGATTAAAGGAGTCTGGGTTACTTTTTTCTTACCACATAACCTATAAAGTAGGATACTGCTGGGACTCTGCAGAGGAACGAAGGAAGGAAGGAAGGAAGGAAGGAAGGAAGGAAGGAAGGAAGGAAGGAAGGAAGGACGGAAGGAAGGAAGGGAGGGAGGGAGGGAGGGAGGGAGGGAGGGAGAAGGAGAAGGAGAAGGAGAAGGAGATGGAGAAAATAAGATGTTTGTAACTGATAGTCATTGTCCTAGTAACACACTTGGCTGAAAGGGCCAACTAAAGTTGTGGTTTGCTACTTACATAATTCTGGAAGAGTTCTCTGAATGCTCCAAATTCTTAAGTGCAAAACAAGCACCTTGAATACTCTGCTATGAATTATTATTTGGTACAAACTGAGGCTTAACCCAATGCCTTGGAAAAGATTGATCTTTGGTAATAGGATTTTTAATAGTCTGATAATCCATCCAGGTTTAGGGATCAGATGTTCACCAAGTAAATGGTTAAACAGTGGACTGCCCAGTCTAGGCTAGTAAACCACAAGAGCAATATAATAGATTTATAATCTATTAGGTGCCCCTAGAAGAATGTGAAAATGTTTAAAACATTGGCTGAAAATTAGAAATCACTCCAGAATGTGTAAAACCATTAAACTGAAAGTCCAATAACTGAACTGCAGGTTGTCTTCCTAACAATGGGTAATGTGATATTATCATTATGCTTTACCTTTATACGTATGTCCTTCTCTACATATACAATTGATATTTATTCTCAGTTGTCACCCAAATTATGCAAATGTCTTTATTAATGTTCTTCTATGTATTGAGGGGAAATCACAATAACAGAAGGAAACAAAATTATACATCACATCTGTGCATAAGCTGCAAAAAGTCATGAATCCCACTAGGTATTTTTGCCAATTGTCTATACCCCAATCTGAATAGTTTAGGACTAGTAATCAGAGTTATAGAGAGGTAGGGATTACAATCTTCCACACCATATCCATTTGGGGAGAGGAACATCTGTAAGGGGATATATTTCATATAATTCACATGTGTTTACAATTCTGGTATGAAAGGCAAACACTGTAGTTTGCACATATGTAAGCTTTATTGTAACATCTAAAATTGTGCAGAATTTTTTAATGTATTCCTTTTAATGTATTCCAATCCTATTGTTTGACATTCACAGCAAGTGTTTCCTATATCTAGTCATTGCAAGTACATCATTTGAGAATATTACCACATAGCTTATTGTAAAAAGATACCAAAAACAGTATGCTCTCTCTTTGTTCTAAAAAAGAAAGTTCACACCAAAGAGTAAAGAAGGAAATAGGGGCTTGCAATCTAGCAGTGTTGAACATTCTGTATATTCAACATGTGTTCATGTTTGAACTGGAAGGACCTGAACATATATCCCCAAGCAGCAGTATATTAAACTTTCTCAGATAGTTTATAGAAAATGCTCATATTTAGAGCTATGATAAGTATGCAAGCTCCTTTCCCATGTCCCTGAATTTGAAGTATTAGTGATATGTTATGAAATGGGGCTATATGCAGACCTGTCTTCAGTCAGAAGTTCTACCTTAGGTATTTCTAGGAATTAACTCCAATACTGTCAGATATAAATCAGGTTCACAACTAGATCATGAAAAATGAACGGATAATACAAAGGAAAACTCACTGTGGAATGTACTGTCCATTTTTATTGCTAGTTTTCTAGTTTGAAGGACTTTCTTTTTCTCTATCACCTGCTCCTTCCCTCTCCTTCTCTTCTGTTAAAGTGCTGTGCTTTATAAGTAAATGCCCTAATCCTTCTATTATCAAATGGAATAAGCTATTCATAATGTAGCAGCCATTTATTTTTTATATGTAATAGAATGTGATTAAAATAACTCAGGAAATATTAACACTGTTTAATCTCCCCCTTCCCATTTTGAATGCATTTTATTTCAGAATTATTGCTGTTTTCCCCCCAATGAAACTATTAAACATTACAATACACAAGCTGGAGGATAAAGCAAATTCCTTTCCTAGGAGTTAGCAGTGATATTAAATACAGTAGGGATTCAACATTAACAAATCTATACAACTGATCTGCTTTATATTGCTGTAGCTTAGAAAGCTAGAAGCATCTTAGCAACTTAGAAACTGGTAGGAATCAATGTAAATAGCAGTCATAAATGACATGCTGAAAGCAATGAACAAAAGCAGGAGACAGCACAATTGTAGAAGTTATCATTTAGTGCCTCTATTACTTAGAGTTTCTGAAAACTTAACAGGAGCCAGGTGTAAAACAGAGAAGCTTATGTTTCAGTAAAGATCTTACAACCAAAGGGGTGGAGGTGGAAGTTTGAATGGGAAATGCATTCCTAGATGTGGTATCTTCTGGCCGTGTGGTTCTACAGCTCTCAGCATCCTATCCAGCTCATAATCCTATATAGCTCATCAAATGCTAAATAATAGTCAAATACAAGGTAGTTTGTATTTTTGTATGGATCCATATAAAGGTTTGAATAAATATTCAAATAATTTAATAATGTAATACCAATAGAAGAGAATATATTTAGCTTAGGATTGAACTGTTGGGTTCTCTCTGAGCTTGGTTGTTTTCTTGCAGATGTCTCATTACCAATCTAAGTAACAATGTCCAAGTGAGGGAGAGTGGGGTTTTCTGGCTGTTTATGTATACCAGTTTGCCCTGCCAGTCTTGTTGGGGCGTGTGGCTTCCTCCTCGATGATTACTTGATTAGGGTATTGTTTCTTCCCTGACTGTTGATCTGGTGCTGTTTCCATCCCTTCCATCTGGCTGTTGGCTGCTGGAAGGGATGTGTTCTAAGCTGTTTGTCTTCTTCCTAGGGCTTTGATATGAAGAATTCTTGACTGATATAAGAATTTTTGGATTTGGCTTGATCTAAAATGTTAGTAGTTTCCCAACTGAAACTGTAATTGAGTCTGTCCATGTGTGTGAGATTAAAGAGTTTTGTACATGTATTCCAACTGTCAGTTGTTCATTGTTCGTAGAAGACAGTCGTTGTTATCATCATCATCATCATCATCATCATCATCATCATCATCATTTATTAAACTCGTATGCTGCCCAACCTTTAGTGACTGTGGGTGGCTCACAACAATCCTACATAGTGGCTGTTACAGTCCTTATGTTATATGTTGTCTATAACTCTTGTTGCTTCTTCTTTCATTACTGGGTCTTTTGCTTTACTTAAGATGTTTTTGGAAGGATTTTGTTGGGTTGTGTGTTACAGTGATGCTTAGTGATTGTAGTAATCTGTTGGTTGTCTCTGAGATGCTTTTGATGCATTATCCTTGTCATAGGTTGCATTAGTTTTGTTGTGGTGTGTTTTGTAGTCTGAACACACTACAACAACAGGCAGTTTTTGATGAAGTTGCATGGGTATTCATTATGTTGGAAAATGTTATGTAGATGGTCTATTTCCTCTTGTGGGTGTTCTAGGTTACTGTGGTGTGATTGTGCTCATTTGAATATTTTTTAGACAGCTCTTCTTGTTGAGTTGGGTTGTTGCTTTGGTAGCTTAGCACTAGATTAGTGTGAATTGTTTTTCAATAAACTTGACTCACAAGGGGAACTGTGTAAAAACATTATTCAGACAGCACAAACACACTTCAGTAATCTGATACCCACACACACATATACAGCAAACCCCATTCTCCCTCATACTGATGTTACTTCACTTCTAATGAAATGTCTGCAAGAAAACAACCAAGCTCAGAGAGCAACAAGAGCCCAACAATAATGCAATAATTTTGAATTCATATATTCCCTAATGTCACCTAATGTCTTAATGTTGAACAAAGAGAACATGAGCAATTACAGAATGAGAACTGTGCTGTGCATTACAAACTACAATGGAAAAGACCTGTTACATAAAACAGTGGTCATACAGTCCTTCCTAAAGTTGATCTAAACAAAGCAATGCATGTTCAGGTACTCTCATGCTTTAGCTATTGAAGAAAATACTCCAATGCATATGGAAAGGACTCTGGAAAGTTGGAATCCATTTCAACAAAGCAGCACCTTAGTGCGAGCATAGTTTCTAACACTGTATGTGCTTGTGCATGAAAATATTTGCATGTCACTTTTTATTATTCAAAGAGGTAAACTAGGTGATACAGAAATAACACATCTTGTTTCTCCATTTTATGCATACTGGCTTAATGTCACTGAACACAAACAGCTAGGGACAAGATTAACAGTTTTGCTCAGTCCCTTTGGGTTGAAAAATCAACCCAGATTTTGTTGTTTTTGTAACTTTAATAACTTAGTTGGCACCCTGTGTAAAAGGAAATGGTTTGAAAGGGGTTGGATATAGCTTTAAGGTAAATGTTTCCATTAATTAATGAATTTTAGCATTAAAGGATGTTTACATTCCAAGTGGACTCCCTTGGAAACCTTCTGTATAGCTACATGCAATAGAAAAGAACATGTTTGTTATGAATTTATGGATTCTATTCAGCTGGGATGTTCATTATATAAAATAGTATCAAGATTCTTCCAAGAGTCACTTGGCTGACATTGCCTACTGACAAATGCAATATATTTAGAAGAAGTGTTTATACACCATTTTTTTATTTACATGAATTTAATGTTATTAATCACAGATGCACAATACTTGTTTCTACTAGAAGGAAAATGAACATATCTTGGAAGTTGCTCAGTCTGTCTCCTATGCTGCTAAAACATATGCTAGCCCAACATATGGCCTGAAGGACTTACATCTGTAGTACAAAATTCTAATTTGAAGAAATGCTGGATCTAATTGTGTAGTGCAGAGATCCTACTTATTATTGTTGTATGTTTTCTTGCCCTTTGCTATAGACCTTAAATATGCTAGAGGCATTGAATTAATAGAGTTGATAGATATGCACAGAGGAAAAAAAATATCTAGTGGAAGAAACTTCAAAATGTATTTAGCTCAAATGGAAACTGTATTCTTTTGCAAATGTATATTATAGCCTACTAGCCAGCTGCAAAGAGGAAAATGGAAAACAATGTGAGATGGGGTTAAAACATCACATAGCATCCCTCTTCTCTTTTCTTATGGAAAGAGTTGTCATATGAGACAATAGGGAAAAATAGCACATGTGGCAATTTGTCTCAGTTTTCAACAGTTTTGGGATATATAGAAATTATGCTGGAGGATGATTTCAGAAATGTAATTGCAGAAGGGCCAAGAGTGGAAGGAGGGAGGGAGGGTGGGAGGGAGGACAGAGAAAGAGGGGTCTAATTCATAATGGAAAATAATAATACTTGTAAGCGCTATAGCAGTAAGTCATTCTTAAAAAAATGTTAATGGATTTTTATTCAGACATAATTATGAGAAAGAACTGAGTCTGCCTGAAAAGGAGTGCTATGCTGAAGCTATTAAATATACTGATGATCATTCCAGTGGTGAAGGAAACAGCATAGATGCAGGCTAAGATGTGCCATTAAGAAAACATATGGCATATGAAGTATTCAAGCGTAATGCAAACTACAAAATACAGTAAGAAAGTATGCTGGAAAATGTGAAGAGGGTTGACAAAGATGATATTTAAACTGTGAAACTTAAACATGGAAAATGATTCAGACACCATCCATCTTTAAGAGAAAGAGGTGGCTAACAAAATTTGCTCTTTGCTTTTTTCTTTGCTACTTTCTTAGGGGGAAAAATGAATCCTGGTATTGATGAAACACTGGATGGCAAATAACCCAGTCCTAGGGAACTGAGAAGAAAAATAATGGAGCCTGGGAACAGGACCCATAATCTGTTTTCCCATAATATGCATACCGGAAAAGAACCCTGAAAGGAGCGGAAAATGGAAGTGAAGATCTTCATCATGCATACATCTAGATTCCAGAGGGGAGCAGCTACACCAGACAGATGTCAGGCTTACACCCTAGCCTGTCTGGGAGTTGATGTCTTATCTCTAGTATTTTTCCAGCAGATGAAAGCAACTCATTACGGCCTCCAGTCCCACAAGAGTTTTCCTCTCCAGTCCAGCAGCAGCAGCAGCAATTCCATCCGTAGAATTCTCCAGCAGCAGCTACTCCAGACTGATGACAAGAACTCAGTCTGGTGTGCTGAGACTAGATGTCATCTCTCACGCAGGTTTCCATTACCTATCGCTTCGATATTCAGTGCTTGGTACTGCATTGTAGATTCTTGCATTATGATGATAGGAAAAAGGATTATCATTCTTGGAACCATAGTTCAAATGTCAATGGTGTGGTTGTCTTCCTCATGGGAATAGGGACAAAAAATCCACAAATGCATCCAGATAACTAGCATACAATTAGCATGCAGAAAATTCATATAATTATCATGCAGTTACTTATTGTACATGTTTTCCCTAATGGGATAACAGTTCCAAGACTCTGATCCACCTGAAAGTGAATTCATAATGCAGAAGATCTCATGTGTAACACTGGAAATTAAAGGGATCAAGAACATGCAGCATCTCTGTGTGAAAATAGGTGTTCTGCAGGGATACCTTCCTGTCATCTCAAGACAAATGGCACTAATCTCATATTGGCTTCACCAACCATTTGCTGCTGTATAATCTACTGCCCTTGCCACAGATGTAAAGTGAAAGAAAAAAGGGTTTTTGGTTCTGGATGTGGTTTGTATAAATGAACAAGCTAATATATTTTAATCCATTGCTTCATGTCTGGTCTACTTGGCGTACTTCTTCAGCCCTTTTCTGATCTTTCCTATAAGCACCCTACATTGCTTTGGACTGCAGCCAGGGATAATAAGATTAATGTATGTGTGTATCTTAGTCTGGGCTAAAATACATTTGTGATGGCTAGCAAACAATCTATCATTATATAGTAAAGCATGAGGAATGAGATTTATTATCTCGAGCAGTGTTTCTGAACTTCAGCAATTTTAAGATGTGTGGACTTCAACTCCCAGAATTCTGACTGGGGAATTCTGGAAGTTAAAGCCTACATATCTTAAAATTGCTGAGACTGAGAAACATTGAACTAGAGAAAAGAACAGAGGCAAACCTGCTCTTTAATAACCATTTGAAAATAAAAAGTAGAGGTACTCCATGGGTCCATATCAACTAGGTTTGAAAAAGACCCCCCAACTGAAAGAAATCAGTCAGTCATTATTTCTCCTCCTCCTCCTCGTCCTCCCCTCCTCCTCCTCCTCCTCTTCCTCCACGTCCTTTTTGTGTTGAAACATTGATTTTTATACCACTCTTCCTGTGATACTACTTATAAATTATCTCTGTGGAATTATTCAACATTTAAGTGATTACCGTCTCATCTTTATGTATAACATAACAGGTTTCCCTTTTGATCTGGAAAACAAGATCAAAGTTTACACTGATCTATTCTACATTTATTTGAAAATCTAATCTAATCATTGTGCTTCAGACAACTTGATCTCTTGGAATACTTTTTTAAAAATAAACTTTTATTTTACATAATCATAGATCTATATTGCTTAAATATTGTACAATTTCACAAATGGTTTAATAAATAAAACATTCAGTACTAACTATAGTTTGTTTTTCTGTATGTTCTTAAAAATACACAAATATTTTTGTGTATCAGAAGTATGGGACACCAAATTAACTATTTTCAATGAAAGCTTAAATTAATACTTACCAGTGAGCTATGCGTCATCTTTGGGGCCCATGTCCTTCAAGAAATCTTACAAGGAAGTCTTACAAGAGACTTTCAGTCATGGTTTTTATGTACATTTCAGCACACTCAGACAAACACAAAATACAACACAAGACCATGTCAAAATCAATAGCATTTGAAATAATCTCATGCCTTTTTGATATCTCCAGCATTATTCTTTCCCCAGCTCTCACACAGTCCTAATATATACCCCACTTCTTACTTTTCATCTCTTTCCAGCCCTATTTCTCCAATTTATTATCTAATAGATTCAGTTTTCTTATCACTTCCAATTGCAAACTGCAGAATGTTGCCTGTATTTATTTTTAACTTATCTCTCTTATTTCACTTGTTTTCATTCTCCAACTCAGTCTTTTTTGTAAGGCGTTCTTGTTGCTCGTTCTCTTGCTTTCACTGAGCTCACTCAGTGCTCAAGTGAAGGACAATGGAAGATTTACCTTGCTAGAGAGCCTGTCACTGATTACAGTTGATTAAACAGGGCTTATATTAATAATCAGGGTGTGTATTTTCTAAATGGCTTTAAAAAAAACATGTGAACACTTTCTCTAGGACATTCAGTAAAATGATCATTGTATCAACATCTGTTTCCCCAGATATTTCTGAGTAGTTGCAGGTTTGCTTCTCTGTAAGGAGCCACCACAGCATTGCCTTACAGCAGCCTAATGATCCAGCCTGGTGGCCATGCTTGAGCCAGCAGACCATTATGTCGGCATAAACTGGACTCCTTTAATAGCCAAGCCCTATAATACCTATAATGAGGCTGGTGACTGATGCCCTCCTTAGTTTTAATGTGGGACAAGTTAAAGAAAAACAATGGATAAATTCTTCTGATTTGTTTCCTCTCCCACTGAGCATCTCCTGCCAGCAAGAAAAACAACCCATTCCTCTTACTAATATGTGATGAGGCTGGGCTATGTAGGTCTATGTATGTGCTTTGAACAGTGGGTTTAGCCACATGTCAAACTGCCCAACTCACAGGTTGCAGATGAGAAAGTACCCTTTTGAAAGAGCACTAAGTCTGTGCCCAAAAATAGTCTGGTGTCAGAATTCAGCTGTCTTTTCTAGTTTAGATTGACTTCTTTCAAAAGGCTGCTAAACCATGTTTAAAGAACAGGTTTAGGATTCTTTCAACACTGTATTAAACCCATATATGTAAGGAGCCGGCATAAGACCCATTACTGTATATTCTTTGGAAAGGGCCAGGGATTACATGGGCACATCTCTGTAAAGAAGGTGTCCATTCCTTCTAAAGTCCAAGTCAAAATGATGATGGAGAAAAATGCACAGTGATTGGACAGGAACATGCAATCAATCAAATCTTTATTATGGTCATAGACTAGCACAGAGTAATATGCATGCACAGAACAGCCTACAATAGATCTCAGAGAAGCCCTTCTTAATCTTCCTTGCATTTCATTCATGTATTGCTTTTTGTTCTGCAAACATCTCCCATCTCTCTTTTTTCCTTGGACTTTCTTTTCTTCTCAACCCATTGATTTTTCCTTCATATGTTCAATTGCGATTAGATCTTGTTCAGTCTTTCTGTATGACCAGTTATCTCAGGGTATTCATTCTGTTCCATTCACTCAATTTTGTATTTAATCCACATTTATTCAGCACTTAGTCATTTTTCACTCTAGCTTTTTTTTTTTATTATTTTACCATATACTTCTTGAGGAAATTATTCCTACTTCATTCAACACTCTGTTATGTTTTTTCCAACTCTCATTTCCAGTTATCAGCCATTTTCACTTCTTTTGGCAAACATCCAGTCCTCTCAACAAACCAAATACCACCCATTACTTTCCTATGAGGATTTGATTTTCTCTATTAAACAACAAATTGATCTTTGATGTATTATTTTTCAAATCTATATTCATTGTTTAATCATATCATCTATTAAACACTGGTTGCAAATTACTCAGGTTTCCAACCAGCAGCCACTAGTACCAATATTTTCATATCTCTGACGATCACACTTCTAACATCACTACAAGCATTCTTTACATATATATACATAAATACATTAAACATTCTAAGAAGTATCACACATCTTTGTCTTATTGCCTGCTCAATGCTTTTGTTAAACATTTCATCTAGCCACATACACATTTATTTTCATCATGTACCACTCTGATACATGAATTCAGCAAACTTCAAGTCCATATTTGTGCAAAATGTTCCATAATTCAAACCACTTCATTTTAATATGTGATTCACATAAATTAACAAACATGCAACAATTTTATTTCTTAGATTTATACATTTCTCAGTGAACTGAATAAAAGCAACAACAAACAAACAAATCTGTCCACACTCTCTACTGGCATAAAGTTAAACTGCATTCTCTAAATTTTGCTCTTTGTCATCTCTTGTATCCTGTCAATCAGAATTTTACCAAATATCTCCACATGCGTGCTCTTAAAAAATTTTTTTTTTTAACATCATCCATATTTTAACATTTTTCCAGGTATACCATCTACATCTGCAGCCTTACTGTTTTTCAACTTTCTCACAGCATTTATGGCTTTCTTTTCATCATTTCTATTCTATTTGATATATAACTAGCTTTTAGAAATCCAATTTAGATTGCTGGAGGTGTCTTTTTTGGCCTTCTCACTTACTTTCAAAGCATTATTTTTATTTCTGTCAGGTTCTATTAACGTTAGCCATTCCTTGCTCTCTTTTACTAGTTCTTTATAAGAATATTTTTTTGCTCAATATAGATGTTATGCAGTAATTTTCACCTTCATTTTTTGCAGCAGTCAATATTTTCTGACATGTGTTTTTCCTTCATCCACCACCTTTTCTTGCTTACAGTTAATAAAAATAGTATGTCATAAAATGTTATATAAGACTTTTTTTGGGGGGGGCATAAAGAACTGCCCTTTGGCTGGTGCTTTGATGCTGAGAAAGATCTTCATATATCACCGATAATAATAATAAAAAACCCTAATTATTTGCAAGTTAAAAACAACAACCAATAACAACAATAATCTCATGCAACATTAAACAATAAGATATTCTAGAAGAGTAATTTCCACCCCACACTGTTTGGACAATCATAGGGTATTCTTTGCGAGTGCACTTGGATAGTTTCGACTGCTGTGGGGAGAATGAAAGACTGCACTCTTTTTCAGTTATTTCATTTGATGTTCTTATATACTGAATGAAATGAAATTGGCAACATGTGGTGCACTAAATTCTGTAATATCCGCCCTACCCTACGATGCATACATTTTTCTTTTCAAAAGAGGAATTATTTTTCACAAATACAGCCAATTGTCAAATGTTTCTAATTTGGGAAGTGTAGTCTGTAGGAGTGGTTAATGTCTGCTGCTCTCAGCACAAATTTAATTCATGCAATCTACCATATTTTCAGACAAAATAATGCATGTGGCCATCAATGCTGTTCCAGCCTTAATAAGTTGCCTGTTCTGGGTACTTAGGACAATGGCCAATCAGTAGAATTTCATGATTTTTTTTTTTTTTTTACATTTCAGTGCAATCATGTTAGCATAGATAGAAGAATGACTCATGTTGATATTCACCAGTGTTTCAAACTGAGGAATATAATCATACCTGTTTCATCATTTCTTGTCTGAAGTTTTCAAATGGAAAGAGGAATGTACAGAGTAAATTTAATAAAAATATAATGAACATTATATCTAAGGCTTAATTTAGATTAAGGTATAGTTAAACATTATATGATTGTTATCACTTTGTTACTGGGGGGAAAAAAGGAACCCAAATGATTTATCCACTTAAAGATTCCTTTTCCAACTAAGTTAAGGCTACCATTCTGACAATATTTTCTGTAGACTAGTCAAAATGCTTCATCAGCCTGAGAATCTAAAAATATCTCAGTTTTTCATTGTTTTTGAATGATTCTGGAAGTTGTCTCTGAGCAGTCTAATTCTCCATATCATCCAATCATTTCCTCTGACCATGTATCATTCCAGTGATTTTTCTTTGTTGTTCTTATTCTCCACTTTCTCCCCTCTCATATACATGTTCTTTTCTGCTTTTATTTCTACCCTATTCAGTCCCTCTTCTCTCTGACTAACCCAACATATTCATCTTGTCGCTTTAGCTTCCTGCCCACTTTTCCACTGTTCTCCCCATCACTGTATGAGCTCAATGAAAGATGTTAACATTACATTTGTTAATTAAAGCTAAACCAACAACATACAGATATTGATGTATGGACACATTTCATGATTCTCTCTGTTGGAATATTGAATGCATATCAATATTGCTTTTAATTTTAATAAACTTTTTCTGCTACTCTGTATTGGAAAGAAAACTAAGGAACAAACCTAGTTTGGAAAGTAGATTCTAGTTCATAATGTACACCATTATTTTTTGCTGAATTGTAGTTATGGCTGATGATGTAAAGAAGCAGATAAGACACTGCCTATATTCCTAACAACCATAGTAAGAAGAAAAATACAAATCTAGTTTCTAAGAATAAGAACCACAGAAATAAAATAAAAATTATATATAACAATCTGTCACTATGTAGAATTGTGTTTTTGATTGCACTTCCAAATACTGAATACTGGTTGGATACCATAAAAAGCGTTGAAGCTTATTTTTAACTTCTCCAATGCCATAAGGAATGATTGATGATAAGCATGCCATCATTTTGTCACCAAGAGACAAATAAAGAAATGAAACAGAAAGCGTTTTCACAGCATGAAAACTGCAGGAATAAGCAGCAAGAAATTTTGCACAAATAATATGATTACCTTTTTTTAATCAAGAAGATGTCTACAATAAATAATTAAGTCTGAACTATTACAAAGATTTAAAAATTACCTTCACCTTTCAAGGTTGCTAAATTGTGTTTTAATCGTGCATTTAAATGCATTTTAATTAATACTGGCTTCACAGGATGGTTTTTAATTGATGGAGATATTGTTGCAAATGTTGGTATAATTTGAAGAATTATTGACTTGAGTAAAATGAATAATATATTATTTTTAAGACATATTTCATAACTAGATATAGGGTTTAGCTTGAGCTTTAAAATAAAATTTCATGTTATTCCTTTTTTTAAAAAAATATAATGATTAAGTTATATGTTACAATTAAAATAATTATCTGAAATTGTTATTTCCATGTATAGCCAGAACCGATTTGTAAAAATGAAAAAAAGAACTTAACAGTAACATAATACACAACATTTATTACAGAGAGATGTAACAAATGGTGTAAAGTAATATCCTGTGATTGACTGTTGTTATGATGATCATAGAAAGTATTAATTCGTGAGCCATTCTAGATGCTATTTTGATTTGCAGCAGCTTTCTAAGATCCTTTTCAGTATTGTAGTAAAAAAAAAGGGGGGGGGTAGATTTTCAAATGTGTTTGCTCAAAATGGTGAGAACCTGTTCCTCCAATTTGCAGTAATAGGTGTCCCAGAAGGATCTATGTGCCATAAAGATATGTGCCAGGAGTTTTATGCAGCTCTGTGGCCACAAGAAACCCAATACTACTTAATTAGACATGCTGGGACAGGACTGTGGACATTAGGCTCACAAAACCTACTGTGCATAGCATGAAGGCTGTGTATATAGAGCCAGCTGATCTGGTAATTCCAGAAGTATAACACTCCAAAAGTATGCCTGTTATCTCAAGCAAAATATGGGGAGGGGGGGAGGAAAGGGGGGCATTGTTCTTCAATAGTCAAGCATGAAGGGGGGGGAAAAGTACCAAAAATGTTCATGATCTTGACGTGCAGCCTCAACATTTCCTGTGGTGTGGAATCTTCAACTTACTTAACACCTACATATACATTAACACAGTATAGCACTTTTCTTGCAGGCAAACACCCTGAATGATAAGATGAAATCAGAGAAAGAGCCCTGCTTGTTATCATGCAGTCTTGATTGTATGGGGGTAGAACACACCAAAAGCTCTTTACAAGTATAGATGAAAGCTGAGGATTCACAAGGTCTTTCCATGCTGGATCTATTTCAAAAAATATCTTGAAAGCCACCACAGTATTCCTGTTTTGAAGGCTCATATTAATTACCTATAGGGTTTGTACTAGCACAGAATGACAATAATCTATTCTGTTCATATATTGATTCTGGCTTTATATCTTATGTTTAACTTTTTCAGGCATTGGGAACATATAGGAGCAGTAAATGAAGGCATGGATCATCTTGCTCACTACTCTTACCATAGCAAGAGAGGCGCATGGTTCTAGCAAATAAGTGGACTCCAAGCTTCTACAAATATGGGATTAGAAGATACTTTCCTCCATTCCAAATTTCAGTTGCAGATGCTCAGGACTTGCATTGATATAATTCTAATAATACAAGTGTATATTTGTAACAAAATATGTTCCACATCTTGACTTGAAGACAGGGAGGTCTGCCCTTTCTAGTAATTAATTTAAGAGAAAGGGTGCACAGATGCACAGGCTGGTTTGTATACCAGATAGATGATAGATAGACAGACAGACAGACAGACAGACAGACAGACAGACAGATAGATAGATAGATAGATAGATAGATAGATAGATAGATAGATGAGAGAAAGAGAGAGAGAGAGAGAGAGAGAGAGAGAGAGAGAGAGAGAGAGAGAGAGAGATATTCCTAGGTTGGAACTCCTGTGGGTGGAACTAAATGAGAACTTCTTAATTTTTTTTCCAGCTTGGAGAGAGAAGACTTAAACACATGGAATTGTTCCAGTATTTAATGGATCCTGCAAGGACTAATAGTTGCAAAGGCAGAACAAGAAACTAATATTTATCTGATCTTTGTTCCAGTTACATGCAGCAGGAAATGAAGTACTTAGGTTTTCTCTGCAATAAGGGGGGGGGGAGCATTCTAAAAAGGATGAAAGAAGCTTTGGCATCCAAAAGCTATCACCTGCAAGGAGACTATTATTAGCATCTTTACTCTCAAGACACAGAATTTTGTCTTAAGATCTCTCTCTCTCTCTCTCTCTCTCAATAGAAAAGGTGCCTGGATACAGAAGATATTTAAAGATCCCTTTATTTATTTTATTTATTGATTTCATCAATTTATATGGCTGCCCAATTAAAAAAATGACTCTAGGCAGCTTACAAGAAGTTTAAAACCAGATAAAAACACCAAACCAGTCAACTCTGTAAAACACCTTTTAAAAAATCTCTCAGAGTTGGATTCACTCAATGCCCTTGCCCAATGTCAGTGAGAACAGTCAGATCTTCAGTGCCTTTGTAAAGGCCAGCAAGGTTGGGGGCATCTGAATCTCAGGGGATAAGCTGTTCTACAATGCAGGCATCATGACAGAGGCGGCATGCTGTCATCGGATGACATTGATTAATAGAAGATACCCAGAGCATGCTAACTCTGTTAGATTTTGTGGCACAGGCAAAATTAATAGGAGACAAGTGGTCCCACAAACAACTTGTACCATGAACAGCTTTTTAGATGACAACCAAGACCTTGAATTGTCCCTAGAAGACTACTGGAGGCCTGTGGAGTAGGAGTGTAAAATGGGCGTACCAAGGCACACTGATAAATACCTGAGCTGCTGCATTCTGGGCCAGCTGCAGCTTCTGAATGGTCTTTAAGGGTCCCCAGGTATAGTACATTGCAGTAATCCAAACAGGAGGTGACTAAGGAGTGAGTGAATGTGGCTAAGGACACCATTTTTATGCACTTCCCATTGCAGATTTCTTCTTTCCTGCAGTTTTCATATTTTTAGGGTTATTTACTTTCCTACAAAGTTTAGAGAGTGATCAATTAAGAAAGATAACAAATTAAAAGTCTGGTTAATTTTAAGGCTTCTTCTAGATTTGTTCTGAATATTAATGTTTTCTTGCCTTGGGCTTGAAAAAATCTTTAGTTTTCTATCATTTCAGCTTCTTGACTGAAAGATACAGAAACCTGACAGCTGGACATAATTTCCCCAAACCTAATATTGCCGCTAATATCTCTTCATAGTCATTTTTCCCCCCTGGTTGAACTTCACTATTTCCTTGCAAGTATTTACATTTCCTGTTTTATATTAATTATGACAAGTGTTTCTATGACATTTCAGTTTTTAACAGATTTTCTTGTGAGGTTCTCATTGAGGCCAAACTAGATACAATTTCTGCCCACTCCCAGATGCCTGATAATAAGCCCATCAATCTAAAAACGTAAATTTGCATAAGAGTACATTGTGATTCTTTTAATTCATCCCTTTCATCCATTTTAAGCATCATTCTTTAATTACGATCAGTTCTAGGTCTTGAACAATTTGTCCTTCCCTTTCTTTTCTTCTGATTAGCATGTTATTCTTTTAATTCTTCTGAATTTTTATAATTTATTTTCCCTACTCTATTTTTTTATGGAACTCACTGATTCATTCTTTTGTCTTCCAGCTCTTCTTCTCCCAATTGACCTCTACCAGTTCACTCATTCTCTTTTTTTGACCTTAAACTTTTTGCCCATTCTCTTCTTATACTTGGTAGTTCATATATTTGTCCAACAAAGGATGACTACATTGCTTTCTTTCCCTTGTTCGTGTATACATGTTGCATAATTTTTTCCAGTCATCTTTATCTTAAATTTACATTCCCTTTGCCTTGTCCTATTTATTCACCTTCATTCAGTCAACTTTGATGTTTTTCCTTCTTAATTATCGCTGTTGTGTACCATTTCTTACCATTTTTCCTGTGTTTGAATTCCTTCATTTCTATTTCTGTTTTTCCAATTATAAAGGGATATGGGATCACTGAAATTCTGTGCATTTTAATATTCAATCTATATATCTATATCCATATCCATATCCATATCCATCCATTCATTGATCTGGGAAAAACCCCTTTGAATTCAATAGATTCACATTCAGTTGCAGTTGGACTGCAGCATTTGGCTAGAGACTCTTGAAAAATATTTACTAGAAAATGAGCATTGCTAAATTCAGTGGGACCTACTTCCAAATAAACATGCCTGTTTTGTTTTGTTTTGTTTTCTTTTGCTTTGCTTTGCTTTATTTGATTGGTGGTTGAAGACCAAAAGGTAAGCTATCTTAGCATATAAGCCAGTCAAACAAGCTGAGAAATTAACGTTTTTATTTATTTTTTTTATTTTTATCAAATTTGTCACACCCATCTCATTGAAATGACTCTGGGCAGTTTAAGGAAGAGATAACATTAATTAAAATTCAATATAAAAAACAATCCTAATAATAAATAGCTTCCAAGAAAGATGGAGAGTTGGCGAATAAATTCAAGGGAGCATCGTCCAGGGATGGTTAGAGCCCATATCACCCCATGCACACTGGCAGAGCCATGTCTTTAACCTTTTTCAGAAAGCTGGGAGGGTAGGGGTCCGCCGCACCTCTGGAGTGAGAATATTCCAAAGGGTGGGGGCAATGGCAGAGAAGCCTCTTCTCCTGGGCCCCACCAGCTGACATTCTCTCACTGACGGGGTCTGCAACATACCCTCTCTGCCTGACCAGGGGGATGAGTTTATGTAATGGGTGTGAGATAGTCCCTCAGGTAACCTGGACCCATGCTATGTAGGGCTTTAAAGGTGATAACCAACACCTTGAATTGGATCTGGAAGCAAACTGGCACCCAATTCAGCTCCTGCAGCAACGGTGTTACATGTGCCATCCTAGGGGCAGCTAATATCATCCATGCAGCTGCATTGAACCAGCTGTAGCTTCTAGATACTTTTCAGGTATCTAGAAGCTTCCATGTAGAGCACATTGCAATACTCTAACCAAGAGTGACTGACTGGAGAGCCTTCTGATCCAAGAAGGGGCATAACTGGTGCACCACATGAAGGTGGGCAAAGGCCCTCCTGGCCACAACTGCCACCTCTGCGAGCAGGAGTGGTGAGTCCAGGAGGAATCCCAGATTATGCACCAGGTCTGTTTGGGGCAGTGCAACCCTGTCTAAAACCAAAGATGGTAACTTCTCAGATATAGAGGGGGCCTACAATCCACAGCCACTCCATCTTACCAGGGTTCAGATGAAGCCTATTGTTCCCCATCCAGACCCCCACAGTCTGGAGGCACTGTGAAAGGGTGGTTATGGCATCACTCAGGTCATCTGGAATGGAGATGTATAACTGGGTATCATCTGCATATTGATGATACCTCATCCCATGGTGGCAGATGATCTCACCCAGTGGTTTCATGTAGATGTTAAAAAGGAGCGGAGAGAGTACCAAAACCTGGAGGGGCCATGGGCTGGATCTCTTACTCCCTATCACCACTGATTGGGATTGACCTTGGAGGAAGAAAGAGAACCAGTGCAGAACAACCCCCATCCCACTCCCGCCAGAGATCATCCATTCATAATAGGGGGACTTAGTTTAATTATATACATCAAAAGCTGATGATCTTCTGTGCAAGGCATAAGTAGCCAGACCATCCATGTTAAGTGTAATTCAAATCAGCATCTTCTAATGGCAATTTGAAATGAAAAGAATTTGGCAGCTTTCACAGAAATCTTAGTAGAGTGATCCACTAGTAAAAACTTCACAACATTTTAGCTCAATCTGCACATTTAGTAAGGACAGAGAAACTTCAACTCAGAGTGAAACAAGGATGCAGTACTGCCTCAATGTCCTCATTCAAAATGAGACTGAGGCATTCTGAGTACTTTTATCTATCTATCTATCTATCTATCTATCTATCTATCTATCTATCTATCTATCTATCTATCTATTAAATTTCTCCTCTGCCCATCTCCCCCCAATGGGGGGCTATGGGCGACTCACACAAAATATTAAAAACATAAATATATATAAATACATAAAACATCAAAATTAAAAAAAAATTACTAAAAAAGGAAAAGGAAAGTCCAAGAAGATGAAGAATCTGGGGCTGAAGACAGCAGGCCTCTATGGGGCTAGCCATCCCCATGCTTGAAGTATTCCCTCCCCACCCCAGGCCAAGTGACAGAACCAATTCTTCAAAGCCCTTCAGAAGGTCTGGAGAGGGGGCCAATCGCACTTCCAGGGGCAGAATGTTCCAAAGAGCAGGGGCTACCACAGAGAAGGCCCACCTTCTGGACCCTGCTAATTGGAGTTCTTTTACTGAAGGGTTCAAAGCATGCCCTCTCTGTGTGATCGGGTGGGACGGGTTGAAGTCATGGGGGAGAAGCGGTCCCTTAGGTAACCTGGTCCCATGCCATGTAAGGCTTTAAAGGTGATAACCAATACCTTGAATTGGACCTGGAAGCAAGCTGGCACCCAATGCAGCTTGCGGAGCAGCGATGTTACATGGGCCCTCCTTGGGGCTCCAAAAATAGCCTGCGCAGCTTAATTCTGGAGCAGCTGTAGCCTCTGGATACTCATCAAGGGTAGAGCGCATTGCAGTAGTCTATCTGGGAGATAACGAGGGCATGAGTTACTGTTTGAAGGGCATCCTGATCCAGGAAAGGGCGTAACTGGTGCACAACCCCAAGTTGTGCAAAGGCCCTCCTTGCCACAGCTGCCACCTGCTCTTCAAGCAGGAGCTGTGAGTCTAGGAGGACCCCCAGATTACTCACTGGATCTGTCTGGGGCAGTGCTACCCCATCCAGCACCAAAGATGACAAAGTCCTGGATACAGAGGAGCCATTAACCCACAGCCTCTCTGTCTTACTAGGGTTCAGCTGAAGCCTGTTGTTCCCCATCCAGACCCTTACAGCCTCCAGGCACCTTGAAAGGGTGGTCATGGCATCACTTACTTCACCTGGGATAGAGATGTATAATCGCGTATCATCAGCATACTGATGATACCTCATCCCATGATGGTGGATGATCTCAACCAGAGGTTTCATGTAGATGTTGAAAAGGAGTAGAGAGAGAACTGAACCCTGTGGCACCCCACAAAGGAGGGGCCAAGGATGGGACCTCTCGCTCCCTATCACCACCGATTGGGATCGGCCCTGAAGAAAGGAGGTGAACCAGCACTGTGCCACCTATCCCCAATTCCCTGAGTCGTCCCAATAGGATACCGTAGTCAACGGTATCGAAAGCTGCTGAGAGATCAAGGAGAGCAAGGATGGTCACACTTCCACCATCCCACTCCCACCAGAGATCATCCGTAAGTGCGATCAATGCCATTTCCATTCCATAGCCAGGCCTGAAACCTGACTAGAAGGGATCCAGATAATCCGTTTCCTCCAGAACCCTTTGGAGCTGTGATGCCACCACTTTCTCAACCACCTTTCCCAAAAAGGGGAGGTGGGAGGCTGGACAAAAATTGTCCAGTACAGGAGGATCCAGGGAGGGTTTCTTGAGGAGGGGTTGCACCAATGCCTCCTTAAAGGCAGTGGGAAACATTCCCTCCTGCAAGGATGTAGTAACCATACCTGGATCCAACCACATGTCACCTCCCGAGCTGCTTTCACCAGCCTGGAGGGGCATGGGTCAAGATGGCAAGCGGTGGCCTTCACAGGCTCCAGGATCCTGTCCATTTCCTCAGGAGCAACAGGGTCAAACTGTTCCCAGATAACTGGGTAAGAACAATCCCCTGGTATCTCCCCAGACCCTGCCCCATGCTCGGAGTCTAACTTGGAACAAATCTGAGTGACTTTGTCCTGCAAATGCTCTGAAAATTCCTCCGCAAATGAAATGAAAATTGTCCTGCAAATGAACCCCCACATCCCCCTTGCCAAGGAGAGACCTATTGATCTTGAACAGGGCCACCCGGCGGCATTCTGTAGATGTATTAAGGGCGAAGTATTGGTGCTTCGCTGCTCTTATTGCCAAAATGTAGGCCTTGATAGTGGCTCTAACTTGTGTTCAGTTGGATTCGGTCTTTGTGTTCCTCCAGCAGCGCTCTAGACGTCTGTTGACCTTCTTCAGCACCCTCAACTTCTTCATAGAACATGGGGAGTGTCGGGGCCGATGTGGCAAGAGAGGTCGCATAGGCACGATCCTGTCCAAGGCCCTGACCGCCTCCCTATTCCAGGCGGCAGCCAAGGTCTCCTCTGGACCGTGCAGCAGATCCATGGGAATTTCCCCCAGCTCCCTCTGAAACCCTGACAGGTCCATCAGGCACCGGGGGTGGACCAATCGCATGGGTCCTGCCTCCCTGCAGAGGGGGGTGGTATAGGAAAAACTCAGGGTCACCAGGACATGATCTGACCATGATAACAGGGTAAGCTGTAAATCTCCCCTCAGATTACTTTGCCATTGCTCTGACAAGAAAAACAAATCTGGCATGTGGCCACTGTCTTGGGTTGGGTCCTGCACAATTTGAGACAGGCCCATGGCTGCCATAGTAGCCATGAACTCCCGAGCTGCATCCAAGGACCAATCCAGGGATGGCAGGTTGAAGTCCCCCAGAACCATAAGCCTGGGGAACTCCACCACCAGCCCTGAGATGGCCTCTAGCAGCTCAGGCAGGGAGGCTGCTATGCAGCAGGGAGGCTGATACAACAGCAGAACTCCCAACTGTTCATGGGAACCCAACCTAATGAACAGTGTCTCACAGCCAGAAACTTGTGGAGCAATGCCCCTGAAGGCCACTAGAGATTCCCAGATCACAGCAGCCACCCCTCCTCCCCTGCCCTGGCATCTCGGCTGGTGCCACACTGTGAACCCAGCTGGGCACATTTCCAAGAGGGGCACCCCCCCGGGGCCCAGCTAGGTCTTGGTAATGCATGCCAGGTCTGCCCCCTCCTCGGTGATCAAGTTACATATGAGTGGGGCCTTGTTCTAACTGACCTGGCATTAAGCAGCAGCAGCCGAAGGCCAGGGTTCCTATGAACCTGCTGACCAGGGCTTGAGAATGAGCCAGGAGGGCCAGAACACGCCACCGCTAACACACACTGGGGGTGTCTTCCCCAAAGATGGCCCGCCCTCCAGCTCCCGCCATGGATGTTAAGTATGGATGTTATTAAACCTCCCCTACAACATACTCAAAGTAAAATGTTAAGCTTTGCTAATATTAATACTGTACTCTGAGGAACAGAGAAAATGGTGGCAATATAATTAGGTACACTGAAGTATCTGCTTGAGAGGCTTCTATGGTAATGTACTGAGACATTGGATCTATCATTCTGCAGTTCCAAAGCAAGGACTGTCCTTTTGACTTCTACCATGGCATTTTCTTTTTCAAGCATTAGCAGGAATTGAGCTAAGAAGCTATAATGAAACAAATATCAGGTTATATCTTTTTCCAAAAAGAGACAATGGCAAGGATTGAATGAACCAAGGACTCATCCCAGAACATAAATGTTAACCAATATTTCAAGTAGCACTTTCTTATGTAGATGCCCACAGAAGCTCAGCCCACTTCTAGCTGGCATGGATTCAGGAGCCCAAAGGTTGTTCCAAGTTGTTTTTAAGGCCTTTATATTTTTGTAAATACAACACATATTCCATGTATCAGGAGATGCAGTAATTTGGCTCTAAATAATTTGACTGTGGTAAGAACTTAGCCTTTTGACTGAGATCAATTGTGCCTTCTTTCCTATATTGTAGTACAGTATGCTATGATATAAACTATTATGTTGTCTACGAATAAAGGAATTATTTTAAAAATTAAACATATGACATTTTAGAAGTACTGTACATCAAAAGCATGATTTCCTATCTACCATTATTATTTAGTTTAATCCTATTCTAAAAGGTAGCAAAATATTATTTTTTCCCTTGTGAAAAATGGTTGTATAATGTTATCTAGGAAGGAAAAAAGATACAAGATATACCTGTCAATCTTGCTTTTTAAATTCTTTAATAGAGCAATATTCATTTATTTCTACTGCCAATGTGGCATGTGGTAATAGGTTACATGTCAGCTTTCAGTATTTGGTTTTAACTTCCATTTTCCATTACCTTAATATATAATTAAAATGAATCATGCCACATCAGTTTTACCTTATCCTTCCTATTGCCACCAAAAATTCCAGAAACATATTCTCAAATTCTTACATAGGCTTGATGAAGATATCCTTTTAATCCTTATATTCATGTAATACCATGGATCTACATTTTAAAGAAATGTTACTAGTGAATTAGAAATAAGGAAATGGATATATAAATACATTTTGGTTTATTTAATTATGTGAATTAAAACATACAGTATTTCTTGAATACAAAATGCCTAAAAATCAAAGCAAAAGGAACATTTCAGAACAATTCTGCTTCTTTCTGCTGATTTTGTTGTAAAAATACAATGAAACATTATTTTAATATCAGTATATTGGTCTGAAATGGGACAAAGAAGTACTTTTTTATAGCACAATAGATCTGTAGACTTTTTGTTTGTTGATGTCCAAAAGAAAACATTAAGTTAAATGCATATGGTAGTAAGATTACATTGGTACTGCCACCTCCTCCACCCAAGCAAGTGAATTCTCCCTGTGAGTCTCCATCATCCTATCCATTTAATATGAACAGATCAAATTTGGGGACCAAGTGAGCGCTTGCCTCCCCACAAAGTTAATCCCACTCTCCCTCAAAATGGAAAGAATGATGATTAAATAATCATTTAGAGAAATAATCTATTTCAATTGTGGTGTGCTGATGATAAGCTATTTTATCTCACCAGGAATGATAGGCGTATAAGAAGATATTGCTAGCATTCACCACTGAATTGATCAGCATTTTGTTCTCGGAATCCATTTTGAATCTGATTTCAGTTGTGGAACTCATAGTTGAAATGCCTGCCCTATTTTTTTTTCTTTTTTGTATTCCCACCACAATATTTTTGTTTCAATAACTTGCTGATGAAGAGTTTGAGGAAACAAAGAAGACTGTATCTTTTTGGTGCTTTCTGGTACCTTGTAATAATGGCATCATTCAATAATGATATTTTTCTTTTTTTTCTTTTTTTGCTCATGGAACTAAAGTTTCTTTATGACTATGATGTTACTTTATTTCTAGTAAGAATGCAACCTTTTATCCTGGTATTTATATCAATGGAGGCGGTTGAAATGAGAAGGAGCGTTAGTGGGAGCTGATTGATATGACAAAATTGTTCATTTTCATTTTTAAAATAATTTTTATTAAAGCTTTTTTTAAAAGGAAGATAAAAACTAATGCAAACTAATATAAAGTAGGAAAAAGAAAAGAAAAAGTAAGAAATAAAAAGAAAGCTAAAAGTGGAAGAAAGAAAAAAAAGTAAAAGAAAAATAGAAAAGAAAAAAAGATACAAAGAAGTAGCTTCCAATTTTATTTACAGCAGCTATAAGTACAATTATAAAATTACCTCTAACTCTATGGTTACAATTTAACTGTCTTATGTCTATAATCTATCCTGTCTAATCATCAAAACCATAAATTATAAGTTCATTTTTTTTCTATTTTACACAAAAAGTCCATAAGGGGTTTCCAGTCAGCAATAAATGTAGATAATGTCTTTTCTCTGATTAAAGAAGTAAATTTAGCCATCTCAGCAAGTTCCATTATGTTCACGAACCATTCCTCCATTGTGGGTAGTGCAAATCTTTCCATCTTTTTGCATACAATAATCTCACTGCAGGTATCACATTCAAAAACAAAGTTCTGTGACTTTTTTTCAAATGTTTGTCAATCCCAAAAGAACCCCCCCCGGTCTCAATGTATATTAATCTTTAAAATCCATTGAATCAGTGTATATATTTGAATCCAGAATTTTATAACCTCTTTACATATCCACCAAACATGATAAAATGTCCCTTCTTGTGGCTTACATTTCCAACATAAATTTGAAGTGCCTTTATACAGTCTAGACAATTTCTCTGGTGACATATACCAACAGTACATAATTTTATAAAAATTCTCTTTAAGATTATAGCATAGTGTAAATTTCAATCTTTTCAACCATATATTTTCCCATTGTTCCATCTGTATATTATAACCAAATTTTTAACCCACTTTATCATATATTATTTCACTTGTTCTCCTGTTTCAAATTTCAATAAAAGTTTATACTTTTTTTTTTTTTTTTAGTCAGTCAATCTTTATTGATTAGCCTTCTGGCCATTTCAATTTCATAAAAACAATCTAATACCATATTAAATATAAAATCCAATATACAGTTAAAATTATAATTATAAAATCCAATATACAGTTAAAATTATAATTATAAAACCAGGAACTGTCTTAACTCAGTTCATCATCTTTACAATTTATGACATTGGTTGCTCTAAATTCCTCTCTAATTTTTATCGCCTTATTAATGAACTTAGTGATACTCCTAACCACATGTTGATTGTAGCCTGACAATAATCGGTCCAATATAAAATCACAGGATATATAAGGTCTAACTGTAATATACTGCTTTATATACTTCTGTCTTATTTGTTCATACAGATGACATTCAAAGATTATATGGACTAAATTTTCCACTCTACTTTTACCACAAAAACAAAGTCTCTCCTGATATGGTATGCCTGCGTACCGGCCCGTTACTTCCTGAGTTTCCAGCTGGTTAAATCTTAATCGTGTAAAGATTTTGCGATGCATTAAGGGAGTTGGGACTGTCAAATACTTTTCTATACCAAAAATAGTCTTAATTCTGGCTAAGCCAACCGACTTCGTAGCAGATAAGATTTCAATATCTTGTTGAGCACTAATATCTTGTGCTCTTTGTCTAATGATTTGAACTGCCTGGTCTCCAAGGGGTTGAAGTAAAAGGGGGGAGAGGCCCATAGTTGTTGTAGCTTTATACAAAAGTCCAACCCAATTGGTGATCTCAGGAGCTGACAATTGTTCTAAAAAGCATTGTTTTGGCAGTCTAAACTCCTCCATCTCAATCAATCGTCTCCAATATTTTACTACTTTTAATAGGGCAGATACACTTAATGGGAAAATACCTGTTTCTGCCCTAACGGCACTGGCTGGAACCGTTGGTCCAACCAGAAGAATTCTTCTTAAAAATTTGTTTTGTGGTATTTCTAAGGACGGGGTTGCCAAAGAACCCCAAATTTCAGCTCCATAGGTTAACAATGGAATGATCTTGGCTGTATATACCCTGAGCACTGGAAGTATTGTTGTTGGAATTGAATAAGACATAAGTTTATACAACGCTGCTATACGTTGTGCAGTTTTCTGTGCAGCTGTCTTCATCTGGTTTTTCCAACTGCCATTTACCGAAAAAGTCAAGCCCAGATAAACGAAGGAAGATACCTGGTCTACTGGGCGACCATCTATGTGCCAACGATATTGTTTCTTTTGTGAGCCAAAAACCATTACCTTTGATTTAGCATTGTTTATAGTAAGGTCATTTACATTGCAGTATTCCAATAGAGCTTTTAGTTGTCTCCTTAGACCAATCTGAGAAAATGACATTAGAACCGAATCATCGGCATACAACAACATGTTTATGGGCCTATTTCTTACTTTTGGTCTATGAAAACTTGTCTGAGCAAACGACTTTGGGAGATCACTTAAGTAAACATTAAATAATGTGGGTGCCAAAATGCAACCTTGCCTTACACCTTTATTGGCTGGGATGGGGCGGGTTGTGGCTCCTGATCGCCCTACACGGACTTTCAACTGTGTATCCGTGTATAATGCCCTTATGAGAGCGCAAAGTCTGGGTTCTACACTCAACCTTTTCAGCTTATTCCATAGAATCTGTCTATTGATTGAGTCAAAAGCTGACTTTAAATCAATAAAGGCCACAAAGAGTGATTTCTTCCTATCCTTATATTTCTTAACTAAGTGGGCTAAAATAAAACAATTATCCATAACTGACCTTCCTGCCCGAAATCCTGATTGTTCTTCTGGGAGGATGTCATTTTCCATGACCCACTGCTCTAATTTGTTGAGCAGGTGTTTGGCGTATAGTTTAGCTATAATATCAGTCAGACTAATTGCCCTATAGTTACATGGGTCATCCCTGTTGCCTTTTTTATATATAGGTACAATTAGAGAGAGTTTCCACCCTCTTGGGATATCTCCTGTCCTATCTATATAAGTAAATAAGCCCACTAACACAGGAGCCCACCAATCAGTGTTATGCTTGAGAAGCTCAGCAGGCACACAATCCTGCCCTGGAGCACGTCCATTTTTTAATGCTGTAATTAGTTGTTTAGTTTCCAGGGCCAAAACCGAGGGCCAATACAGGGAGTCCCTCAAATCTTTCTCCCATATAGATTGTCTGGATACCCTCATACCAGGACCATCATTAAAAATTGCCCTGAAATAAGATTCCCAGATTTCTGCAGGAATATGTACATCTAGCACTGTTTTTCTATCTTTTAAAATTTTTGCTATATCCTGCCAGAATAAAACCATGGAAGGGCCCTTTGCTGCTTTTTCTAATCTAGCCCAGAATTTAATTGTATGCTCCCTCTTTTTCTTTTTTAATAGTAACTTATATTTCCTTCTCTGATCAATGAAGGACATGTGGTTTTGATAGGAGGGAGAGAGAAGAAATCTTCTCAAAAGTCTTCTCAATTGTGTTTTACACACCAAACACTCTTGGTCAAACCATCTTTCTCTTACCCCAACTCTTTCTCTAAGAGGCAGAGCAGTCACCAACAATTGTTTAAGTCGCCCGCAAATCCAGTTATAATCTTCAATAGGGGAGTTCCTCTGTGGGCTCTGCCCTCTCACATTGTCAGCTTTAGCCGTAAACTCCTGGGAATGTATTAGTGCCTCTATCTTTTTCACATCCACCAACCTCCAAGCTAACCTTCTTTCCTGGTGGATAGTTGTATTATTAACTATTTCCTGTTCTACTGGAGCTCTTAAGCGAAGATCTGAAGGGAGACGTAACCTAACCGATACTGGTTGATGGTCACTGTCACATCTCAAATAAGTTTCTATGTCAGAGGCTAAAGCTACCAGTGGGGTCGATGCACATATATAATCAATGGATGAACAGGCCCGTCCTCCGTGATAAGTTATTGGGTATTTGAAATCACTATTGCTACTACTTAGAATTTGCATATCATTCTCATATATGAGTGAAATCAAATGCTCCCCGGCCCTATTCTCCTTGGGATCATTTGACTCCCAAGTAAATTGATTAAATAAGTACCCGTTGGGGATAATACCCAACTGTACAAACTTATCCAGGGAAGATCCCACTTGTGCATTAGTGTCCCCTAACATGATTATCAGCGCCTTTGGGTATCTATTCTTCAGTTCCAAAATCTTAAGTCCTAATTCAAACCATTCTCCCATTTTAGGATTCAAATATACATTCAATATAAGCAGATCCAAACCCTTAAATGAAATATGAATTGGTAACAGATACTGTACCTCTGGATCTAGCGAAATCTTTCTACCCTTCCACCCCAGTTCAGCATTTACCAACAGTGAGAGACCTCCTACAGCCCTACCTCTAAAAGCCCTCCTGCGGGCTGGCTGGTGCCAGGAATGAAATCCTGGCAATACAATAGGATGATCTTCTTGCACTACCCAGGATTCCTGGATGGCTATCACATGGAATTTAGCTAAAAACTGGTCTCTTTCTAATTGGTTATTGTTACAGTGCCATCCTGCTACATTCCAGGTAATAAAATGAATAAACAGAGGAGGGATAATCTCAAAATTAGTAGATAGTCAATCATTCTGGGCCATATCATGTTCCTCAAGGAGTGACTGATTTGGACTTGATTCCACTGCAAAGTCAGATGCCTTGGTCAAATCCATACTACCTGCCTCAGACATTATCAAGTCTGGTTGTGAATGTAAATCCGGCAACTGTGAAGCACCTGCCACTGTATTAACCTCTGCCGTGGTAACAATTTGATGCGGGGCCAATGGCACTCTATCCTCCGAAGCCCTCAAAGCACATTGTATTTCCTTCGTTCCATCCTCCTTTTCGTTATGGCACATAGCACCACCCGCAGCACACAATGCTGTTGAAGCTGCCACTTCTGTTAATTGTCTCTTCATTTCATTAAAGAGAAATTGGTGAACCTCATCCTCATTTGTTTGGCTCCTGACCAAAGTCCTTATAAGCAGAGGAGTAGTATCCTCATCACCGCTTCCTAATGCCATCAAATTGGAAGTGGGGCTGGAACGCCTCCTTTTTTTGTTTTTCGGCTCCGCATTATTTCCAATTGGTGAGCTTGCTATCACATCCACCAAAGTGCCACTAAGAGGCAGTAAAGAGTCAATGGAATTAGTAGTTGCCATTACTGATGTTAACTTTGCTTTCACTGTGTCTAATTTGCTTAGTATTACTTGCTGTTCCTCTTCTGGTAATATGCCAAATTGTTGTATCAGTTCATTTTCTTCAGTCCCTATTTGTATCAGTTCATTTTCTTCAGTCCCTATTTGTATCATCCCTTTCCCCACTTCTGAGCTGTTATACTTCTTGCAACTAGGAATGTCTGGTCTTGTAGTTACAGGCAGACTTTGATGAATTAATTGCAGCTGCTTCGCATTACAAACTCTGCCATTTAGACATTCCTCATTCACACACCTGTCCATCCTCACTTTACTCAGGAGGGGTTGCATGTTGTTGTTAAAGAAAACACATTGTGGAAAGATTTGGAAACTTTCAAATCGATGTTTGTGTTGCAATATCATTGAGGGGAGTGCAGGGTGGTTAAAAATCACCATCACTCTAAAATACCCTTGCCACCTCGGTAGCCAAAATATTTCAGTCAGCTCATTGGGATGCACTTTACGGTAGAGAAGCTGTGAGAGGGAATGCAAAACCGCCGATTTATTGCTCCATCTGCCTACATTATGATGGTTAGGTGCTATCCGCAACACCATTTTATGTCTCTGGATAATTAGCGCCTCATCTGTACTTCTTTTATCTTTATAGGCTTCACTAACACACGAGATGTTTAGACCTGTAGTTGGTGTCTTGTTTATATTTAAAGTTGCCACTTTAGCTACCCCTAAAGGTGTAGTAAACTGCTTAGTAATTAAAGCTTTGAGCTCCTCTAATTCCTGTTTGACTTCCCTCAACTCTTCAAAAATTGTTATTACAGTTTTAGCAGTCAGGAGACAATTTTTTGCAACCAAAGTTAAGTCCACTTTTAAGTTGCTTAAGCTTGCCTCTCTAATTCCATTAGGAAGCTCTTCTCCAGAAAGCTCCTCTGACTCACAGTCTGACATCAAACAATGCTTAGTGCGAAATTCCTCGGGGGTCGACGTAAGATCAAAGAAAGGAGACTTACATATCGATGGTGTCTGCTGGACCCAGTCAGTCAACTTTGGCTGTCTGGAAGCCACTGCAGTCCTAGAGTGTTCGGCTACCTTGTGCTCCTTAATAGCTTTATCCTGCCGCACCTCCGGTTTTTGTTTAATTTGTTTTTTAAGTTTTCCTTTTGCTTTCATTTCTCCTTCAAACTTCGAGTCTGCTGCTTTCTTTTTCTACAAGGAGTCTATCAAGTGCCTCTTGTAAGATCCTCACTCACAAATTTGTTCCTTGGAGGCAGAGGCGGGGGGTTAAATAATAAGCAAACATACAAACTCAATCCATGATTATTCAAAAGTAGGTTCCTGTTTGTTCAGAGGTCCTTATTCCCATGTATGGTTGCAGGAGGCTTTACTAGTGTATCACTTCTTCTTGATTAAAGTTTCTCAACATTTTAAGACAGGGATGTTAAGAGATCTTGTCAGATTTGTCCACTGACTCATCCTTTCACCAGCTTCTTTAGCAGGAAATCTGTTTATTGGACACACTCATGCAGACATGGACACAAGAAAAATACTCAAATAGTAGCTTTCAGAAGAAATTAGCATACAGAAGTTCTGATGGGGAATAGAAATAGCCTTATACTTTTTAGCAATTATATGTTCATCATTTGTACACAATTCTATTTCAAGTTCAGTCTTACAATGTTCAAAACCATAAATTCTTTTGTCTAATTTAAATCTTTCTAATAATTCTAAATAATAGAACCGTTGGCAACTATATCCCTCTGGAAACAGTTCTCTTGATTTTGTTTTACACTTCCCTTGACAAAATTCTAGTATCTCATGATAAGTTAGCCATTTGTGTTTGCCTATTTTTTCTTCTGTATAAAATGCTTCTTGTGCTGAGAGCCACAAAGGTGTTTTCGGACACAATTGGGCTTTGTATCCATTCCATATTCTCAATATGGCACGTCGAACATAATGATTTTTAAAATCCACATTACCCTTAACTTTGTCGTACCACAGATACCCATGCCACCCAAATCTCAGGTCATGTCCTTCTAACTCCAAGAGCCTTCTACTTCTCAGCAGCACCCACTCTTTCACCCAAATCAAACAGCAAGCTGCAAAATTCAGTTTTAAATCAGGTAAACCCAATCCTCTTCTTTCCTTTGCATCTTGTAGCACCTTATATTTAATTTGTTTTTTTCCCCTGCCACCAATGTTAGATATATTCTTCTGCCACTGTTTAAGTGGTGCATCAGTTGTCAAAACAGGCATTGTCTGAAACAAAAACATCATTTTAGGCAAGACATTCATTTTTACCACAGAAAGTATCCCCAGCAATGACAGTTGTCATTTCTCCCTTCTTAACGTGTGTTTTTTTTTACTTCACTCCATGTCTTAACATATTTTTTTTGAAATAACATACAGTTAATGTTTGTCATAGTGATACCCAGATATTTTACCTTCTCCTCAATCTTAAAGCCTGTTTTATTAATCAATTATGTTTGATCTATTTTCATATTTTTGTTAACATCTTTGCCTTCTGTTTATTAATCCTGAAACCTGCTAATGCACCAAATTCTTTGAATTTTCCCATTAATATTTCACTTCCCTTTAAAGGATCTTCCAGAACCAAACCAAATCATATGCAAAAGCCCTTAACTTGTTTCTTTTTAAATCTTTATTCCCACAGTCCTTTCATCTTGTCTTATATCTCTATTCAGTATTTCAAGAACCAAAATAAACAAGAGAGGAGACAGTCTTGTTCCTTTTTGTATCTCACAAGGCTTTGTTAAATGTCCATTAACAATTATTTGTGTTTTCTGTGAAGTGTAAATCAATCTTACCCATTTTATAAAGTTATCTCCCAAATTCATATCTTCCAAAACCTTGAACAAGAAAGCCCAGTTCAAATTGTCAAAGACTTTCTCTGCATCTAAGAAGATCAGTGTGGCTTGTTTTTCATTATGTTGCTCCAAATATTCCCAAATGTTCAACACATTACTAGCATTATCCCTTAACTATCTTTTAGGTAAAAACCTGCATTGATCCTCATGAATAGATTCTTGTAAAGTTATTTTCAGTGTATCAGCTAGAATTTCTCTTTTTTGTTCCTACTGAAATAAATTCTTCACCCAAATTTTTATAAATCAAATATTTTATGTCCTTTTTTCTATATGTGTCTCTTATAGGCTATTTATTTATTTAATTATTTATTTATCAAATTTTCACTACCCATCTCGTTGAAATGACTCTGCGTGGTTTATAAAACAGTTAAAATCAATTAAAATTACAATATACAATACTCTACAAAATAGAAAATAAATAGATCCACGAATAGATGTAAAATTTGCAGTCACTCAGGGAGCGTCATCAAGGGACCAGCCTTAAAAATTATATTTTGTTTTAAGTTTTACAAATAATGAAATATTTTTATTTTCTTTTGAGGAGTATTTGATCCAGTTATATGTTAAGCGTTTGTCATCTATAATACAACCAAAATTTTAGAAAAATCAATACCTGTGGCACCTAACTCAGTATCATCCCTTTCAGTTTTCTGTTGCACCTCCTGAAGTTTTTGTGTAGTTTCCTCTGACATCTCCATTTGAATCTCCTCCAATTCCTCTTTGAATTTTTCTAGAAATTCCCTTGCTTTCTGAACAAAATTCAGTTGAAATCTCTGCTGTTTAAAAGTAAAAATCACACCTTCCAATTTGTCCCATTGAAGTGGGATCTTTTTCTGCTTTAATCTCTCAGTCCAAAAAGAATACTCTTTTCTCTTACACAAAATTCTAATAGGAATTTCCTTAAAAACAATTACATCTTTATTATCAGTCTTTAGACTTGTATTAAAATGCTGCTGCAAAACGTAATCCCTTGTCTTCTTCCTGACAAAGTGCACCAAAACATCCCTTGGAACATTTCTTATTCTTGTAAATCTTGTATTTATTTTATATACTTTATCAGTTTCTACCATTGTATCCTCCTCATTTGATCCAAAACATTTGCTAAAACTTTAATAATCTCTAACATCTTCACCAGAATCCTCTGGTGGGTTGCTCTAAATCTCAAACAAAATTCCTTCTCGCTCAATTCCAATAGACCAGATTAGCTCGTTCTCTTTCCAATTCTGTGTCTATAACTTCTGTCTTACTCTCCAAAATTTACACCTTGACATTAATTTGTTTTACAGAGATTTCCATCTTCTTAATGTCTTCTTTCATCTCCTCTTTCATCTTTGCAAGTCTTGGATCCATTCTTTTTTCAAAAGCTGTCAATTTAGTATCAGATGATTCAGTTAACTTACTGCCCTGTTGCTCAAACATTTTCTGAAACAAATCTGAAACAAATCTCTCTCTGCAGGTTGCTCTAGTGATCCTCTCTTTCGCTCCATTTTTGCCGCTTTTCTGGTGGTTGCCATTATATTATAATTCAAAAATAAAAGTGTCTCAGACAAGGGAAAAAGAAAAGGCAAGCTCCCCCCCCTTTTTTTTTTTTTTGTCTTCCTGTGCCCTTAACACTTTCATCTCAAGTGGCACTTGGTAGTTATAGTCAGCATCACAGTCTGGCTCATATTAATCCTTTATCTTTTGTTTTGAAAAATCCACCAATTGTCTGCACTCTTTAACAGAAAACAAAAAATATCCCCATGAAGGTCTGGTTCATTTGCCTAATTTAATTCCAATTTATTCAAAAACACTTTCACCAAAAAAAAAAAATCCTTCAAAATAACTATTTCTTTTATCCATTTTAAACTTGCATCGACTCCTTGCTAAGCTTTTTGCCAAAAGTTTCTAAATCTTTAAAAACTTTTTTTTTCTTTATTCCTTTCTAATCCAGAAAGAATAATAACTCGCCAAGTGGAATTTTTATCCTGCCTCTCAGAAAATCCTCTTTAGCTGTAAATTAATTATATCTGAAAGTGGTTAAGAAATGAGGCCTGTGCAAAGCTTATGTCCAGAAAGGCTGCATTACGACTGTGAGCTTGATTGAAATCCCTTGACTCCCAGCCACTCAAGTCATGAGCAGACCATAAAAACCTCAGTTCCTGCAGTCTACTCACGAGGAGCAGCTGTCTGAAGTGCAAGTGGGAGATCTCATATCTCCTTTTTTCAGACTGACTTTGCCGGCCAGAATTCACCATCTGGCCACTGATCTCCACTGCAATGCCATCCCCACCCTTTCATGGATGTTTAGTTTGCCATGAATCCTCACAGAAGCTCCAGAAATGTTCATTTTCTGACTAAATGTATAATTAGGCCATTTTAGAAATATTTTCATAAATACATAAGGACTATTATTTGTTCAACTCTCCTGGGTATCTATGCATTATCTTAGATAGTTTTGTTCTTTGAAAATATACTTTTGGAAAGCAATTTCTTTCAGTCCATTTTGTCCTTTTAAACATAGTTTTGATGTTTAGCTAGCATATAGATTGGTTGACTGGCATATCAGCATGATCAGTACAATTCTCTGTGACATTCTTTACTGCACATAGTGACCTTATGTCTCAAACATTTTTCAATTATAGTATACAGAAAAACCATTCAGGAAATGCAAAGACCACCCAGTTAAAGAAGTCCCCCCTCTCTCCATTTTAATCTTTAAGAGCAAAATTTGGGGCAAATAAGATGATTATTGTTGCATTTGTGTATGCCTTTCCATACGCTCCACTTTAAAATTCAGAGGCAATTTTTAAGACTCCCTTTATTGTCACAGCTATGGTTGAAGACAGGGCAGATGTAAATAGCAGAGATACTGTATATCAAAAGTTAATTATCCAAAAGCGTAATGACTGATCTTACTAACATAATACATAGGAACCCTTACTCTTGTCTTGTAAGTTGGTCAGCAAAATTGAGCACCACTATCCTATCCAACTAAGACAGATGTATATCAATATTTCCCTAAACCCTCCTGGTGAAACAGCACTCAGGCTTTATGGCTAAATGATCCATTCTTGTAAACAGACAATATTCTGTCCCAGGTATAACAACAGACTAAGCAGTTGATGTAGGTGAAAGCACTGATTTGATAAGGAATATCCAAATGCAAAGAAAGAAGTGCTATATTCTGGGCTTATAGACAGAATCATTTACATATCCCATATTCAAAGGTTTTGCTTCAGAAGAAGCACTATAAATCCCTAGTCGCACCAGAAAATGAGAAGCTTTTCATGTATCCTGGAGCAGCTCATGGGCAAGACGCTGCCAAATTCTGGAGGCAAATTATTGGTGTCTGAATAATGACTCATGGTGAGGATAGCATAATATTCCAGCAGTCACTTGAGAATCCTACTTTCAAAGTCTAAATGAAGGGGTGAATTTGCAAACCCCTCAGATGGAACTATGAGATAAACCTTTGCCTGAGAGTTTTGCCAGTTACTATCTCAGAGGTCCACAAACTATTTAGATAGTTAAAATCAGGGAAGCTCCAGGGATAGATTTGATCTCTGCTGAGCTGTTAGGTAAGAATGAATGGTAGACTCCTGTGCTGGCATCTCCTTTTACTTATATTGGATAAATCAGCTTGTATTCCTAGTGACTGGGACTTGGCTATAATTATTCCTTTATTTAAGAAAGAGAAGAAAGCTGACCCAGTCAATTACTGCCCAGCGAGCCTCTTTAGTATGATTAATAAGATCTATGCCAGATATAATTACTGGAAACTTCTGGACTGGCTGGAAGATGAGATTCTGAAAACTAAGGGACAAGCAGACTTTAAAGTGAGTCGCTCTTTGCTAGATCAGTATTTGATAGTATCCCACCTGAGTTAAAAATAGACTTCTTAGTCAGCGCTTGTAATGGTATGTGGGAAAGACTTTGGAAGATGGAGTGAAGGGATGCTGCCTAGGGAATGGTCAAATAAGAGAAGGTATAGTCTGCATCTGCATAGTGGGCAGAGCAAGAGGCTCAGAAGCACCCGTCCTAGCTTCTCAGGCTGTAAAGGAGACGGCAGGAGATTTGTACTTTCACACTTGCTAGATTCTGTTAATGTAGCCATATAATAAAGCAGAATTAGGTCATCTGTTCATGTTTCCTGTCTGGTCTATCTGGGAAGGCTGACAGCTTTGTAGACCTCAAGCAGGCTTTTGATTCAATATCCAGGGAAGCCCTGTGCCACAAACTTAAATCCTATACAACTGGTAGATATAACCTCATCCTCCTACTGTATGGATTTCATAGGAACTCCTGACTGAGGGTGAAATGCAATACAGCAAAACAAGATCATGTACTTTGCAAGGATTAAAAAAAAATGTCTAGGAGATGGGAAGCCTATCAAACAAGTATCTTGTTTTCTGTGTTTGGGATTTGTAGTGCACTAAACTGGAAGGCGAAAAACACACACTGCCCAGATTTTCCTTAATGCCCAGAGAAACTCATCAGCAATTCTTACCATTTCTTTCTCTAGAGGTACAGATCATTACAGCTGTGCTGTGGATATTTGTGGTCAAATCATTGGCCCAGCAACTATAGGAGGCTAAGCTAAATCTAGGTCCCAGTTATACTAAACTTGAAAAAGTATAAACTAATTTCTTACAGAAACTGTTCCAGATAGCCAGATAGGTCTCTAATGCAGCCCTACGGCTGGAGGCAGGGCTGTTGAGGGCTGAAGCAAGGGCATGGCCACGTATTTTCAAAATTAGCTAATGATTAATTGCAACTCCAAGGTTGAAGATTTTTGTTTTTTTATTTTGCTAAACAAATGGCAAACCACTTAGAAGCAGCAAACTGGAGTCATTGTTCAGAAATTTGATTTTGCCCCTGAAGTGCTGCTGACATTGGAATAAGATCAGGTTATGGCAGTTCTTAGACAAAGGATACAGAACTGCAAATGAAATACGGCAAAATACCAGCTGGAATACAATTGGGATATAGTAAGTTACACTTCAAAGTGGCTTGGTTTCTTAATAAATTCCAAAGGGTCTTTGCTTCATTGTGACATCTTGCCATCAGCTGTACTGGAGGCAAGTTTCAGAGAAAAACCGGGCAGAAGGACTTGTTCCTGTCAGTCTGAGAACATTGAATCACTGGCCCATGCGTTACTCTATTCTAACTTCTATTGTGATATGGGTAATGTGCTCTTAACAGCCATTCCACAGATGACCAGATGAATTCTAGGTAAATCTCCTTCTGGCTGATAAAGACCTTGGAAATGCAAAACATAATTTTGCATTTGCAGCTTGTAGAACTCATGCTTTACTAATGGCAAATTGACTTGGGATTGACTTTGGTTACAATGTGTTGAGTAGAGTATTTCTTTAGAGTGTTGTATCAATCTTAGCTAACTTTACTGCATCTTATTTTGGTCTTTCTGATCATTTTAAAAACCTATTTTAATGTATTTTAGTTTATTGTTTTTATTTTGATATGCTTTGTGGGTCTATGACCTATAATAATAATTTCAGCCTAGACAAGAAAGGCCATGAACATTAAGAGCAATATTTTTCACTGAATATCTTCTCTCTATAAATGTGAATGATAAATTATATTAAAGTAATGTAAATTCTCTGCTGTAGTGTTCATAAGAAAGTTTATATATTTATATTTTTTTCTGCTATTTCCTCATGCTATTCTGGGGATAGAGGGAAGAGGGATTCTATTTTTTACAGGCATATTATGCCTTACTCATCATAACATAAGCCTAACATACATAATTCCAAGCATGCAAGAACCATTCTATGTACTAATTACTAGGACAATACCTATTTATCCATTTAGGTTTAAGGTAGGGGCTTCCAAAATCAACTGGCAATTTACCATCCCTCACACTACACAGATCTGGCAGTTGTCCCTGGATCTACTGGTGATCTTCTGACAGGCAAACCTTTTATCTTCTTTTCTTCCGTCTATCATCTGCCCATGGCCTTCTAGAATAACGTTCTATGGTGCATATCCTCTTCAGTACTCTTCTGATTTATATATTTAAAAGATTTTTTTTTTAAAAAAATAAAGATTTATGTTCTTCCCCAGATTTGCCCTCAAATGCTTTTGTGAGTCTTTAACTAGTCTTACCCACCATACCATAAATCCTTATTAAGGTAAATTGCTCAATTTATTTCAGGTTGACAGGCTGACCTTATTATGGATAGGAACCAACAAACCAATAGCCTATATTCGGGAGCCATTGGAACTATTTAATCCACGTGAGCCACTGAGTGCATTTAACTGCCAGCCAGATCCTCTGTTATTCAGCTGCTTCTCCCCAGAACTATATCTGACCTTAACATGTAATCTCAGGAATTTAAAAAATATTTTCTTCTTTTTTGCCAACAACATACTTCTTCTATTAGAACTATGTCCTATACTGTAAATTACTTCCTAGTCTCAGTATATTATCAGCAAAAGAAAGTACAATGTTAGAACCATGTGTGTGTTCAGACTACTATCCTGCCTCCCAGCAGCCCCTCCAGAATCTGAATGGTTGTGGGTATATGGGACCAGTGAGCACTAAAACTATAGCAGTTTCAGGCTTGCCACAATAGGAACATATTTTTCCTTTAAAAAAGAAAACTCTTCATAAAATATGATTATTAAGAAAATAATAATATGCAATAATAACATTTTAAAAGTCTATTTCTAAACCCAAAGCATAATTAAACTTTTTAAAATATCAGTTATATGTCTTTGAAAATTCTTTGACTTTCATTGTTCATAAGTGCTTGATGTGTTTTAATCCAATTTATTTTATGCTTTTTTTTAAAAAAAAAACCTTCATTATGTGCCCAATTAACCTTTTATTATTCCTTGGAAGTGAAATAATTAAAGCAAGGGCCAATATACAGTATGTCTCTTTGTCTGTATATGTGTGCATTTATATGTGGAAGTCTACAACAAGTCTACTACATTTCACCACTGTTGCAGCCAATTGTATGTAATTTTATGCACCCAGCATAATATATATATAGTGTATGCAAAACGTTGATGTGACGATACAACATAATGGAGCCACTACAATCATATTTAATTTTCAGCTGAGATCTGTGCAATAGTTTGTAACTTTACTCAAGTTTTAACTCTGCTTATACTTTTTTTGTGTGGGTGGAGTACACATCATGCCTTTAGATCATAAACACTGAAATAAACTATTCATACTCAGTATCAGTATCGTATCAGTATCAGTGCATACCCTAATGGGCTATAAGAGTCTTGATTTTCAAGTTCATTTCAAGGCTTTAAGCCTTGGATTTCTCTGTGCTGAAAATGCTGACGTTAAATCAAGTGTCAAGGGTCTCTTATACAACTTGTTCTAGAATCAATTTAGAAGAGGCTCAGGAGTTTCTTTGCCAAGGACTGTTAGTTTGGAGTGATTATATCCACTCTTATTGAATTTTCTCAATGCATTCTCAATAGAGAATAGTATTCATTTATATACTGCACAGGAAATATTTTGTCCATTTTGACAAAACATAATGTCAAAAGAAGCATTCTTTTTTGATAAGCAGCATTATATACAGTACACACACACACACACAGAGCACCTATTGCTCTGAGGATAAAAAAAATGAGTAATATTAATTTCTTAAAGTGCTGAACAATAGTTTATTTTAAAAATTTTGAATGACCAGCTTTGATGCTGCATTTTTGAAATTTTATTTAAACTGATTCCAGCTTAGACTCTGTCAATTAGTATTTGATCTTCAGTATGTGTTAAATTATGCCCATTGTCAGTTAACAAAGAATGAGACAAATAATGTAAAATATGCATGAAATTAGCCTTTTTTAATATGTAAGATTAAGCTTAGGAAAATATAAACTTTACATCCTGAAAAGCAAAATATTAGGATATTGATACAGGTAGTGTTAGTTAACTACCACTTGTTCAGCGACCGTTCAAAGTTACAACAGAGCTGAATGAGTAGCACTTATGAGCAGCCCTTGAAGTTCTGGCCATCCCAGCACTCTTGTCATGTGATCGCACTTACAATGGTTAAAGCACCCTGCAATCCCATAATCACCATTTGTGACCTTCTCTGCTGGCTTCCCACAAGCAAAGTCAATGGGGAAGCTGGCAGGGAAGGTTGGAAGTTGTTGCAAGTCTCCCTGACTCAGCAGCAGCCACCCTGGCCCCTCTGTGCTTGTGCCATGCCACGCCTTGCCCATCACCCGCACACCTCCCCCACCCTGCAGCAGCCACTTACCAGCCCACCGGCCTGCTTGCAAGCTGCCTGGGACTCACAACTTCCTGCTGGCTTCCCCGCTGACTTGCATGTGAGAAGTTGGCAGGAATTTGTGAGAAGGTCCTCACTTAACAACCCGTGATCCTCACTTAATGATGGCAATGGGGACTGC
This sequence comes from Python bivittatus, assembly GCF_059951505.1. NCBI lineage: Eukaryota > Metazoa > Chordata > Lepidosauria > Squamata > Pythonidae > Python > Python bivittatus. The sequence continues at coordinate 28,750,122 of NW_028277074.1, forward strand.
TGGGATTGCTGTCACTAAGCAGTGCGGTAACATGATGCGCTTTACAACTGCATTGCTTAGCGACAGAAATTCTGGTCCCAGTTACCATCATTAGCAAGGACTACTTATATCTGTAGGTTAGATCTGGTAGTCAGCTAAGTAAATATTTTTTCATTTTTATAAAAATAAATGATTTGGTTTTACCGAACGCCATACTTAGGCACTTGGAGAATGTTGAACTTTTTCCAGTTCATATTTATTACTTTCATAATTCATTACCTTTTAGGTGTGAATGCATTGGTGGATAAAGCTACATGTGGTTCCACAAATATGCATACCTAAAATCTTCATGATCTCATTGCAGCTGAAAAATCTAATGATGGGTGATTACCTCATATTTGTGCTCTATGTGTCTGTGTGCCCCAGTAAGAAAAGCAGAAGGAAATGATCTCAGAATAGCAATCCCATATACAAAGAACATTCTGCATAATAGACAAAGAAGGGATAGTGAATAGATAAAGAATTAAGGAATAAAGAATCCTTAATTCTTTATCTATTCCCTACTAATGCCTTGTGGTCAGTTGGTTATCATACTGGACAGGCAGTACCATTCAATCTGGCCTCCAATGGTTTTTTTGGATATTACAATAGAATGCTGGATCCCCAGGTAATCTCCCATCCAACCAGGGTTGACCTTAGTTATACAGTATAAACTATAACTAAGCAGGCTTGACCTTAGTTATATTATCAGCCAAGGTTAACTATGTTAGCTAGTTCATGAAAGCCAGGCAGTTTCTTTTCCATTGCCATTTATTTTTCCAAGAGTGTGCCCATATATCTATTTCAAAATAGAAATTTAAACATTCTGTTTCACACATGGATAAAGCTACTTTAAATAAAGGGAAATAAATGTAGACTTTGTCAGACCTATTCTTTTCGTATCACCCATGTCTAAACATGTACACATTTTTCTTTACTGCACATTATTGAAATATCATAATGGTTCTTTCCAGTGTGGCCAGCAAATGCAGCTTATGGACTTGAGAAGGGGGCGGGTGGGCTAAGTGGTTACACTGCAATAAGACATGATAGACCATTTTATAAGTGTGAAAATATAAGTGGCTACAATTGTAGAGCTTACAGATAATATGATACTTTGGTACAGTAAAGGTCCATATTCTTTGCATGGCCAGCTGACTATTTAACCTTTCCTAGTCAGCAACTGAGAATTTCTGGCAATATCAGTTGTATAAGCCAGTTATATAATTCTTGCCATTGTTTGGATGGGAGAGACCAGTTCTTGACACTGAGCTGTAATGGGTCTTGTACTTTCCCTCTGTTCATGTAGAGTCAATCTGTGTATTTGTATAAAACAATTTAGGCAGAATTTGTATCCATTACTTCAAAGGGGTGGTAGGAGAATTCCAGCACCTGACTAAAAAGGTGCCTCAGTAAGGTCCCTATTTATATTGACTGGAGTGGACATGAGTGAAACCTGAAAGCATCAGCTATACTTGCGCTCATTGCTGCTCTTCCAGAGAGCTGATTGGATGTATGAATTTTCCAGCAGGTAGGCTATGCTCCTTTTTTGTCTCTGTACCAAAGAACAAGATAAGAGTCCTTTCTCTGTACCATTGGTACCTAGGGCAAAGGAACCCAGCTAATTTCACACACTGGATATTAATAAATATAGCCAAGCCTACTCAGCTTGTAAGGGCAATAACCAGACTGTAAGAATTCTCTATTCTTCAGTACTGTGATTATTTCACAACTGGAAGAATCTTCATGAACTGACTTGTCTAGATTTTATCTGATAAAAGATTGTGCAAGCCACTGCTGAGGTGTGGAATAAAAAAAATAGCATATCCTAACAAAATTCTAGGAATTTGTTTCCAGGACTGGTATTGGATCCAGACAGATGCTTTAACTTGTTTCATTTGTGGAAGGAACTACTTTCAGCAAAGATTTTCAGCAAATAAAAAATTGAGATAATCTTTGTGGAACCATGCACTTCCTCCTAATGGCATTTCCAGTGCTATTCTGAAGATAATATTATATTGTTTGGACTAGCTTTTCAACAGGCTGCAAATGGAAGGAGGAGTTTGTGAAAAAATTGCATTATTTCTTAATTCTTAATGTTAGAATTCTTAGTCAAGCTGTACTGCTGATGTCTTCATGGGAAAGGTTTTTTTTTTTTTTTAAAGTCCCCTTAGTCATCCATTTACTGCTTTCTTAGTTTTAAACTTTTGAGTTATGAAAATGAAAGGTAACAGTGAAAGTCTGAAGGTGTCAGAGAATTGTAGCTCAGCATTAAAGTACTAAAAAATATCCAAGCATAGCTATTGAGGTTATGCAGCCTTAAAACTAGCAATGGCATTTGAAAGAGAGAAACATACTTTTCCTACCAATTAGGCTTTCAATTTTATTTCAGTAATCTTGAAATGAGAGTTATACATGCTAACATTTGCATGAGACTTTGAACTTTCTTTACATGCATTCCATTTTTAAGGATGGCCCTGAAATTTAGCTTTGCGTGCAAACACTGCAAAATTAGAACATATTTTCCTCCCTCCTCTTTCCCCAGCAAAGAAGAATGGAGCCCAAGAATTAGGGCAAATATTTTTTTTCTTTTTATTTTGTGTTCTAACAGAACTTTAATCAAACATTAAGTACGCGTTGTGAACATATGACAGTCCCTTTACTGTTTCTCAGACAGAGCTGTTTATAGAAAAGGAATAACTTGGGTGGAATGTTTCTCAAGCCAGGAATGGCATTTTCCATCTGTTTTGTATCTTTTTCCCAAACAAATTCTGTCATTTCTTTCTGAATAATATGACAAACCATTCTAAGAAAATCTTTCCTTTAAGTAGTGCGAATATCAAATAGTTTCCATCAATTCCTGAATCATGCTATTCAAAGTGCTTCAATCTACATTAAAAACAGAGGACAAAGGTCCTCCTCGTGGGAAAAAATGTTAAAAGAATACCGTCCTGCTAGAACTTACAGTATGACTGTGGTCAGATTGAAGTGCTTTACATCACTTCACAACCCAAATGTAAGCTTAAAAATATAGAAGAAAGGGCTGCTGCATCTTTTGTTAGCTATTTGGAGTTCTGAGATTTGGAATCTTATCAAAGATGATTAACTCCACTAGTGCCTGGCAGGTGTCTATAATCAATAATAACTATTTTAAATTTTCAAAGAATGAACTTTCAAAGAATATGACCTTTCATATCCTAGCTGGAAGCTTTATATGCTTGGTGTGATTTATTTGGCACATGTCTACATTTTTTTGTGGTGAGGGTACAGACGAGCAAAATAGCAGGCTATTAGAAAAGGACCTGAGTGAACAGTCACAGAAATGAATATTGTTAGTCAAATTATGTCAAAATACATCCTAGAGATCCTAATTCACCATTCAGATGGTTCCTTGACTAGCTATACCATGATACTGGTCATTTTTCATGTACCAATGGAACCCACATATCTAGATTGCAGGTTACAAATTGATGGCTAACATGTTATTTGAACCAATGTATAGGCCTTTTTTATGATGGCAATCAAAATAAACACACAACACATCCATTCTATTGGCCATGTTTCATTCACTATGTAGAAAGCTCCCTCCTTTTCTTTCCAATGAAGAAAAAATCTCCAGTTTCACTTGATTGTTGCTGTTAAATCGTTGCATTTTGAATGCAAAACAGAAAAGTTATATTTTCTTCTGGCATGTTAATTAACATCAGTAATCCACTGGATCCGTTTATGCTGTAAGAAATGTGCTCCTACTAGTCTAGTGCTATAGTAGTCATATAATCTACTGCTGGCTGCCCATTGTTCTTACATGAAAGGTGACTATTGCATTGGTAGGTGGAAATATGAATAGTAGTGCTCATTGTGTTAACGCTAGGTGAATGAGGAGTTAAATCTGTTAATATTTATGACACATTCTTATTGGATCCATATAGGCAAAATCCAGTCCATAGATTTATGCAGAGAATAATTGCAAAGCCAAAATACATGCTCTTTCTTTAACTCTTTAAAGATGAAATAATACATTTAAAATAAAACTAGTTTATTTTATTCAATAACATTATTTCCAACATTTCTCCTTCTGATTTAAATATTAATATTTTATAAAATATCGATGTTTGTTGGTATTGACTTTTTGCATCCTCCTGAGATCTCCTTTAAACAACCTTGGAATTAAAAAAAAATGTAGTGTTATTACAAGCTTAAGAAAAGATAATAATGACTAATAAAGAATGCTAAATTCTGGATGTATCAGTGAAAAGAAAAGGTGATGACCAAACTTGAATATACATATACTCCAAACTTGGCTGAAAAAAGTATGTTCCATATTTCTTAAAAGACAGCATTTTGTGTAATACAATGTGACAAACCATTTTAGATAGTGTCCTTCTATTCTAGTTTGGTTTGGAAGCCATCATTGGAAATCTCTGCAGGATTTAATGCACTTCAGTGCCTACTGCCTTACTTGCTTGGCAGATGAATATAATCTCATTTGAAGAATGTAAAGAAAAGAAACCATTGATTTCAAGCAAACAAACAAACAAACAAATAAAATAGGTAGCGGGAGTTACAATACATCCAACACTTTCCCAGGAAGCGAATGACTTAGAGTTGGCATGTCATTTCTATATAAAAGGAATACAAACAACTCATAAAATCAAACAGAAAAAATCTATTATTCTTTCTATAGATTCCATAGTGGTTATAGTGGTTATTGTGAAGCAAGTAATACAGACTGGGTTTTTTGTTGTTGTTGTTCCACAACTACTTACTACGTGAAATATTAGACAATTAGACCATCTTTAGATTTCACTCAGTGTGCTGCTTGAAAAAGGTGAGGGGAAAAGGGCAGAGTGTAGCAGTGTGATAAAAACATGAAGAAAGGAGTATGAAACATTTGTGGGGATCTCCTAAGAGCAAGTGTTTTCACACACATACGTGCACGTACAGACACGTGCGCAAACACACACACAGAATGGTGAGTTGCTGCAAGCATGGCTCTGGGTATTGGGCCAGGCAGACCAAGAAAATGGATACTGCTTCTAGATTCAAAACAGCTTTGTCCAAGCATTCCCAAGAAATGTTTAACACACACACACACGCACACACGCACACATACACTCAAACTATACTAATGAAGCAAAAAAAAAATCCTATCTATACAGCAGTCTCTTCATTTCTCTTTTTTTAAAAAATGTAAATATACAAATCTCAATGACATATAAAACAAAGTCAACATGTGAATGGTAAAGACATGGGTAAAACAGGAAGACTGATGCTACAAAGAAATTTGCAAAAACATATGTACAAGACCCTGTTTTTCCTCATATTTCATAGATTGTAATGCATGTTTAACAGCAGCAGTCGAGGATGTAGTTCCAGGCACCAGACTGCAGACCTTGCTTCTGAACAAGGGAGCTGACTCCCCCTTGCACGGATGTCACCAAATGACACTGGAGATACTCGTTTCCCGTGGTAAGAGGGGCAGGATTGCACTGTTTGTATGAGCCTCGTCAGGATTCTGCTCTCGGTTAGTTTTTGTCTGTGGCCTCTGTCCATTAATAAGTGTCATTGGGATGTTGCAATAAGTATGCTGGTTACCTATTGAGGTAAGAGGCAGGGTGCCAGTAGGAGGTACATCATATTCATAGCTTCGATAATAGTGTTTCTGGCGCATCTGTGAATGATATGTGTTATGAAAAGTGGAGCGCAGATCAGGGTGGGCTGTGGCAAGAGCAGTGGAGGTAGCAGCAGCCATGGAAATTGCTGAGACCGTCTGCAGTTCCCCAAAGGGCCCCTGCTCACTAACATCTAAAACCTGCTCATGTGTAATGGGTTCTATCCTCTTAAAAGGCATTTCGTACTGTAAACGTTTCCAGAATTTGGAATTCAACTTGTTGCATTTTGGCCCATGCCATTTAATAACAGTTAGAAGCTTGATGGTATGTTTCAGGGCCTCGACTTCCTGGTAGTTCATAATTCCCCGCAGTTCACTGCATTCAATGAGGATCACTTTAATTTCTCCCGTAACGAGCATGTTCCTAAGTCTTGTTTCCAATTCAAAGATGCTCCAGCCTCTTCTCACCACGTAATTTGGAGTCATGACAATGATCAATCGCTTGCTTTGGTCTACACATCTTGCCACGTCTTCTATGTAGGCTGATAATCAAAAGAGGAACTCAAGATCAGATAAAACTGTACCTGAACTGTGAACTGTAAGCAGATCTTAAATAAGTCCTTTTAATTTATGTGTTAAAAAGCATTCATTTTAAATTTGCAAAGAACTATTCACCTATTCATCTCTGTTAAGTGGTATTGTTTCTAGGTGAGATCCCATTCTTGATTCTAAGAATAGGAAGAGTAATAGCTGCTGGCAGAATGATCTCTGCCACTTTTCCAGGAAGCAAGCAGAGAACAGCCTTCTCTGAAGGAAGAATAGGAGGAAATATTTCCTTTTTTACTCCCTGGAAGCAGAAGGTAAATTCTGCTTTCCTTTTAAAAAAACAAGGAAAGTGCCTACACATAGGCAGTTTCTCCAAAACATGGTTGTTTTAATAGAATATGTCCTGTACAGATTTTTTTTTTTTTTGCATGCACATAGGATCTATTTTCCACTTTGATATAACTCAGTGCATTCTTTGGTAGTAACCTAATGCAATCTAATTACATCATTCCACAGATATGACATGTTGTATCTGTGCAAACTGCAAGAGAAAGAAGCACCTCTTTATCTAACTGGAACCGTTGAAGCCTATATCTGATGTACATTTTCAGTGTGGTGTGAGAAAACTATTTTATTGAGGAAAGCTGAATTTGGTCTAAGTTGTCAGTGGGAAAAAGATGACTGTAAAAGGAGTGTCTAATAGCTTTATATTTAAGAGCGATAGAACTGATGAAAATATGTCATGGTATGTTGCTATTAATTCAAAGACATTCTCTCTCGCTTGTCATAATTCTCAGTAGGCTCCATCAGTTCAGGTTTCAAGGAGGGGTCTCACAAATGAATACTGTTCAATAAGAAGTATCTTTCCACTTAACAAAGAATGCAAACTAGATATAAAAGACACAGGTTAACTTTTCAGCTAGCTTTTCATGTCCAGCAGATGTTTGTGCTAATAGTAACATAGGAAGCTACTGATATACCATCTCACATCATCTCTATATATTCTAGAAATATTCTATTTCTATTAATTTAGAAAACTGATGGCTCAGTTTGATTCATTTGTTTTTCCTCTCTGTTTTAATGCTGTTAAAAATATTTGGAAGATGTTATTCTTGTACATGCAAGAAGCTATAAGACAACATTTTGTATTTTCTTTCTTGTCAGGTGGGCACATGCCAATTCTTTGTTAGGCTGCTAAGTTAGGATTTTTTTATATATATAGTCTGCTATGAACTTTTCAGAGAACATTTATTTTCTGTTGCTACATATCCTACATTCTTACGTTAACAAAGGCTAGCATATACCCATACAGTGTTTATTATTTTTAGTTTTAGTATCATGTTACTTATTATTATTAATATGCTGTGAGGTAATGTCACTTATCTTAATGGAATGTATACTAAAACAGCATTAGAACAGTATTGCACTAAAATATAAACAATTAACACTTTATTAGTGCTATACAAAATGGTGTGTGTGTGTGTGTGTGTGTGTGTGTGTTTGCGTGTTTTTAAAAACTTACTTCCAGTTGGAATTAAATCTCTGTCAGGAATGAATAGTTTGTACCCATAATGTTTTTCAAGCATATCTGGTAAGATCTCAAGAGCAAATCGTTCTTCTTCCCCAGTTTCCTGATTCCATTGGTCAGGATCCACTTTGGTGTATGATAGATATGCATCATAATCTTTGTTATCTGTAAATATAAAGGGACAGGAAAGGGAGACAGATGAAAAAGAAGATATATTTGATTCATATTGATTTTCCCAATGCCCTGTTTTATATGCCTGTGTATACAATTCTGCAATCTTTCTTATTTATTCTTCATTTTTTCCTATTTGGCCATACATTACCATGTAGCTGCTTGGCTCCATCTTCTGTATAGTATTTTCATGATTATAAAAGCCATTTTACTAGGTTCTCATTTCAAACTGAAAACTAGATTCCTTATTCGTCTCTTTACTACAGCCTTCGCAAAGTCATTGTTTGCAATATTCATAGCAGCTGCAGCAATTTAATCTTACTAAGATTCTAATGTTTTATATTGCCTTGGGCTGAAGAAATGCAGTTAGACAGACAACATCAACAGCGAGGGACACGTGCCCATTTTAAAATAGAGGGTAAAAGAAGAATTAATTTTCACAATATGCCCTGGAAAAGTTCTCCAAAGGCAACTGAGAAGAAGACAGAGCAAGTGATAACCACCACAGAAGCCTGATTAGTTAGAATCTGCTCTTTCTCTCTCTTTTTTAATCCACTGGCCATTACCACCAACTGATTTATAGGAGACATGACAAAAATGTCTTTGTTTTTAAATAATACTGTATTTCCCTCCCAAAATGTTTACATTAATGTAAGTTCCATTGGGAAGATTGTTCCAAAAGATGGGATAGCATGGCTGGTGTGGGTCTTACGGGCTGTGTGGCCATGTTCTGGAAGTTTTGTTTCCTAACATTTCGCCAGCACCTGTGACCGGCATCTTCAGAGGGCAGGAGCACAGACAGGAGCAGTTCTCTCTGTGCCCAGGGTGATGTGACCCTTTTGTGGGTATTTATAGAGATCTGGGGGGGAGAAGGGGGGGATTGGGTGTGTGTGTGTGGGGGTGGGTTACTGAGTGGCTGCTTGTTTTGGTGTCGCATCTGTGTGTATCTTCCTGGGGATTAGGCAGGGTTTTTTCTTCTATTGAATTGTTAATGAGGGGCTGCTGGGGGTGATTAGCAAGTTCATTGTGTGAACTGTTCACATGTCCTGGTGGTTGAGCTGAGTTCATTGACCTTTTGCAGGCTGTATTTTTCAGGATTGGCAGCCAGATTTTGTTGATTTTTAGACTCTCCTCTTTTTTATTGAAACTCTGCTGGTGTTCGTGAATCTCAATGTCTTCCCGGTATAGCCTGGTATAGTGGCTGTTGGTGTTGTCCAGTATCTCTGTGTTTTCAAATAGGATTTTGTGTCCAGTGTGCTTGAGAGCATGTTCAGCTACTGCAGATTTTTCTGGTTGCTGTAGTCTGCAGTGTCTTTCGTGTTCTTTTATCCTGGTATGGATGCTGCGTTTTGTGGTCCCGATGTATACTTGCCCGCAACTGCATGGTATGGGGTATACTCCTGCGGTGGTGAGGGGATCCCTTTTCTCTTTTGCTGATTTTAGCACTTCTTGTACTTTTCTGGTGGGTCTGAAGATTGTTTGGAAATTGTGTTTTTCCATCAGTTTTCCCATGCGGTCTATGACCCCTTTGATGTAGGGCAGAAATACTTTGTTGGTGGGTGGCTATTTTTCTTCTTCAGTCACATGTTGTTTTCTTGGTTTGATGGCTCTTTTTATTTCATTCTTGGAGTAGCCATTCGCTTGTAGGACCCAATTAAGGTGGTTAAGTTCAGAGTTTAGGAATTGGGTTTCACAGATCCGATTGGCACGATCCATGAGGGTTTTGATAATGCCTCTTTTCTGACGTGGGTGGTGGTTGGAGTTTTTGTGTAGGTACTGGTCTGTGTGGGTGGGTTTTCTGTAGACTTTGTGTCCTAATTTGAGGTCTGGTTTGCGTATGACCAACGTGTCTAGAAATGGAAGTTGGCCATCCACTATAAATACCCACAAAAGGGTCACATCACCCTGGGCACAGAGAGAACTGCTTCTGTCTGTGCTCCTGCCCTCTGAAGATGCCGGTCACAGGTGCTGGCGAAATGTTAGGAAACAAAACTTCCAGAACACGGCCACACAGCCCGGAAGACCCACACCAGCCATCGTATGCCGGCCGTGAAAGCCTTCGACAATACATGGGATAGCATCTTTAATAACTGAAATAAATGTATAAATAAGCAACTTCAAAAACTGGCTTTGACTCTGAATGACTTGAGATCCCAAGTATTTGTCAGAACAGCTCTTCTGAAATGCATGCTCTGTAATTTTAGTTTATAAATGTAGTAACAAAATGATTAATAATCTTTAAAAAATCTCCATAGTTGTCAAAAAAAAACCCCACCCACTTACATTTAAATACTATAAAAATAAAGTTTTGCTCACACATGTAAGAATATATCTTTTAGTGTTTTCATCATATTCCCCTAAATATAGCACCATCTGAAAATCCAATTTTTGTGGATAGAAGTTGGTATGGATGGACTTAATCCATAAAGGTAACTTATAGTGTATAACATAAATTCATTTCATGAATGGAAAAAAAAAAGGAATACAAAAGTCATGAATATTATAGTGAAAATCATGATTTTTTATTTATTCAACATTAAGTTAACTCAGTTTATTGCATTAAGGTGACTTTGTTTTGTATATAATGGTATTTCTCCTGTAATGATTAATTAAAATAATCCTTTCAGGATGTGCCTTCAGTGTGCTAACCTGTACCTTGAAGAAGGCAGCCATCATTAATTTTCATTAAAGGGTCAATAATGCCAATATTCTGGAGCTAATTCAGTAGAAAATAAGGTCACATTTTGATTTTTGTTGTAAAGGAAGTAGGAGAAATCAATGGCAAGAGTAATGAAATGTTAACATTCCTCTAACTCCACAGACACCATCTGCAAAGACTACAGATACTATCAGTTGTTCCTAAAAGAAATCTGATTGAATATCCTACTGTAAGTAATGTTATACTGATTCAGTGCTTACTAACAGGATGCCTTTTTCTCTACTCTATCTTACACTTCAGTAACAGCTGTTAAAAGTAATGCATGTCAGCTCTAGTTCTAGCAGTGCTTCTGGTTGGGTATCTCACTCATCTGCAAAAGGAAATTCTAAGACTTTTCTCTAATGTGGAAACCCTTCCTTGGCAGACAAGAGCACTAAATCACAGATATTGGAAGCAAGAATAATAGGGACTGGTAACAACAACAACAACAACATATGTTTCCCTCTAAGTAATAGAATCTCTGAAAGTTTTGCACAGTAACTTCCATATTATTTTTCAAAATACATATTATTAAACACTAAGCCTATCTTTGAATTATGAATGCTGCATAGGATGGTGTTCTTCAAAAATTGAAGTCCCAACAGACAATATAATCTCACTGCTGGGGAAAAAAAAGACTTAGTGATTTTAAATACTTTTATGCTTTAAACTTTTGTATTCTACTTTGAATGGCTGTACAGCCTCTCAAGTCAGTCACTTGCATAGAGAGGTCTTGATGTAGAAGCTATTAAACAATGGATTAAATTATAAACAATAAATCAGTAATTATTATAAGATATATTGGCTTATAATAAAATATAAACATAGCATTAAAAAATAAAAAGAAATACCATAATCAGTAAACTAGTGACAGCAGTAAAAAAAATAAGCAACCTGTAAATAGCAAGATATTTAAAACACACAAATAATTTTCTGGTGAAATTTAGGCTGGCAAAGGCTTTTCATATGAACTCATTAAGATAATTGTCACTAAAACATTTATGAAACCCAGGGATTACTGGATGTTCTTGGAGATTTTCCAGTTGGCATGTCCAGCCCTCCTTTTGCCTCCTTGATTTTGTCTTTTGCCATCCATCTTGTCTTGGTGCTTTTTAAAATTCACCTCTAGCTGATGAGGGATTTAGACTACATTGTCATCACTATGTTAATGAGACTCTAGCTGCATCTGAATACCATTTGAATTCAGCTGGTTTATTTAGACTAAACCATGTTAAATTGCATTAACACCTTATTTTGCTTCCAAACCAAATAGTCTTTTTCTTTTCCTTCAAAGCCTATTCATGGTCAATATTTGGTAGGCCATAGATATATTTTAGTATGTTAAAATGGCATGCTTTTTTCTGAATTTAACCCAAACACTTTCATGATATTTTACACATTTTTGGTTCCTAATTTCTTGCAGTATCAAAGTTAAAAAGTACAGAGTATTAAAACATAAGCAAAAATGGTGGACTTCTCTCTCTTTTTTGATGAGAACTTCCTGTTTATTCTTGAATGTGTGAGAAACTCAAGTTTCCATATCGATGATTCTTCAATCAATGAAAATGTGATTGATTTTGTGCTTACACTTTGGCTTTAGGTTTAGAGTATACCATTTGAAAGATCTGACTAAATGTACTTTAGTAATGAATACACAACTCTTTCTATTTCTACCCTAAGAAGAAAAACAACAGCTGCTCTTCAATACATAAAATACAGAAGGCAAAAAATATTAACTACAGCCTCATGAGCTGACATACAGATTAAAGACAAAACCTGAGTTCTGAAATCTCAGCCATTCTGTAATGGCAACTTAGTCAAACCTTATCAGTTGTCTATAAAATAACTCTAACTGCATTTTATTGGAATGGGAAGTGCCACGACAGTGCTTGGTATTAAGCAACCTCAGCTCCCATCATCAGTCCCAGCAAATTTGTCTTATAATAATAATTATTCTAATATCTACATTAACTTCAATGTAAGAAAAGCAGTAGTATATATTAATAGAATTAAAAATATATATCTTGCTGTCTTTATATTAAAAGATCATTTCTTAACGTTTAAAACTCTTAGATGTATAATAAATTCTATGACAAGCTTATTAAAATGATTTTACAAATCTTATGCTACATTACAACTTGCAAAATATTAATGATAGAGAAAAGATATACTCCACAAATGGTGTAACATATCATTTTCAAAACAATAACAACATTGTTTTGTCATTTATTCTTTTGCTGAGTTTAATTTGTTAACTGTGAGATTTAGCACTGATGGAGATACTAGATGAAATGCTATGGAATTAGCTTCAAACTGAAAGATTTCTTGTCAAATATTTGCTCAGTTTCAATCAAATAACGTTAAAAATGTTTAATAGCTTTCTTCTTTGCATGACTTATTTAAATTAAATTCTGCTAAGGCAATATTTATAAAGGAAAATTCTAAACATACTCTTAGAAGTCAACATGAGTGATACAGAAAAGTTAAAAACTCATCTCAAACAGTCTAAAGTAGAAAGAACTTAAATATTCTCTTCGTGCTGTGAGATATTTATCTGACTCTATACCCAAGAGAATAAGACAAATGGAATAAACAATAGCTAGAGGTTGAAAGAATAAAAAATGGTGAAATGTTGTTATAAAGCTTACCACTTTACTACATGCCATTCTGTGGGTTGGATGTAGACTACAACCTAGGCCCTCTGTGAATAGAATGGCTTTCTTTTTTTCCCCTACACTAATGAAAGCGGATCCAGGGAGGCTTCATACTGATGGAAGTTGGTGAGAAAGGAATTTTGATTCCTTCCTAATTTACTCCATCCACTTCCCTTCTTTTCCAGAGGAACCCCACTTTCTGCAACAGAATGCGAGTATAATACTGAAGACTTCAAAAGGAAGGGAAAATGAGAGTAATACATATTTTTTCCTGCAGTGTCTCTTAATGTAAATCAAAATAATCTCTCTGTATGTGCTAATGACATTTGTAAGACTAGAACAGAAATAGTATAGTGTCTCATGATAGCATAAACAATTTCTTGAAATGATGTACATAAGCACTGAAGTACAATTCATCAAGAAAAACATCCAGTCTTGATTCAGTAGATATATGTGTTACCATACTTGACATACTGTTGGTAAAAAAAAAAAAAGCATAATCTCTCTAGTGCACCATTTATCCTCAAGTTATGTTACTCACAGAGTAAGAAATGATAGCCTTAGAGGTAAAATAACACAATTGCATGTTCTTTTCTACCTTCTACACATACAGAGATTATAGTCTCAAGAATTATAATCCTGAATTGTACATAGAATGGCATCTCTAAAATGAAGGTAAAATAAGTTGGTGCTATTTGCAGTTTCTTGTACAGATTATATATTCCTCATTACTTGGAGAACAAGGAAGGCTCCAATCTACAGCAGCTGTTTAGACAGAAGATGGTGTAAAGTTGATAGATAGAGGACTTTGGTTGGTAAAGCTTATTAATATCAAAGAAAACCCAAATAAAATCTTTTAACATCATTCTTACAATTCTCTATGAAAACTCAGTTCCATATATCAGTGGAAACCCAAACCTTGTAAGATTTTTCTGGAAACAAAAGTATTTATTTATTTATTTATTTATTTGTTTGTTTGTTTGTTTGTTTATTTATTTATTGTCCAATTTCAAGGCTCTTGGACTCCTTGATGACTCTGGGTGGCTTGCAGATAAAAAGAAAAACAATATATATCCTGGATGATCAGAAGAACCATACACCCAGCCAAAGGCAAATATAACTAAAGGGGGCTCCAGTTACCCTATTCCAAGGCCTGGAAGAACAACCAGGGTTTCAACAGTTTCCTAAACATCATAATGGTGGGAACCATATGGCTTTCTGTGGGGATTTTTCCAGAGTGCAGGCACTGTAGCAGAATAAGCTTCCTGAGTACCACAAGGTGACACCATTTGATTGATGGGAACAGAACACACAATTGGATATTAGGAATTCTCAGTTTATCCTTATTCTTTCCCATCAGAATATAATTCTAGATCTAAATGTTGATTTTAGGCCTGAAAGGCTGTATTATACTCTTGCCTCATGTTCTTTCCAGATTTCTTGATAACTAATTTTCAACGTAGACATTCAGCATTTTTTTTTCTCTCTCTCTGAAATGCATGTATTCATGTATTTAAAGTTTTTTAAAAAATACAAAATGGGCTTCTACATAAACTTTTTACATAAAGATCAATCTTCAGGATTAAGGTTTTATAACTCCCGCCCATCCCCAAAAGGAAAAGAAATAAAGAGTATAATATCTCTTTGTCTCTGTAACATATTTAGAAGTTTTCTTCTACTACTATAAAAAAAACTAAACAAGTAGAGAGACCTCAAGACAGATATCTCCTTTTCTACATAGCTGAATGGCGAAATAAAAGAAAAGAAAGTTCCTGGTTCTTTTCAGATCCTCATTGGTGTATAGAAGAAAAAATGTCCAAATATTAAAATGTTATGTGGCCCCTGAGCTCCATTTTTATGGTTCCCAAGACCCTTCCCATTAAATTGTTGATTTTCAGCATTGTAATTTATTGTTGAAAAATTATTTCCCACTATTTTTCAACAAAGATGTAATAAAACTAAAGGGCAAACAATACATTCCTAAATCAAAACAAAAAGAAAAAACTTGGTCTTGGCTATTTGCCTCGTTGTGTTCCATCAATTTCATCCTACACACTGCAGCATTTATTCTCTTCAAAATCCTTAAGTATAGCACAATCCAGGTCATATATGATTTAAAACCAACTACACCAATAGCAGCCTGGGCCAAACTACACCTATCTATCCAGCTCCATCCTGGCATAGTTCCTTGGGCTGAAAGTAGTTGCAACTGCTCTTTTGAGTCCCTTATTTGTCAGTGGGATCAATAAGAGTCCATTAATTGGCCTATCAATCTTCCCAATGCAGTTGCTCTGCTTTCTCAACTATTTCTTCATGGGCAGAGATGACATATGCTCCACTCTTCTCTGTTTAAGGGACAATGGCACATGTGTACTTCTGCTTTGCTCTAGAGAGGAGCCTGCTTGCTGAGTTCCACAAATATTGGATAGAGAGATTGATTTAGGAGTTGACAACTTAGGGCTACTGATTTGGGCAGCAAAACCTAGACCATTAATAGAAGGCAACAAAGGTACGAATGCTACCCTAGGAGTTTTCTGTGTATTACAGCATATATCATGGTTGTCCTATGATAACTAACACATGATATTTACAAACAATGTGTGTGATTAATAAGGTGGTTCACTGACTGCATGGAACATGGTGGGCAGCGCCCATCTGCTGTAATGGAACTGCCTTCACTATGTATATGAATAAAATGTTAATTCAAAGAAATGGAAATTTGCTGTTATTTAAGAGAAGGCAGAAAGATTTCTTGAAAGCTAATGATTAATTGCAGCACTTTTCCCAGCTCTAAAAGGAAAGCATAAAAGATGCAAGCTCCAGGAACATGAAAAGTAAATACAACAGATGTCATATACAAATTAACATAAGGGAAAGTCAGATGAAGTTATCCCAATACATGCAACAGGACAATGGTTCATTGGCAGAAAGTCCTAGTTTCAATCCCCAGAAATCCCAATTAAAGAATCTCAGGTAGCAGAACTGGGAAAGAGTGAAACCATGGAGACCTGATACTATGTAAGTACAATGTTTTTAGAAAGGGTTAAACTAGTAACTTAGCCGTGAGCTATCATCTGGATAATGTTGGGCCATTCACTTCATATGGGTGTAATATATCTCACAAGCTTGCTCTGGCAATAAAACACAGTGAGGAGAAATAGTTTTAGTCTTTGAGTCTTGGAAGAAAGCATTATTTAAATATCATAAAGAAAAGTAATGCATGTAGTTCAAATGGCAGTTTGAGCCCAGGGCATATCTATGTTATAGGCAGCATTTTAAAATCAGTTATGAAGCAGAACTGATCCCAACTAATGTAAGCCAAAAGACCACGCTGTTTATCTAATACACTGATACTTTTGTTCACCTCAGATTGTTGTTATTTTGTCTAGGGTTAGGCCTGTCTAAAGATGTAATTTAGAGGTATAGAAACTGTATTGGCATTATGGAAAGTAGGGAATGCATTATATTTTTTCTTACTCATGAAAATATTGAATTCCATTAAAATAACAGAATGGATGAAATATGAATTAAAGAACTTATTTCGCAACCTAACTATATATTATATTGGTGTTTAAACATATTAATTATGATTAATTGAATTTATAACTAGCTTTTCTTGATATTTTATGTCAATTAAACAATGAGTGACTAATGTTGAAAGCAATTCAACAAGGTGCTTTGCACCCTGAGAAGTTGTGTGCATCAGACATAGCAAGGAGCAACTTCCAAAGCAGCCACAGATGCCTGGAAAAAGAGCTGGCTATTTTAATGATGTGAAGAAAGGTTCTTATTCATAGTAGCACTTTTTTTCAAATGCTTTACACGGGTCTATTTATTGCAATATTTTAATATTCAGATAATGAAAACATCGAAATTGATTGCATAAAAATACTACAAAATGAGGAAAACCTACTAAAATGTTCCAAGACTCATCCAATAGGAAAGTTGAAGTACTGAAATTATAAGAGCAATTTGAAAATCTTGATAATATTATGTAAGAATAATATAAAGCTAGAGTTGATGTTTATGTTCCTGTATTTAGATATCAAAAGGTATATGGTTGCATTGCACTGCAGAGCAAGAACTGGGCAAAAAGATTGCAGAGTTCATTGTTTACAGTGTAATAATAGCTATGTTATGGTGTGTTAATTAAAAGAATCACTCTTGTCAAAGTTTATCATAAATCTCCTCCTCCTCCTCCTCCTCCTCCTCCTCCTCCTCCTCCAGAGTGTACACCAAGGATATCCATGGCTCTAGTGTTTAATATAAGACTTAAACCTTTACTTGTTAAATCAGGTTTTTATTTAGACATAACTGAAGACAGGACTAGGAAATGTATATAAGATGCAAACTAATGCTTAATTTTTTAAACAACCTTTTCTGATTCAAAACTATTTGAATAATAAATTAATTATCTCTTTCAACATCCTTAATCAATTGAAACATGTCAGTAATCAAAATATAAAGAGATGATAGAATCTATTCTACATCTGACAGTTGTAGAATGGATTTTAATTTTTATAAAATACTTAAGGTTAATTATAGTGTGTCAAAAATAATTGTTTTTAATTGAATTCATCAGTAGATGAAAGAAAATGGCAGACTTAATAAAAATTCATTTTTCATGATGGGTAAAGATAAACATGTAGCAATTGGCATTTATTTTCATATATTTTAGATTTTTGGGTGGCTGTTTGCTAATATTAACTGCCTATATGGATGGGGAAACAACTTGGTCAATTTTTCCAAACTTCTGAAAGAAGAAGAAATAACTTCCTGTCTCAGCTTATATGTGTACGAATGACTGCTGTTCCAGCTTTGTACAAGAGTATACTATTGTTCAGGAGAATTCTTGTTTGGTTCCTTCCACAATCCTGACCCTGGAAGCTCTCTGAGCTGCTGGAATTATAATGAGCAGAAGGAATAACCTTAAAGAACAGGAGGAAGAGCTATTTCCAAGATAATGGTCAGATGAAAGAAACCTGAGTCTGGGGCAGAACTGAAACCTGAGAAAACATCTCAGCCAAGACCCTTCCTAGTTCTCATGAAGATAAAGGGAGAGTGGGGGAAAGTGCATTGAGACTTGCAAGGTTGATGTCAGCCCTTCATGGTAGATCAGATTAGGAAACCAAAATCATGCAGGCCAATACTGTATTTATTATAAGGTTATGGTAACAGAATCTTGCAAATTGTTTTGTTTTTGTTTTTGTTTGGATTTCTACAAACATTGTGGTTCTTCTAATCCCGCCCTGTTTGGCTTCATTTCTATATGTACTAAAAGGAGTTAGGATCATATTAAGATTTAAGTGCTGCAGCTCCTACAAATATTGTATTTATTTGTAGCTTGCCCATGAGCTAAGAAACTCTAAATACTAAATTTGGAGCATACAATAAAATTCAGATTGTCTAGATCTGTAGCAGTGTCAGAAAGGCACTTCAGTGTCAGTGTCAGAAAGACAAAAACCTATAATAGATCTCAAACAGATTAATAGAGATTTTTGAAATTCCTACTTTAGCCCCATCTGCTAACATGTAAGCCAAATGGCAAAATCTTTAAACACTTTCAGGCAATTTGATGGATAATGCACAGGTACACTGAAGTTGTGAGATAACTTGGTTGGATTTACCAAAAAGTAATATTGTTATATATGAAGGTGTATTGATTCATCTTAGGGACCCTGATCAAGTTTCAAAATGAAATAGTATTTTAGCTACAGAGTATAAACCCATGAAAAGTTGTATAGGCTAAAGCTTGCACAATAAATTCTGTAATTATTCCCAGAGGCAATAAAAACTAAATGTAAATTCAGGAGCACAGATTTACCATTGTTTTTGTTCTTATGCAATTATTAAGAATAAAAGATATTAAATTATTAGTCTATGTATGAGATGACTTACTAGAACATAAACATACAAATATTAAAAGATATGAACAACTCTTGCACTCCTGTTTAGAAAGTAATAAAATGGAAATAGTAAGAGGCAATATTCAGTGAAACAAACTATACAAACAGAATTTTAGAAGTTCTACATAGAAGAATTTATTTTAAGAGTTACAAGAAAGAAACCTTTAACCTTATTAAAGGTTATCATTGGCTTTCCTTCCAGTGAAGAATATTAAAGAGTGCTATTAGGTGAAAGAGCCTGCATGTTGAATCTCTAGTCCTGAAAACCTAAGGATCTCTTTTTACATTACACACACACACACACACACACACACACACACACACACAGACTTGAACAATTTATTAATGCTAAGAATGCTTGCCTTCAAAAGTCAGTGAAAGAAAATATTGTTATTGTTTCTCTGCATTCCATTTTGTGATGAAGAGTACCTCTTTTGAATATGCTTGATGTGATTTGAAATTTACTATATTTTGAAATTCCATGTAAAGCTGAAGTTTTCAAGAACATGGTTCATTCATTTAAAGTAAAACTATTATTTGCATATTTATATTTGAACTAACTACTTGCATTTTTTTGGGGGGGGGGAATTTCTACAAACATTGTGGCTCTTCTAATACCGCCCTATTTTTGGCTTCATTTTTATATGTACTAAAAGGAGTTAGGGTCATATTAAGATTAAAGTGCTGCAGCTGCTATGAATATTGTATTTATTTGTAGCTTGCCCATGAGCTAAGAATCTCTAAATACTAAATTTGGAGCATACGATAAAATTCAGATTGTCTAGATCTGTGGCAGTGTCAGAAAGGCACTTCAGTGTCAGTGTCAGAAAGACAAAAACCTATCATAGATCAAACAGATTAATAGAGATTTTTGAAATCCCTACTTTGGCCCCATCTGCTAACAGTAAACCAAATGGCCACACATGCTCAGGTGAAACTTGGTTACTTTTTTCCCACAGGCTGCTGCTCAGTTCAATATCTGATCTCTTTAACAGTCAGAAAAATGTCAGAAAACAAATTTTCTTCCATATGATCATCCTCTTCATCATATCAATGAGACAAATATTTCAACTGGTTAAATAATAAATAGTTATCCAAAAATTCACAGTTGCCTAGGGTACTAATTATGATGCAGAATTAAAGAAAATAAGAAACGACAGATGGAGTTTGCTGTAACTATCACTTTAAAATAATCATAATAAAAAACTAGGGCTCTTTTGAGAAAAAAGGAGCAGGCCTCACTAAAAGAAAAGAACATATGGCACAATAATGTAATTGTGTATCATCACACATATAAGCTGTCTCCTAACACATTTCTAAGAACAGTTTAAGTAGAAGAGATATTGAAACTCTCACCCACATCCATCTTTCCATCATTTTAATGATGCATCCAACAGCATTAATTCAGGCAAAGATTTAGGTTATTTCAACTGGAGCACTGGTGGGTTATATTTGAAGAAATTGAATATCGGCCTGAAGTGTTTTTATCAAAACCAGTTATTTTTGTTTTGTTTTGTTTTGTGATAACAGACAGACTTCTGGTTTCTCAACAATGGTCATATTAAACTTTGGATCAGAACAGTTAGCATGATGAGCAAATTATTTTAAATCCATTTTTTTTCAATTGGTGGAGGAAATATAACCATCATGGTACTAGAGCCTGTTGTCTGTTATCTCATGCAAAACCTGTACAGTTATTTACTTGCACATTATGCCAGCTAGCATGACCGACCACAGATATTATTATATCCCACCGGCTAATGAATTAGTAAAATTTTCAAGCTGAAAGATTTTTCATACATCCTGCTATTCAATTCTGAAAACATCAATTCGATGTTTCTGTTGCTATTTCCACCTAGATGTAATGAAATTTCTGTTTTAAACAATTAAAGCTATTTAGTTGGAAAAAAATACATCTGGAATCTGAATATGCTTTGACAACTTCACAAACCCAAGGAAAAAATTATTTGAAAGCTAGTGATTACTTGCTGGGGTGATAGATTCTGCTAAATCAACTGAAACATTTTATTATTCTGATCAGAATTTATGACTTTAATGTTATTTTGTTCTTAAATTACATTTTCAAACATTTGTATTTATGATATGTTGTTTCTGAGGTTGGGAAGCTGAAGTGATGCAATGGCTGTTACTATAAAATTTTACAAGACAGAAATCAATGAATTTATTTTTATCTTGATTAGTGATCTCTTGCTGTTAATGTATTCCAACTTTTTACTACTTGCATTTTTCACTCTTTCAAAATAAAATTCAAACACATTCAAACCAAGCATAGGGAGAAACATGTTTGCTTACCTCCATCTAATTCTTCTGCACCAAAATGGTTCCTGTAGAATAGCATAATTTCTATCTTGTAGCACTTGTAAATAGTCACTAAACAAACGAGTAGCAGCAGAATAGCACCAAGCCCTCCAGCAAGCTCAACTGTATACATCAGCTCTGAAAAAAGAATAAAACTTAATAACTACCACATTCTGAACGAATCTGTCATTTATTATCATATCCTGGGGTAAGAAGAGTTTTCTACTTTTTTTAATGTAGAAACAAGGCATTTTTCTAGTTTGCTGGTATATATACACATACTTACATACAGCAGGCAGTAGTATTTTGGGTATTTTAGTACAACTGGTGTATGATATACACAATTCATAAGAACTAAGTATCAACCCTTTTCCAAATTTAAATTCTTAAAGACAAATGTACTATTCCCTTTTTTAAAGTACTACAGTTGTATTTTAATGTCTCCCATCTTCTCTGGTGCTATACAATTCATATTCTCTCTTCTACTATATATAAATGGGCTTTTTTTCCCCAATAAAAAGTTGAAAATCATCTCAATTTGTCATTTCTGACATTCTGACATTAAAAGGTGAAATGTTACCACTTTCTTGTGCTGCATTGTACCTTGGGAGATTGAAATCACTGTCAGCTTAGTTTCCAAAGAAGAAAAGGCTTGGGCATATGTAGTTATATGTGTCGACAGTAATCTGTTTGGTAATATAATTTATGAGATTATCATAGTAATGGTAATGTCATCATTGGTCATTGCCATCACATTTGCCAAGCATGTAAAGTCATCTACACTTCCATTTGGAGGTAACTATATTCTTGTTGTTTGCCTTGAAGGTCTATGGTAGATGAAAAACCACTATAAAGCTGTAGTTTCAGACCATTTCCTTCAAAATAACCCCAATAAAGATATGATTTATTTGTACATGATTTCAGTGTCATAAGGACGTTGTGCTGAATTATCATGAATGATGAAGAATTGTATATCATTTTAAAAAGTATTAAACATAGCTTGGCTAGTAAGTTGTGTACCATTTATTTTTAAAAATGGGTTGTGGCTAGAGTAAAAAAAAAAGACAAATAGAAGAATGAAGACTGAAACAACTATGCTTGCACTTCCTACTAACTGACTAGAGTTATTAAAAAAAACTGACTTTATATATTAGATTAAACTTATAAAAAATTGACTGTGCATCTGTGCTTCATTCTACAGATCTAAGCTGTCTGTCATGGAAATATATTGAAAGAGAATGGCATAACCATTAGCTATATCTGTACAGAATTTATTTGGGCCGTATTGTAAAGCATGCATAGGTTCCATCAGTGTTGTTAGAACTGAGGAAGCAAAATGAATACCAGTTTAATGCCCCTGATGGCAATGACATTCAGAACACATGGGTTGTTAGTTTAGGGATATTATTATTTTGTGCTTGTTAGATCAAGAATCTAAGAAAAAGCTTATGTCACAGTAAATAAATTGACTTCAAGATGCCACAGGACCCTTACTCTTTTCTTGAATGAATCTAGCACGTCTAGCATGTCTAACTCTACAAAACCTTTATCCTTGTTGCTTTGTAGGATTTAGTTCAGAGTATATATTATTGCATAGCAACATATATTTCAGTTAGAAAATTGCAAACAGAGAAGGAAAAACATAAGCAACAATATTTATTTTCTGTGTTTAGGTATGTTTATACTTCCATTATGGAGACACATGTGGCTGCTATAAAAGCTTCAGAATTCTCTAGCAGGCAATAAAATGTAATTACATATGATTTTTGTTCATACTGTTCTCTTTAGAACTGTAGTATAACTTCCTTTATATTCTAAAGTTTTTAGTTCCACATATTTGACAGATTTCTTATCTATAGGAAAAATAAATAAACCCACAACAGTTAAATTAAAATCACTATAAATTGGAGTAGAAATTAAATGGAAATAGAAATTATACAGCATAGCCTTACCATAATTCCTTTTATCAGTTTCTGTCACATGTGATGCAGCTGTTCAGCAGTAAACAGAAGATGGGAATTTAATGTGCTAGGTTGCTAAGTTCAAACTACACCATTTATTATCCTTCTGTAATGATGGTGCATCAAAGCAAGGAGAAAATATCAGCATAAAAAAACCTACCCTAGCATTATCAGATTAAACCAGGATGATATCATAGAATTTTTTGTCAGCAATTAAAATATACACTGCCAAATGCATATGCTCCTAGAAACACCTCATTTGGGACCTTTAAATGAGGTTTATGCTTTCATTGTTGCAGCTGTCAAATCCCTGTAGCATATAGGTTTGTTTGTTTCAGTTTAGTACAGTGTGATATAATTTTGTTTAAATGTTTGAGGTCCATGTCCTTGTTCCCTGATTTGGTATACAATCTGTAGTTGCTGTCCACAGCACTGCTCACAATCTAGTTTGGACTGAAGTTTCTGCGTGTAAGCCCTGTCATCCATTTCTGGCTTATAAACTTTTAAACTGTAAGCCCTGAGCTCCCCCAAATTTAAATAGCTATAGGCTATTTGGGAGCTAGGAGTGAAACCCTTCCACGTCAGGTCACTGGAAAAAGGGTGAAATGGTACATCACTCTTCTTTTAGGAAAAAAGCACAGAGAAAAATAGAAAGCTCAGTGAAATAAAAAAAAGGTAATAAAGCAATTCTCTTGGGGACTGAGCCAGCAACCTTTATTCAGAAACAATGAATTTTAACCATTATGCTATTTGAGAACTCATAGAAAGGGTAAGTTTAAAAAACATTCAAAAGAAACAGGGCAATAAGCATTAAAAAAAAAAAACCTGCTTATTGTGCCTGCACATATATGTGCATTTTTGTCTATAACCATGGAAATACAAATTCAATTTAGCATTGTGTGTATGTATATATGTACATGTGTGTGGGTATACATAATGTGCTGTATTACACACACACACACAAACACACACACATGTTTATGAATGGGAAGAACACCATATATTAAGGAAAACAATTGGCCATTGCTTTCCTGGAACAGAAAGGTAGAGCCAGAGCAGCTGTAGAATTGTACAATGGGAGGATGTGGTAGCCTGCAGTCCAGACTGAATACATTGCCAGCTGTTGCCAAAGTCTCTCCGTCTGAACAAAATTTTCTTAAGCCAATTTAGAGTTAAGCTGGCATGAGCACAGGACAGGAGCAGATTAAACATTAAATGTGGATAAGCTCTAAATCTAATTTAACCACAAAAAATGGATCAACAGAAAAGGAAGCTGCGCAGAGGCTTGGCAACAGAGGTAATGTATGAATGATTTATTGGGCATTATAGGAAATGTTCCTGTAATTGTTGTGGATTCCAGTCATTTTAGAGGCAATGTAAGATCCCATATGTGTGTGGCAGATGCCCACCATAAAATTTAGCCCTTGGAATCCATTAGTTCGATACAGGAACCTGTTCTCCCCTCTACTTTGGAATTCACTGGATGAAATCAGTACAAATGAAAAGCCCAATGGTCCTAAGTCTATATGGAATGTAAACAAGGAAGCAAACCCCAGATATATAAGTGTTATAAATATATAACATGTTGGGTTATCAGAGACATAATATTACA
This sequence comes from Python bivittatus, assembly GCF_059951505.1. NCBI lineage: Eukaryota > Metazoa > Chordata > Lepidosauria > Squamata > Pythonidae > Python > Python bivittatus. The sequence continues at coordinate 28,775,146 of NW_028277074.1, forward strand.
TTATATTTTTAAATTTAAATTTAAGCCTTTTTGAAAAGATTTCTTTTACCACTCAAGTTCCTTGGAATGAGATGCATGATTTTTTAAAAAGGGTGGAGGAAAGCAACTGCAATTCAGATCAAACATGCCTATTTTGCTCTTGTGTTCTAATATTAAAATACAGGTCCTGTATTTTTAAAGGAATCAGAACTCTAAAAGCTGTCAATGAAAATTACCAGACATTTCCTATGGGAAATAGCATTATGCCAAGCACAGCAAATAAATGAGTGCTGAATAGCTACATTTGGGGACAAAGCAATCATTTAGCAGTTAACAATATTCTTTTGGCAGCACAAGTCTAAATTTACTCTAAGGCAAAATCCATTAGTAGCAACTGAAGTATGTTTTTTTGGAGGGAGGGGGTTGGTTGTTTAAATAATAATAAATTGTTTTAATTTCCTATAAGCAGTTTGATCACAGCATAGATCTGTTCTCTTATCTGGATAATTAAATCACCAACCTCAGTGAGTGAAAGAACAGCTAATTAAAATAAAATGTTAATATTTTCTGGACACATTGAATGGCATCATGAGTGATAGATGTGTTTATTTTATAAAAATTCTACCATAATTATCAGATGCATTTATGGGCTGTATCTTTCATCTGCACCTGTTTTTAATTTTTGATGAATTTCCTCAGCAATGACACACAGGTAATTTACTTATCATTAACTGCATTTGCGCAGAGAAGTAAATAATGCAAGAATGTTCCCAGAACATTCATCCACCACATATTTTGCTTTTATAGGCTTCCAACTTAATGAACTGTTGTGATATACTATATTTCTATCACGTATAAGTGAATGTGCACTGAATGTCACATTTTTAGAAAATTATGAATTAATATGTTGAAATATATGATTCTCAATTTCATGCTCTTTATATATGACTCTTTCAAATATTTCCTCCGGTTGTTTCGGGCATTGTATTCAAGTATTTTCCATTCTTACAGAAACATGCCTGTTCTGGTCTCCTATTACAGAGGTAGATAATAAATTAATCAGAGTTTATTTTCTTTAAGGACTAAGCACTTAACTTACTTCAAAGGGATGCTAAACTGGAGACTGTCTCTCTTTGAAAGACCAATCTCTAGGTATAAAACCTAGTTCCTAAATTCATCATGAAATCAGAGTTGCCAAATGTGAAGTTCCTGTACCTGTCTTGTTTTCACCTTTATACAAGGCAAAACAGTATCTTTAATTTTGTTTTATTATTGTCAAAAGGCATTGGTTTTATCCAGTATGTTTTTCATTGCTCTCACATATTATTTTGCATGGCTTCCTGGGTTTCTAAATCACTGTTCCATGAAAACTTACACTTGACAGCTTTTTCACAGCTGTCTCTAAACACATTTTAGACAAAGAATCATTTAGCTCACTTTTACAAACAGGCAAATTTTCATGCCATTTGTTCGGCAGTTTCATTAGACATGCAAATTCTGGGCTGGAAATGGAAACTTAGCTCAATAATGCAGAAGTGCCTCAGCTTTTTCTTCTTGATCTCCGTGACAATAGAAAGATTAACAGAAAATTATGGAAAGGCAGTGAATTATCAGTATTTTCCTTCTTTAAAATGGTGAGAGTTGTTTGGCTAATAGCATTGAAGCACCTATATTTCCTCTCCAAAACTTTCACATGGTGCCAGGTGTTACCAATCTGCGTCTGCTAATGATTCTGCCTATTCTTTGCTTTAAATGCATTGTTTCAATTGGGTTTTTTTTTTCAGCAAAAAAGATTGTGAACTCCCAGCTGTTCATGCTTTTATGGGTCAGGTAGGAGATTCACCACCTAGCTATTCAAATGCACTGATGCTTCCAGAAACCTATAGGAAGATTTTAAGAGCTATTTCTAAATTAAAATAATTGCCATAAGTAATACTCAGCTGCTTTTAGGAATTTTTCTTAACAAAAATGCTTATGAACAAGGTATTCAATTAGTACCCTGCTATACTGACTAAACAGCTCATTATTCACATTTTATAGTGCTATGTTTTGGTTAAAAATATGCTAGTTGTGATTCAGCTTTACCAGACAGATGGTGGACTATCCTTCAGAACAGAGCTAGAGTTGAAGCTGGAAATAGTTTCCCCAATATAACATTTGAATTAAATTGCTCAGTGTCCATGTTCATGAAGGGGTTATCCCTGAATATGGAAACAGATTTTGCAGATGTGTCCTGAGTAAACTTAATAATAAATAATAGAAGCAATTGAATATTGATATAAAAATAGACACATGGTTTTACAGAATGGAATCTGTAAAATTATTCCTTCATTTTTTTGCAAGATGCGGGGTTAAATCTTCCTTCAGTAGAAAGGAAAGTGATTTATTTATTCAGAAAATTTAAGTGCCATTTATTTCCTGAAATACAATACTGGTCATTTAAATACCATTTATTTAAACAACACAGTTATTCTTTATTGGAAAAGAGGCCAACATCAGTTGCATGAGTATAATTGCAAAGCAAAGAGTCTGAGATATCGGATCAAGGCTAGTTAATTCAACATCCTGTTTTCTTTGCTGGGCATCTAGACACCTCCAGGAGCTCACCAGCAGATGTGTTTCCATCATGCTCTCAACAGATTGAAGACATATATTATGTGGTGCCAGAAGGATCAACCCTGGGTCTTCTACTATTTTCATTAATGTGAAACAGGTGGAATGCTTATAAAACTTGCAGAGGTTACAAAATTGGGACCGCTAATATCCAAGAAAATTAAAAAAAAAAAAAAATCAAGGCAGCAATTAACAGACACACAGAGATTAACAGCATCTACATACTATTCAAAAGAGACAAAAGACCAGAAGATCACCTCACCAGCAATCAATCACCAGCAATCATCACCCAGATAAGCAAAGGTTACCACCAGGCACACAATCAAGCAGCAAACATATGCCAATCAAAGAACTACAGAGGAGCAAAACAAAACCCCCACCCCCACCAGCACTGGCAAAGCAGGCCACAGCACATAAATAGAGAGCAAACCCCAGCCCATTTTAGCACTGAAGATGTTACTTAGCTGGGTAATGAAATGTTTGCAAGAAAAGAACCAAGCTCAGAGAACCCCAAGGACTCTACATAAAAATAAATTATTTAATTTGAATAATTGGAGCAATGGGTTGAAAGTCACAGAATAAAAGTTAACAGATATGGATGCAAATACAGGCACCATAGCTAAACTTCCATGCAGTGCACAACAAGTACATCTCACAATCTCACCATATGCCTGGTGGGAAAGCCAGGTCTTAAAGAGATTTTTGGAAGCTTAAAAGGTGGGGGCCTGCTGTCAGGGGGAAGGGTGTTCCAAAGGGCAGGGGCCACCATGGAGAAGACACACTTCCTAGGTCCAATGAAATGGCAACATTTAATAGAAGTGTGCCCACCCTATCCAATCTGGTAAGATGGGCAGATGTCCTTAGGAAGAGGCAGTCCTGCAAATAACCTGGTCCTGTGCCATATAGGGCTTTAAAGGTAATAACCAGCTTCTTGAATTTCACCTGGAAGGAAAATGGGAGCCAGTGCAGCTTGCGCAGAAGAGATGTAATATGGGTGAGCCTAGAGGCACCCATCACTGGGTGTGCCACTGCATTCTGGAACAGTTGTAACTTCCAGGTGGAGAATGGCAACAAAAGTGATCAGACTAGGGGGGAAAAAAACTATGAAAAAGAGCTTAGTAATGCTAGGCTTGTTTAGTGAGTAGGGATATGATAGCACTCTTCAAGTACTTGAAAGACTTGTTCTGAAGAAGGCAAAGGTTTATTCTGTATCAAACCAGAGTGCAGGACACAAAATAATGGATTTAAATTATAGCATCTCATATTTGTGACTGACCATTAGGAATATGAATATATATATAGTAAATATATATATATTAGTAAAAGCAGTGACAGTGGACACTGACAGACTAGTGGTAGTAGGTTCCCCTTCACTGACTATGTTCAAGAACAGGCTACCCAGCTATTAATCCAGCATGCTTTAATTTGGATTCCTGCTCTGAGCAGAAGGTTGGCTTAAATGGCTCTTTTCAACTCCAAATTCCTTGATTCATAGCCCAGGTTTTTGTATTATAGACGATGAAAAAATAAAACTTCCCTGCTCTTTTTTTGACACTATGCATACATTTAATATATCTTTTTCATTTTTCCTGTTTTTCAAAACTATATAGATATGTGATAAGGAAAGAGCTTGACTTGATATCTGCTGTGAATTGCTTGATTAGCCTGGTTTGATGCTTGTTATGTTTGTGGCTCAGGTTAATGGCAAATAAAGTACCAATTAGATCTTTGATTATTAAGCATAAATTAATTGATTTTCTAACCATATTGTCCAAATAGTAGGCTTTTTTCCAAGATAATTGGAAAGATACAGGAGGCATTTTTTCCAAATCTACAGTACCCTTTTTTAAGGCATCAAATACAAACCATACACAATATTTCAGATATTCCAATATTACATTCAATAAATAAATACACTGGTGATTTGGTACAATATTTTAGTGAACCAGAACTAGTTATACCAATAGTCACATAAAAAAAAGTTGATCTGACGATTATTGGGACAACTTCATAAAATTTAGGCTGAATCTACAACATTTCTGTAACTAAAAATATAATTAAGAATAACTGACAAGTTCTGATGCATAACATGTCTTACCACTCCATCCAGCAATATTAACAGGTTATGGTAAAAAAAGGTCAACATAATGGTCAGGATGGTGTGATGGTATAAACTGGTTCTGCCAGTTTATTAGTGTTCCACAGATTATAAACATAAAAAACAGGCTGAGCTTCAATTGCACTATTGTGGCCATCATCTTGACTTTTTTGACCACACCTTGAGGATATCCCTGACTCCATTAATGTTGTCTTAAGGAAAATTAACAATATTACAAAATTGTGCTACAAAGTAGCATAAAGAGTTGTACATTCTATAGTTGCAACTTGTAATGGATATAAATAGAATTTCTTTTTATTTACTCTGGTTCTTTCCTCATACCACTTTATGAAATGTAGGACATAATTGATTTCTCAAGAGATCAGCAATTTAAGCTCATAAAAGAACTTCATTTTAGCAAAGGTATATGTAAAGATTTGTAAACAATTTTATCAATATGTCAAGTATTTGACACTAGCAACTAAAAAGAAGTGCACCATGGATTCTTCCCACCAAAATGAAGCAGCTGTGCATGCATGTACATGCAGAAAACTGTGAGAAGTTCTTGAAGGAGTTTTGCAAAAGATCCAATTCCAAAAGATGTATTCCTGCACATTGTGAAGCAAATCTTTGGAATGATTTGCATAGTCCCAGTTCAAATATCAAGCTAAGTGTTACTAGATCCTCTTGTTCACCAAGGTCAATTGGAGACTCTAATGATAGTGGCCCAAATGATTCTTGTTAAAAAGCATTTGTACGCAGTGTTCTGGCACCCCACATCATAATTGTCAGAGCCCAGAAGCATAGTCACCCAATACTATTCCTACCTCTGCAGGTAAGAGTTAAAATAGTATGACACAGAATCCCCAACCCTCATCTCCGGAAATTGGTTAGAGAGGTACCATGGCCAGTGACATGAAAACTGCTAAAAGAGGGGGCATCTCTGTCTCTCACACAGATAGACAGACAGACAGACAGGTATCTAACAGGGAGACTGGTTGTTTCTGTTCCAAAACTAGGCGGGAAACCAGATAAAAGTGTTAAAATAATCTGTAGTTTTCCAAGAATGTCTGCAGCTGCACAAAGTCTACCCTGTCAATCACCTTGCCCCCCCCCCCCCCAAAAAAGGGATATTTGGAATAATGGAATTCTTTGGATCAGGGAGAATTGCTTTCAGAAATGGCAACCACTGGCTCCTTTAAGGCCAATAGTTCTATTCTATCCTATAAGGGTTTCCTTACTATTCGCTGGATCCAGTTAACTTCCCTTGGCTGGTAGAAATAGGCTCAGAGGAGTTACAAAAACAAACAATAGGCTGGAGAGTTACAGGTATTGCCATAAACTGAAAGTGATACCATGTAATGAGACCACACAATGTACTGGATACTTCAGCATTAAAAATAGCACTCAAGTTGGTAGGCGTGTAAGCGATTTTATCTTCAGACTGATTGCAAATTGTCATAGAAAGTTTTGAGAGCTTCAATATAGGATTTCTAGAGCAAACAACAATAGGTTCGTGATTATCCTAAACAATTTTTTGGAGCTGAATTGAGGAAACAATACAGGCCACAAAGTAAGTCTTATTAGTGGCCTTTACAGTCATTAAATATGCATGACTATATGCTCTGAGGCATATCGACTCAGCTTCAAGGTGCATCTTATAAATTTGTACTGCAGCCATCTCATTGCTTGTTTCATTGCCCCAGCAAACCAGGGAGCTTCCCCCCAAAATGAAAAGCCAATTCCAAAGTGGAATCTGTCAGGTAAATGTTGCTGTCTGGAGAAAATTCTAGATAATTCTAGATAAAATCCAAATCTCTGAAACTCTGAATCACTTGGGTGACCTGCATGGGGTATGGGGGGATAAAGCTTAAATAGGAATTTTATGAGGGAAAAATACAGAATATACAATTTCAGATGTATCTAATCTGGACACAAATTTGTAAACAAAAAAGTTCACAAATTAAGAGATAAGGGGAGTTTTAAAACATCTATTATATTTTTTGTATTACTCTTCTTCAATGTCATACTTGGAATTTTACAAAATAGCCAATTTATTGTAAAATTGTAGATAGTTTTCAGAGGAAATTACTATTGTTTCATGAATTGGATTTATTAGCTCATTAATTAGCTTACATTTTATACAAAATATATCAGAATGCTAGCAAAAGGAAGCTGCCTACATAGAAGCCGTCTACAATTCCATGAGTGTTTTCTGTAATAATGAATAGAAAAATAGGGATCAGAGAATCAAGATCACTGCCAACAGATTATAATTTGCAACAAAATCAATAGAAAATCATTCATTTATTCTTTTGGAGGACAATAATAGGAAAATACTATTAACTGGCATTATATAAAGAGGTAGGATAGGAAGTGGCATGACATAGGAGATGGAAGAAAATACAGTGGTACCTCGGGTTACAAACACCTCTGTTAATGAACTTTTCGGGTTACGACCAGCTCCGGCCGCAAAAATTTACCTCGGTTTGCGAACTCCGCCTTGGGGTACGAACAGGATATGCGGCCATTTTCCCTCCTGTGACATGGTCCGTGGCCATTTTTCCTCCCCTGACACGTGGTCCACGGCCATTTTCCTCCTCTGACACGTGGTCCGCGGCCATTTTCCGCCCCTGACACGTGGTCCGCGGCCATTTTTACGTCCCTGACACGTGGTCCGCGGCCATTTTCCGCCCCCGACACGTGGTCCGCGGCCATTTTCAGCCCCTGACACGTGGTCCGCGGCCATTTTCAGCCCCTGACACGTGGTCCGTGGCCATTTTCCTCCCCTGACACGTGGTCCGCGGCCATTTTCCGCCCCTGACACGTGGTCTGTGGCCATTTTTACGCCCCTGACACGTGGTCTGTGGCCATTTTCCTCCCCTGACACGTGGTCCGCGGCCATTTTCCGCCCCTGACACGTGGTCTGTGGCCATTTTTACGCCCCTGACATGTGGTCTGTGGCCATTTTCCACCCCTGACACGTGGTCCGTGGCCATTTTCTGCCCCTGACACGTGGTCCGCGGCCATTTTTACGCCCCTGACACATGGTCCGCGGCCATTTTCTGCCCCTGACAGTGGTCCACGGCCATTTTTACGCCCCTGACACATGGTCCGCAGCCATTTTCCGCCCCTCACATGTGGTCGTAGGGAGGGGGACTCTCCCTCCAAGCAATAGGCACCTCCCTGTCCTCCACGCCAGAATGGATTAACGGTAATTACATTGAACCTTATGGGGAAATTTGCTTCGGGTTGCGACCAATTCGGGGTGCGACCAGAGTCACGGAACGAATTAAGTTCGTAAACCGAGGTTCCACTGTATTCAGAAGTTAAATTCTGAAGTTATTTAGGCTGAAAGAAGGTTGACAATTGCTCTCTTTTTAACAAATAATGTAAAGGAGGAATAAACATAGTGGATCATAAAAAGAGAGAATATGGGAATTATTCCTTTTTATTAGTAGTGATGGCTAATAAAGCAAGGAGGATATTTTGTACATTTTGTACATAGTAACAACTACTGATTATATAGAACTGGTTACAAAATAAGCAAATAAGGAAAATGCTGTATTGTATAGGAAAAAATCCCATATTTTTGTAAAGATACATAGCTTAAAATTCAAGTTGAAAAATTCTAAGAAGCAATTATGACATTAGAAGTTCCTTTACAATTTCAAGTTGCTTTGTAATTAAGACTACAGGAGGTAAGTTCCATGTTGTGAAAAAGTCTCATATTACAGCAGTACCAGTAAATGAATATGTTCTCTCCATTTATTATTATATTATATTGCATTATTAAGACCTATTATATTAATAAATCGTGAGCTTTCATCTCCCTCTACTTCTCTCTCTCTCTCTCTCATTCTCTCTCTCATAAAGCTGTGTAACACATAGTCTCTATCTTGTATATGTAAAGCTTCTCCATCCAGTTACATTGAACTGCAACCTCTATAATTCCCATGATGGCTGAGAGATTATAGAAACTTTAGTTCATACATTTGAAGACAGGATGGGTTAGATTGTATTTATATAATGCTCGTTTTAGAAAATGACTATGTCTATTATTCTAATACATTTATTACAAGTTGAAATGGCAAAGGCCTTAGTTGAATATTGCATAAAATGATATAAAATAGTTTTCTATTTTTCTAAAAGTTGTCTAAAATCTCTGTGTCTGCAAGGTATTAAACATTGCTTGATCTTGATAATGCTACTACTGTGAAAAAAGAACAAATTACAGTGAAAAAGCAGGATCAATGTGACTTCTTCAAATGGAAATACTATTGGATTTTTTTTCCAGTCCTTTAGTTTTATCTTTCTTTTAGAATTTTTGCTTATTTTAGAACTGTTGTAACTTTTAATATGTTATTTTTATATTTGTCAGACACATTGATAAACTGGGTTAAAAGATGGATTTTAAAAAATTCCCCTATTAATATAGACATTAACATTTAAGGAAAAATATGCTTACTTCATGGAATATGAAGTGAATATAACTAACCAGGCAATCTGATGCCTATGCATATCTATAAAAAAAATTAAAATATAAAAATGATCCATTGAATTTATGGAATTTTCTTACTTGTAAGGAAGTAATATATCATTACAGCCTAACTTGTAATTTTATCAAATAACAGGAATTATTAAATTGCTAAAAGCATGTATCTAATATATGCTCCAGAATAAGCAAATAATTGAGAACTAACACCTAACAAATTTTTACATAATAAAGATGGAAGACTAAGCAGAGAAATACCATTAAGAAATGTTGCTATGGTGAAATTACTTTTTAAAGCCAACAGATATGCAGAGCCTTTACAGGTGGAAAACTTGCTTGATTTTTTAAAAATAAATCTAACATGGCTAATTTCTCAATTTACTGAAAATGTCAAAATGGAAAGTATACTGAATATATCCAGGTATGTCTCATTTTCACAGACCTAATCAAATAACTTCACCAACAACTAAGATCCTCTGTTTTTATAACTTAGGTCCATTTGCATCAGTTCTGAGATTTTTTTTAAATCATATCCCTGTTTCCCTAGGAGCAAATTGCTATTTTGATTAATTACTATTACTATTGTTACAGTGTGTGTTAGAAAGACAGACAGACACCCACACACATGCACACACAGAATTAGAATAATTCTCCTGGTATAGCTATCAGCTTTTTTTCTGTGATACTTACTTTATTTTTTGCTCTATAAACATAATAAAATCCATAATCTCAAAAAAATAATTAGCAGGATAGTTATATAGGAACAATGTATATTAGAGACAGTTGGATGCACATGAGAATCACAGTGCCTATAATCCCAGCTTGTGCAGGAATGCATGCTGTGCTTTAGAACATCAGGGCTGAGAAAAAGAAAAAAATCGTTATCCACAACCATTGGTCAGTCACCAAGGAAACACTGTGGCCATTCCAAACTGATATCTGTAACCATTGGCTTGCGCATTATTCAACGCATCTGAGTAGAATCGTGCTTGCATTAAATTACTAGAAGGACCATTCTGTCTTTTTAATGGCCTTTGGCCATTAAATGTATGAGCCCCTGCATGCTGTCAGTCAGGAGAGGTAGCTTAATGCAGAACACAACCGCAAAAATGTTATAACTTGTACACCAAGTAGTATTAGATAAATGTTACTGTTGGTATCGGTTAGATTACAGCTCTCCAATTTTGGCAAAGAGATAAAACAAACATACAAAACAAAACAAAAAGAAGGTACTTAAATTTCAGTCCCAATAAAGTTTTAAACATAATAATTAGAAGAGAGAGAAAAATAAAATATTTGTCAAGCGATAATCTATAAGCACAAAAACAAAGTTTCTTTCTTGGTTGTTTGGGCCCACTTCCAAAATACATTTAAGACTACTGGATTTCTTTTTTGTATTACGGTAGACATTAAAATTCTATTAGCAATAACTTCCTACCAGAAAATATTTATTAGTTCATTTTCCACTTGTTAAATGTATTTCCTATATAAACATTATTAAAAAGTTATTGAACTGTATTTCTTCACCAGACAGCCATATTTAATGATGGATTTCTATTATTTATTTAAAATGCCTATTCCAGAGAGAGTGAAAAATAATTTATATTTTCTCTCAGGAACACAAAGATAAAAATAAATAAGAAAGTAACCTTATATAATATAGAATGTAAACAATAATTAAAATATATGTATATACTCACCCCTCTTAAGTAGAATAACTGTAGCATGTCTGCGGCCATATCCATTTTCAACATAGCATGAGTAATTTCCAAGATCCCCTTCTTCTACTGAATCAAGAATTAATGAGATGGAAACTTCTTGTTCTCCAAGATGTTCCTTAAGGACTCTGGTAAAATAAAAATATTATATATATCCATAATTGTTGAAAAATAATATTGCATGGAAAGAATCTTGATATAATCTTTATAAAAAAACAAGTAATAGCGTTGATGTAATTAAACCACTAGTTTACTATTAATATATATTAATACACCTGTTTGTAGATGCTAATAAGATCTAGAATTAGAGGATGTTTTAGAACATTTTTTTGCTAAAATATCCGCAGTTATCCTCATTCCATGAACCCTTTTTAAAGTAAAAAAAATGAGGCAAATAAAACAAGTTCTGAGAAAATGATTATCTAAATACTAAATAATTTTACTATACTTTTTTGCAGTTATGATAAAATATGTTCTGTCATGGTTAAAATAAAATTTATTTCTATATACTTCCCATTTTTCAGTTAATTAACATATTAATATCCACAGAAGATGAATGCAGTTCTTTGAGTAAAAGTACTTTGAGGAGTGATAATCTGTTATTCTTGATTTTTCTTTGCATTTTCAAGCATTATGTATTTTCTTTTGCTCATAATACTTGCTTATTCTCAAACAACACATACACACAAATAAACAAACCCCAAAAGCAATTATCACTATTTCTAAAAGTTAAGAAATATCTGAATGAATATCACAGAAAGACTTTGTATATGGAAACAATTTCTCATATATATAGTTACAGTATTTCTCATATATATAGTCATTGTACTTTATGATAACATTAATAAGATAGGGAAGCTATTAGCTTTCTCTCCAAAGTTGCACATTGTTGCAAGCTATGTTCATATATCTAATTGACAACTGCAAATCAATATATGAATTTGAACTAATTTGTACACATCTTATCCACTGACTCTCTCTCTTTTTTTCCTTCTCTCTGTGACACTGGACTTTCCTCTCTCATTTGATTTATTTTCATTTGATGCAAAGGCAGCATTCTCAGGCAGTAGATTCATGCCAGATAGAACCAAAGAAGGCTTAGAAATTGCATTTGTCTTAACTCACTGTTTCAGTGACTTTCGTTGATTGTGTATCATAAAATTTTGGGTTAGTATTCTGTATTTTATTCATGAAGATTTCTAGATATTTTTTACAGTTACAGAATCCCCATTCTTGCTTTAACAGTAGACTCTTAAAGTAGTCGTTTTAGGAATAATTGTATATGTATGTGAAAGATCAATTTTCTATGCCGTTCTCAGTACTCATCTTGCAAAAAAGCAAGGCTCAGATGATTTTGTGCACTTTAATAATGTCTATTGCTTTTTTAAAATTTGATTTGATTCATTTCAGAGAACAAGCTATTAGTCTTGACAAAACATATGTACATATATTTTTTACCTAATATCACTCTCCCAAACCCGACTTTCATCTAAATCCTCAATAAACTTTTCGCCTTTCATCCAATACATTAAAGGACTGACTTCTCCACTGTATCCAAAGAATGCTCGACAAGTCAGATTAGCAGAATGGCCTGTAGAAAAGAATTAATAAAGAAAATACGTTAGACCAAAACTGGCAAAACTAATTTATTTCAAGATTGACCATAAAGCAATGCTTTATCATATAAATCGAAGAGAACATTACATGAAAGTTAACCTTAGCATTCCTTCCTTCCTAGAAACATTTCTGACCCAATTATGTGCATAATACATGCTCAGGAGAAGGAAGGGAGGGAGGAGGGAGGAAGGGAAGAAAGGAGAAAACATCGGGGTCATTCCCAAACAAACATTTAGCAAATATCTAAATGAATGTTAAAGGACAGTTTTACATAGGAAATGCAATTTCTCATGCATATGTTTAATGTACTTGAGGATACACCTGATAAAATAAATAAGATATGGAAGTTCTTATGTATTAGTCCAAAGTTATTTGCAGCCTATGACCAATTATATAATTGACAATTTCAAAGCAATATATGAATGTATCAAAACAGTACACTGCCTATCATTTCTACTGAATACACACACACACACACACACACACACACACCCTTGAAACAACTAAAATAAAGAATAGTTCATTATTTAATGACAGATATTCAAAAGCAAATTAGTTATTTGGTTTTCTTTCAAAAACCATTTTATGTGTTGTCAGAAGCCTCCATAATCCACAGAACCCAAAAATCAAGAAATTAATAGTTACTCAAGATCACATAGTTCTACATTACTGAAACACTATTATTTATTAATATTAAGCAGCAATACTTGTTGTAGCACGTGGCTGGATAATCCAAGGCCTGCAGGTGTAGTTAACTGTAGTTAAGCAACATATGGAGTACCACCACTGACCACTTCTGCCCTAGAACATGTTATTTTCTGAAATGTCATGTGTATTCCACTTCTTTTGCTTTATTTTGCTTGCTGCTACCTGAGTGTTAGGTTTAATGGGAAGAGTATAGGAAGTGAGTTCTTCATTTCCTTATATTCAACTCCATCCCAGATAATTGTGAGCTCCAGTTCTCATATAATCAAACCTTAGCAGTATGATAGTATGCAACCGAAAATGTCACTAGAACCATTACTAGATTTGGAGTTGTTGAATAATACAAAGCATACACAGTTATACATACCCAAGTGCACGCACAACAGCACATACATACTCACAGAATTCACACCAAGATATACTCTGGTAAATTAAAATAATTCAGTGATGGGAAAAGAAGATACACATGAATGTGAAAGAGACCATTTATCTGCAAGGCATTGGATATCATATTCAGTAGTAGCTGGCAACCAGTATGTGGTGCACAGCTCTGATACAACTCTGGGGAGAATCAAATAGCCATAATGAGCAGAGTCAACTATACCTAGTTGCTACTTATAGTCTTTTTTTTTAAAGGAAGAGCTAGAAAAACACTTATGTAAGGAACTGAAGAATGCTGTCCCCCCTGGCCTCCCCAGATATGGGTATTCTCAGGTTAGTAGAAGGAATTGAGGATTTTTATTTCTAGACTCAATCCAGGGCCTTGTAGATATAACTGAGTATGTCTCTTGGCCCTTCAAAACTAAAAATATAGAGACAGTATAGAAATAATTATTATTTACTGTAGTTGCATTTGTAAAAATGATGGGATAAATGCTAAGAATGTTTGCTTGTTGGATATGATAATAGTTAGAACCCTGTTAGGTCTGAAGAGGTTTGCAGAGATTATTCCCAATCAATCATACAGATAAGAATCAAGTTTTCTGATAGGCCCACTTCATATTGTGTACCTTCTGCTAATTACATTTATGCAAGATGACATTTTCACCTTTGGCAATAACATGTACCTGCAAATCAGTGGCACAGCCACAGGCACATGCATGCCTCCTCAACACGCCAACATATTCCTGGCTGATCTTGAACAATACTTTCTTAACTCTGATCCCCTTTGCTTGAGATTCATTGATGACATTTCATCATTTGGACCCAAGGAAATGAATATATCATCAAATTTCATCATGACTTCTGTAACTTCCACCCCACCATCAACCCCAGCCTAGACCTATTTTCAGAACAAATCCACTTCCATGATGTCGCCATAAAACTACATGAATGACACATAACCACCACATTACACAGGAAACCTCCATGCTTCCAGCTTCCACCTAGAACACATGACCAAAGCAATTACTAATACCTAGAGTCTATGCTATAACCACATTTGTTCTGACCCACTTGACAGAGATGCTCAATTGATGGAATTAAACCAGGCATACCTACCCATATCCATATCTACCCAATGAAATAAATAGATAAATAAGTAGAACCAGATCAATTCCCAGGAGCATCTATTAAAAGACAGACCATAGAAACACAACAACAGAACACTGATTGTCACCTGCAGCCCATAGCTCATGTCACTAAAGCTCACTATTAATAAGCTACAGTTATTATTGGGCAATGCCACTGCACTCTCTCAGGCACTGGGTGGCAAGTCCATACTTACATACAGACAACCACACAATCTGAAGATTCTCACAACAACAACAGGACAATGATGCCAGTATGAGAACCGGACCCTGCAACAAACCCAGATGTCTACTCTGGCCTCACATTTACATCCAACAGCTGTATCACAGGCCCCAACAAGTACTGTACATACACAACATTAGATATACTTTCATATGCTTTTCTTGCAAAGTGATGTAGGACACCATCTGTCAGTTAAACCCTCTGGTTTCTATGTAGGACAAATGGGACTAACTGCGCAAAACAATTAAAGTTTGACATGAGGATTCAAAACAAGGGCCAATTAATATCAGAGCACTTCAACCTCCCAGGACACTCCAGACCAATCTTCAAAGTGACTGTTTTGAAAAAACAGGAGTTTAATAACACCATTGAGTGAGAAATTGTTGAACTCACATATGTACATCAAAAAGTTTCCGGCAATCTCAGAAGACCTTAACAAACAAATGGGTTTTTATCACATTACAATTGTTAATTTATAAGGTACTGGTAATCAGTCTCACATGTAACTTGCACTTGCAAAACCAACCTAGCTCCTTCCCCCCCACCTCACCCCATTTAAATCCTACATCAGTCTAGTTCCTCTATGAATCTAATGAAGTAAGCTGCAGCTCATGAAAACTTATGCTTTTCAATAAAATATGTTAGTCGGAAAAGATCCTACCAACTCCTGGTTTTTGTTTTTTGTTTTTTTGCCATCATAGACTAATACAGCTCTTTTCCTACTCCTGCTTGAATCCAGTACCTTCCACTTTATTATATGTAATGAATATGGATCATCTTACTATGAATCCATCTTAAACTCAACAGTACAGACCGTTTTGGGTGTATATTAATGTGACATGTTTATCTTAAATCTTAATGGAATGTGAGAGGAACTTTAAAAAGCTAAACCTCTTTTAAAATTAGGATTGTTCTTCATAAATCCTTAGGAATTCCTCCCCCCACCTCCAATATTCAAGGATATTTTTAAACACAAAAGTCATCATTTTTATTCAACTTGAAATATTTCCTCGTAGAAAATAAATTAGAAAAGAAGCACCATGTCCTAGAAATATAGTATGGATTACTGTTCAGCATCCGACATTAATATGCCAGGTATTCTGCTATAAATTAATACTGAGGGTGCAGTTCCTATATAATCTGTACTTTCCAGCCTGGCTGAATTTAACTGTGTACTATTGGAAAAGTGTGTCACATAGGCAACGTTCTATGATCTACTTAGTGAATTACTACTTACAGGGAAAAAAAGAACAGAAATGGTTAGTTCTTGTTTTATTTCTTCTTTCCTGAATTTAGCTATGTTTATTCACACAAGTGATTTATACTAATGCAAATGCCACACTAGGAATTGCCTCACACATGTCAAAACTGTGCATTTTTAAACAGGCAGAATGTCAATCTTCAAAGATTAAAAAAAAACGCCATGTAACTATTCAAAAGGAGCAATTTGTTGTCTGATTTAATATACAACTGTATATACAGTATAATAATGATAATAAAGACTGACCAATTATTTATTTAAAGTCAAGGTGCTCCAATTCAGAGTGCGGGTTTTCACCTTTAAAGCCCTACTTGACATGGAGCTAGGTTACTTGCAGGACTCTCCCTGATGGTTTCTGTCCACTCTACCAGCTTTGCAGAGTGAGCATGATCGGGGTACTCTTGGTGAAACAGTGTCACTTGATGGGCCCCAGGAAGTATGCCTGTCATAGTGCCTGTCCTATGGAATAGCCTCCCCTCAAAGAGATGGCAGTCTCAACCCTACTGGTCTTTCAGAACCACTGTGATGACCTGGCTCTTCTCCAGCATTGGGGCTGGGATGTTAGTTACTGGAGTTTGACATGGATGTATGTGATGTGTTTCTACACTCAAGGGGAGGGCGGGGGGAGAGAAACTTGGGTTTTTCTTGGTGTTTGATGATGCATTTTATTATGTTCTCCACCCAAACTTTCATGGCTAGATGGGAGGCCACATACAGTAAATCTGGTTAATAAATAAACACATAATGGAAAAAAAAATTGTATTCAGTAGATCATCATTTGGACCATATATTTTAGAATGAGAATAAATGTTCACTGCACTGCCAGTGCTCAAATATGAAAATACTAAAGAAATCTGTAAGTAATGTGCTTTGGATGGTTAACCACAGACATTTATTACACAGAAACAAAAATTGGAGAGACTTAGTTTGCTGAAGCAAATCCAGAAGAGAGGTCTGAGCCCTAAAACATGAGGCTACTATTTTCAAGCATGTTCTGCTTCCCTAGAGAGACATGAATGACAGAGAGTTAAATTTCTATCTCTCTCAGTAAATTTCCCATTTTTTAAATTTCCTTCTCTATCACTAAGCACTTGCCCCAAACTGATTTTTCCTTGGATTGCTGACCTCCTGAATAATTCACCCTCTCCATTCCTCATTCCTCACTCACTTATTTACAATGAATGCATGAATAGAATGAATAAATAGTGCACAGTGTGTAACTGTCTCTAAAGACAACAATAAACAAAGCCTAATCAAGATCACCAGAAGAAGCAAGCAACCAATTGTAATTAACAACAGGAGCTTTGTATATTTTGCTCATGACCCATTATCCTCTAAGTCCAGGGATGGATCTAAGATCGAATATGTAGATTATATAGTTTTTCAGATCTTTATTTCTCTTTCTTAACATCATGAAGGTTCTGGATTGACCTTCATCAGTGATGTTTTAATTGGATTACTGCACTGAGTAGACAGACAAATTCAGTGCCCCTTCTAGTTTTATGCCTTTACAATTCTGTACCTTATAATCACAAATGTACTTGAACAAAACTGAGGCACTTAGGTTTTTGAGATTGCATCCTATGCCTATTTACTATAGGAAGGTCACTTAGTATTAAATTTCATGAGCCTGGTCTGCAAAGTGTGCAAATATGACAAAAATGAATACTAAATTATTCATTTTATATTATGAACAGACCTTTAAAAAAAAAAGATTGGGTTTGATAAGGAGATAAGTATTCTATCTTCTTCAAATCAACAAGAAAAGAAGTTGGTATTGAAAGCTACCCACCCTGCCAGATAAAATACTCAGCTAATTTTGGCTGTTCCCCTGAGATTGTAGAGCTGAAGGGCAGTGCTCTGATTCATTTTCCACTGCAATTCTTACTCCACACATTGCTAAAGGAAGCGCTGTCATCAATTTCTATTCAAGCAAGAGCATCAGGAAGAGGTATCAGCCTGGGCAGAAGTACATAAGAATGCTAGACTATTGCTCACCCCTTCTTTCTGGCCTAAGAGAGAATAAAAAACTTAGGAGTAAATAAAAAGACTGGAACACATTCCCTCCAGCAGCCAACCCTCATAAACAGGGATCAACACCAGACATACAAATGGCAGAAAGCAATGGTCTAATCAAGGAACCACAAAGAGGAAACCACACACCTCCAAAACTCACAGAATAGATTGATCATGTGCCATCAAGTTGTTTTTGATTCCTAGAAACCACATAGATAGATTTTCTCCATGACATCTATTCCTAACCTGGTCTTTCAGGTTTGCCAATGGCACGCTCATTGCCCTCACTGTAACCGAGTCCATTCACCTTGCTGCTGGTGGTTCTCTTCTCTTTCCTTCCACCTTTCCCAGCATTACAGCCTTTTCCAGAGAGCTAGGTCTTTGCATAATGTGTCCAAAGTAGGATAATTTGAGCTTCATCATTTGTGTCTTGAGTGATAACTCTGGGTTGATTTGTTTGATGATTCATCGGTTTGTTTTCTTGGCTGCCCATGGTATTCTAGGAGTTTTCTCCAGCATCAAACTTCAAAGGCGCCAATAGTCTTCCTATCCTGCTTCTTCGAAGTCCAGCTTTCGTTCCCATAGAGTGTAACAGGGAATACTATGGATTGCACACTTCTGAACTTTGTAGGTATAGACACACCACAATATTTGGATATCTTTACCAAGGCCTTCATGGCTGCTGTACCAATTGCTGGTCTGTGGCATACTTCTTGACTGCTGGTTCCTTTACTGTTGATGGTTGATCATAAAAGGCAGAAGCTATCCATCACTGCAATATCTTCATTGTCAGTTCTAAGGCTGGTTGTTCTACCTGATGTCATTAGTTTGGTATTTATATTTAATTTTAGTCCTATCTATCATCTTTATTATGGTCACAGACCAGAATTACAAATAAAAATACATGAAAATACATGAAATACATTAAAAATGCATTAAATGAAGTGAACAGAACATGATAATATATTTACAGATTGGTGGGATCATCAATGGGCAGTCAAAATCTGCCTAATTTTTCAGACAGTGTAACAAAATTTAGCTATGTTCAGGGAAACTAAATCATTCTGATCAGATAGCAACAACTGGACATAAAAAAGATCAGAATTCCCTGGATATTTTATCAAATGAGGAGTTATTAAATGGGTTCGTGAGTCCTTATAGAAAATACAGTATAACAGGACGTGTGCTATACTTTCAATAGCCCCTTGTCCACAGGGGTAATTTAGTCCCATTTATTCACTGTACTCTTTGACTTTTAGTACTACGGCTTGCAGATCCTTTGCATTTTCAGCTATCAGGGTAGTGTCATTGGCATAGTGAAAGTTATTAATGTTCCCTCCTCCAATTTAAAAAACACACTAAAATTCTTCCAGCTCAGCTTCGTTTAATATATATTTAAGATATAGGTTGAATAAATAAGGGGAGAGTAGACAGCCTTGTTGCATTCCTTTGCCAACCTGTAGCCAGTCTGTTTCATCATCTTCTGTCTGTTCTGTGGCTTTCTGACCTGTATATAAGTTTGTCATGAGGACAATGAGATGTTCTGGGATTTCCATTTTTTTGAGCATGTTCCACAGCTTGTCATGATTGACACAATTGAAGGCCTTTCTATAATTGATGAAGCACATAATGACTTCTTTTTTTTTTTTTTTGGTATTCTTTGGCTTTCTCAATTATCCAACATGCATCAGCAATAATGTCTCATGTTCCTCAGCCTTTTCTAAAGCCAGCTTGAACAACTGGGGTCTTTTTAATGTAGGACTCTAATCTGCATTGGATGATCCTAAGCATTACTTTGCTAGCATGTGAAATTAAGGATATTGTGCATGCTCTGTTAAGTTTTATTTTTTGGTACTGGAATGTAGATTGAAGTCTTTCAGTTGCTTGCATGTTCTGTGGTTATCACATTGAACTTGATCATAGAAGTCATTAACCTCCTGTTCATCTTCATTGGTGGTTGAAGCATAAACTTGAATGAATATCACATTAAAGGCTTGTCCACAAAAACTAATTGATATTATTTGATTATTGATTGCATTGTAGCCAGGTACTGTTCTGCTATACCCTTCCATTCCTTTTTTGTTTTTCATGTTCTGGTAATAAACAGTGTGATCTTCTGACTCAAAGTGTCCAATCCTAATCCATCTCAATTTTTAAGATGTCAATTTGAGTGGTTTCATTTCATGTTTCACTGTCTTGAGCTTTTCTGTGTTCATGCTTCTTACATTCCATATTCCTACCATAATTCTGTCTTTGCAGCTTCACATTTTCTTTTCCTGTATGCCAAGAACAGCAAGTAGACATCCAGAAGGCTTTAATCCAGCCATGTCACAAAAACCATTACTACTCCAAAAGATCCTCAGCTATCCCTCTGTGGCATGTTGAATGTCACAATCTGAGGGGCCCATCATCCAGCACTATATCGTCAATAATTTTATCCTTTCTATACATGTGGTTTTCTTGGTAAAAATACAGGAGTAGTTTATCACTGCCTTGCCTGCACAGTATGAATTGATGTCTTTGCCATTGGCACTAACATGATCATCTGCCCACAGCACTTTGCTATATCACTGCTGCCCAATCTAGGTCCTTTCTTGCTATAGCTGGCCAGCTGGGATGATCTTCATGTCATAGATAACTTTGGAATATCAAAGAAGAGTTTCCAAATCAAGATAAAGATGATGAATAAATAAGAGGTTAAAGGAAGAAAGCACAAGGCTTTTCTTCTTGCAGAACTGTCCAGTCAGGAAAGGGGATAATTTGGAGAGTGCACGTGGGGATACAGTTGCCTTTGGTGTATTGCTTTTGTAAACTGCTTAGTTTTGTTTTGACTGAGGTGGCAAAAAGCATTTGTAAATAACTAACTAAATAGTTCATTCCTTTATGTTTTAGACACTTTAGGAAGCATTACTCTCAAACAGCCTGAAGCAATGATTGCTTCCACAACTACATTTTTTTTTAAGTTAAATTTTCAACATCTGGCTAAACTGCAGTTGAAGTGACTAGAAATATTATGTTTCGGTGACCATGCACATTTTCATGTTTTGTAGATGTAACGCCATTAGATATCAGTTATATTCTTGTGAAGAGTGTAATGTTTTATAACAAGGGCATTGTCTCAGTAATTTTCTACAGTACATCACCGCATGAAAATTCCAGTCATTGCGTGAACCCACTGTAGATTTTCCAGAATCCATTTCCTAACCAGTGTTTTAAAAGGAGGCCAGGTAACATTGCCCAAAATAAAATATAGATATTAGAGAATGCAGAGAACTGATGAATAATAAATATAAGTTTTCCATATTATTTTTACATAAAGTCACACTTGCCCTGATGAAATCAATTATGTTTTGGGTGAAACAGTTGATTAATGACTTATCAATGTGAGCAAACTCTTCCAGGCTTGGCTATATGTATTTATTTGGGGAGAAATCAAAATCACTATATGAAATGAAACTTGAAAAATGAAGATCCATTTGCATTTTTTAATAAATTGGATTTGGATAAAGGCTCTCTGAAAGGAAGGGGGGACAGAAAAATCTCTAAAATGGAAATCATCCTTGTTATGAGGTTTAATTTCAAATTAATGGAATGTGAGAATAGCTTCAGAAAGACAGCCAGTGGGATCAGGAGTGTCAATTTTTGATCTCAGTGCTGTGTTTCTGTAGTTAGTGAAGAGCTGGGATTTTTCAAGCTATGCTGTGGCTTCTTTTCTCCACTAGAGGACAGTGTCTATCTTTACAAGGAGGAAGCCATTTATTTTTAATCTAAAGAAATTGCCTGGTGTATAAACTCTAATTAAAAACATCAGCATTCGAATAACCTGCTAGTTGCAATTAGCAAACAGTGAATATTTTGAGCCTGAGTAAAGTGTCACCTCATATGTACAGCCTAAATTATATTTGCACCATTTAGTCATACATGTTATATAATATCTTGCAACGAAATCCATGTTAGTTTCTTATTAGTGATGATTCATCACTGACAGATGTTTATTTCTCCTGAAAGTAACAATAATTAGCAGAATACATCATCAAAATATCATTAAAAAAATCCTCAAAAATATTTTTCAAGTTTTTCATGCTAGATAATCTTTTACATCTTCCATATACAGTGTTTGGTTTGACCCAAACATTAAAAAACTAAATGAAGTCTAACCCACAAAGTTTATCTCCTAAAAATAAAAAGAAATTATTCCATTTACAAGTTGTTTGTCTTTCCTTCCTTTCAAGATGACACACAGAGCTACAATTTCAGACATGTGGGAAGCATAGAAAAACTTTAAAGTGAATATTAATCATGCTAAGAGTAATAATGATTACAAGTGGTTAGTGGTAATGATTACAATAGAAATATACAACTGGTGATATAATAATAATGACAAGAATCATAATGATACCAATTATTAGGATAATGATGATCATGAGGATGATGAAAATAATAATCAAGATGATACTATTTCTTATTAATATCCACACTTCCGTGAACACATATTTTTGCTTGAATCTTTCCCATTAGTCTGTTGACTTTCATGTCTATTTCTTCTCTTCCTGGAATATTTATCACATATGACGGTGTATGTGGATGTCAGCTTATTAATCTTGAAAATGAACTCAGAGGAGAAGAAAATAGATTTAGATACTGGAAGAGGTGGTTGATGGAAAGCATAGATGTCAATGAGAGAACCACTTAGTGTATAGGAAAAAAGAAGGGTGTGGGATCTCTACTAGGCATCTTGGAGGCCTACTTTAATCTTTTATTCTTTCTCCAGTTTATGATCTGCTTTACCATGAGAATTTCTTATCCATTCAAGAGAAGGTCTTTGATGGGGTTCCTGGCTTTTTTGCCAGTGTCCAAAATTTGAGCAATATATATCTCTAAAGACCAGGCATTCTACAACTGCTTAAAGGGATTGTCCAACATGTGTCAAGCAGTATTAATTGATTTACAGCAGCTGATTTACACAATGATATGCCTTATTATGACATACTCTAGCCAGTTCATTCTTAGCCTCAGGAAAATATGCCAAGAGCAACTTCCGTTCTCTTAAATACTCTTCCTGCAAAATGAAAATGTACCAGTAAGTTAGAAAACCCTCTGTCAGGAATTGATTTGGATAGACATATAAGAAAGCTATCTCTTTTAAATACTTATAGTTGCTCTCATCGTGAAACTGCAAAATGTTCAACTCCTGCCTGGTGCCCAACCTAATTCCTGGCTTAACTGACTTCAACATTTTAGAGGTCAAGAACCAAAGGCTTTTGGGTCTGGGTATTTCTATACTCAGGCTGAAGCTGTTTTGACAGAATTTCATGATCTCCATGGCTACGGTGGCATCTATCCAGATCACTTTTGCATCTACCTTTGAGATAGAGCATATCCTTAATTTGTTTTTTTGGCCTGAAGGGGAAAGAGCAATATATCTAGACTTCAGATATAATTGCTATGGCTGAATCACTGCTTGATGAATAGCTGTGAATAGCTGTGAGAATCCTCACCAGGTTATTTTTTCAAATCCAGTTGCCAACTATTAATAATTTGCTGAAGAGGTGGAACAACCAATCCTCCCAGGCATTTGATAGGATGGCTTCTAAGAGCCTCATTCCTCACATCAGAACCTCTGATGTTCCATGGTGACTGGAATGATTGTAGGAGATGACATTGGAAGGAAGGTAGTTTGGACAATTATGGCATAAGTCCATGCCATTGAAAGCAGTGAGAAAAAATAATGATGGTTTCCCTTCTGATTATACAATTATGCTTTATGGTTTAATCTGATTCTAAACTGCCAGAGTTGATTATGGCCATATTCAAGTGTAGTTAGTCAATCAATATAGTTACTTGCAGGACTATTCATGCTCATACAATCCACCCTACACTTGTAGATATTTAAAAGGATGCCTTATGCAGGCCATGGATATACTTAACATCAGCAACTAATTCTGCCTGAACAATTTGCTGCTGACATCCCTTACTGTTCAGGAAGAGCTTTATTTTGTTTTATTGTATTTTTCAGGCCTTTTAGCTTTCGCTAGGTTTTAATAATTTGCATCGTTTATAAGTCTTTGTAGGCTGTATAAAGCCATAAATGGCAATGGACAGTATATATATTTTAAAAAATAAAATTAAAATAAATAGTGAAATCCTGAGTAATTTCTTAGAATTGTCCACTGCCTTTAATGGAATTTACCTCTTTGTAAATATGAATATGTTTGTACAATTTCATGGACAAAATATGAATATAATTATAACTTTAAAACATTGAATATCTTTTCCTAGGAAAACAGGTTTCTTAACACTGGTAATACTATTTTTGAAAGCTATTGTGATAATTTCAGAGAAGAGAAGTTTAATGTTTTTGGAGAAATTACAATGAACAAAGTGAAATCTGCTTCAATGAAATATTGTTGTGTGTTAAACTCAAAAACTATGCTATGTTTGCATAATATTTAATCTCTGGCATCATAATTTTATTTTAAATTTTAAAATAGAGGGAACCCCCAGAATACCATGTATTTATTTTTACTTTTCCAAATTGGTTTATCTGATAAGAGTATTTTATTCACATGCATACCATATCATATACAATGGATATCAGTCAATTGTCAACTTTTATTAAAACTTCCACTCAGACATTGAAGATCTGAACCCTTTTGCTTCCTCAAGAAAAATAAGCATGTCAAAACCATTTGGAATAAATATTTTTTAAAAGCCCTGTCTTGTGGTGATTCTTGTTTGGGTTTCAACAGTAAAAGACAAATTTACTTGACACTGTGCTAATCAGAAATATTTTATTTCTCACAGTGATTATTTCCTCTTGCATTAACCCACTATTTTTATCCTGGCAGGCAGGTTATTTTGCCATTCTCTTTTTTGTCACCTGAAATGCATTTATGGGAGTGGAAAATTAGGTAGAGCAATCAACAAATAATTAAAATCCTGATAACCGATTTTCTAAATGATTCTCTACAGAGACCAAGAAAAAGAGGTTAATACTTACTCATACAGATAATTATTGTCCTTCCTATCACAGGAAAAAAATCTTATACACACAGAGAGACCACTTTGTGAAAACTTGTTTATAAATACATACATCTTCCATTGACACAGATATCAGATGGATCCTGAATTGAAAGAAGAGATTCCTTTTCTGATTAAAAATTCCTTTGATTGGTGGGAGAAAATGGTTTCCATTGGAATTATGGATACTTGGGACTTAATCTGGGACTTAATCTAGAAAGAATTATGTATCATATTTAGGGATAAACTCTTTATGATTGTGGCTATTGCTACAAGAAGTCTAAAGGAGTTATTATATAACTTTTACTATATGACCATGTATAATGGCCATATTACGTATATGTATAACATATACGTAATGATTGCCAGCTATGAATTTCATACACTTTTATGTTTTAACTTTAATCCTTTTTTAATATATGCAAATGTAATATGTAGCCTCTATACAGGTGATTTTTAAAAAGAAAATTAGCCTGAAAATAGCTAATGTTTAAGTTTGTTGAGTGACAGGAGACATTCGGGTTTCCTGATAGCCTTGCTGTGATTTTTACATCCTATTCTATTTAGTTTTCATCCTTTCTTTCGGTTTTGCTTTGTTTGAACTTATTATATGCAATAATTTAGGAATAACTTTTTTATATATTTTTTTCTCCCACCTTTATTATTTTTATAAATAGCTCAAAGTGGCAAATGTACTTAATACCCCTTCCTCCTATTTTCCCCATAACAGCAACCCTGTCAGGTAAGTTGGGTTGAGAGACAGCGACTGGCCCAAAGTCACCTGGGTGGCTTTCATGCCTAAGGAGGGACTAGAACTCAGTCTTCTGGTTTCTATAATTGTTTCGTTGCTGCAGTAATGGCTGAATTCAGTTACGTGGTAGTATAGCTTTGTCTACTATCCCAAATTCACTTGACAATTTACCAAAACCCTTATTTTCATACCCAATTATGATGTGAAGCTTAAAGCTTAAAGGAAGTAGTTGTAGAATTTCAGCATTGTGCTTCATTTCCTTTGGAAGCCTAAACACTTGTCCAGTATAGCCCACAATAGAAATGAGGTTCCTCTATGCAGTTGACCAGCCAAGTTATTAGTCCCTCCTGAGTCAAATTCTGCTTCCTCCTTTTGTGTAGCTTACTGTTACTCATAGGTTATTAATATTACCTAGCATTCTTGCACTAGCCCTAGGTTATCAGTGCACCAACTATTTTTGCACAGGTCCACTGAGTCATTATTGTGCTCCTAAGCATTAATACACTTCCTTATGAGGTGATTGGCTATCACATATGGAAGAGTGAGAAGACATTACATGAAGATAATTCATGCACCTTTAAACTTCATCTACTGGTCAGCTTCCCCTATCCTGCACATTTTATTAAAAATTCACGTGAAGGTAGAAGGCAGGAAGAAATGAAAGGAGCATTATTTGTCAATTCTTTGTACAATAATATGAACTCCCTATTAAAGTTAACAGTTTGTGTGTATGTGCACATACCCAGAGACACAAAAGTTGGCCACTGGTTCTGTGTTCCTATTGTTGTTATTGTTGTGCTATAGTTGTTATTTCAATTTGTATCCTTTTTCTGCCCAAAAGGCACTCAGAACAACTGATAATAAAACAAAAGGATGAGGAGAGCCTTCTCTGCCATTGCCCCTGCCCTTTGGAATATTCTCCCCCCAGAGATGCGGCAGGCCCCTACCCTCCCAGCTCTCCAAAAAGGTTTAAAGACCTGGCTTTGTCAGTGTGCATGGGGTGATATGGGCTCTAACCATCATTGGGAGTGGTTAGTGCCCTGACGACGCTCCCTTGAATTATCCGCCAACTCTCCATCTTTCTTGGAAGCTATTTATTTATTATTAGAACTGTTTTAGATTGCATTTTAATGAATTTTATCTTTGCTGTAAACTGCCCAGAGTCATTTCAATGAGATGGGTGGTGATGAATTTGATAAATAAATAAAAATAAATAAAATATAAACAGCTACAATCTAGTAGAAACCCTTAATAATTCAAATTGAAAAGTCTGGCTATAAAGCAGAAGGTCTGTTCCTAAAATAGAAGGAATCAGGACTGACCTGGGCTCAGTTCTGGTGGTTATAATTCATTGGAATAGATGTGGTGAGACTTTGATTTAATCTACTGCCAGTTCATTTCTTTACATTTTGATTCCTTTTTAATTCACGTCAGCTTTAAACCCACATAGTTTTCTTTCTTACAACTGAAGATCTACATACCAGAAGATCTCAGGATTTGCCTTCTATAAAAAAAGTATCATCTGCAGCAAATTCCTGCCAGCTTTCCCAGAGGGATTCCCTTAGTGAACCACAGGGATCATCAGTCCAATGGTTTTGAAAATAGAATTATAGTCCATTGAAAATCAGTCAGATTCAGTTCAGTAAGTCTAATTTAGGGTGGTAGTTTAACAGTGAAAATTCATATGGCTGACATAGTAAGAAAAAAAGGTTCCTGGAAATTATCTCTCTAGTTCTTTGCCTCCAGGGCTTAAGCACAGCATCTGTGTACTACTGTTCCTCTGCCTCCTGATTATATTATCTCCTTCCTAAAATGTAGCTATAAACAGATTCAACAGAAAGTGAAAATGTAAATGTGTAATGTGCTGGATAATGGGCGGTTGTTTTCTGCCTTGCCTAACTAATGGCTTCTCTTCCTTTGATATAATTTTTGTTTGTGTGTTTGTTTGATTACCTTAACTTTTATTGATTTTATTAATCTGCATATATTTTTCAGTCATTGATTGCCTTCTAACTACTGCTCCAATTCAATATTTGATCTTGAACATATTAATAAAATAATATATATATCAGATTATTTCACAGGACCACAGGCTTCTAATATGCTTGCTTTGGTAGCATGATCTGCACAATTAAATAAACCTGAAAGTAGAGTCCTATAACCACCATGCAAGGATCTGTAGTTTGAAACAAAAACAAAAACTTGTTATGTGACCCCACTTTATAAAATAAAAACCCTGGACAACATGTAAGTACAAGTCTGTCAGTATCATGATACAATGAATTAACATCTATATCCTTCTTAACACATGTATTTCTTTCTTTTTGGAAATCACAGATGGAGGCAGCAAAAATAATTATTTTCGCATTTGTTACCAAAGAAATAGAGTTTAAAGAACATAATAAATACTAATATTTTACATTTTGACAGCTCCACCGTGATCCTTAATTTCACATTCCTGTCAACCTTGTAAGCTGCCCTTTCTCTGATGGAGACTAGATTTTATGAGAACTACCACGCTTCCCTGCAATCACAATCCATTGCTTCTGGATCTTTCATGTAGAACAACAAAGAACAAATGTGTTCCATCTTCTGAATAACAATCTCTCATATATTAAAAAAAAAAAAAAACTGTTACAAAGTTCGATCTAACTCTTCTTTAAGCAAGATAGAAAGAATTCTTAACTATTCCTTGTAGGAATAGTTTTCCAGTTTCCTCACAGTATTGATCACTCTTTGTTGGACATAAATAGAACAAAAAATTCTTTCAAATTTGCATTTAAAAAATGTGACTTGACAACTGCAGAACTGTTACAATGCATTTTAATTCTTTATTTTTCCTAAATAAAGTAGAAAACTGTATGCATACTAGGATATAGACTTGCAATTTCTATGGAATCAGAAATTGCTATTGTGTTGGCAGAATTCCACAACCAGAATGTTCATTAATTCAAAAAGGAAAGGGGGGAAAAATAAAACATTTTCAGCAACTCCTCCCTACCTCTCCCAAATTTATTCCTGCATTTGGTGATTCTTCAGAACAACAAGGGAGGTAGTGTAGGTCTGAAGGAGACATTATGGGAAATTGCACCCTCCCATTTGATGATAAAACCTCTGCAAGATGAAAGGTATTCCTTCACTGCAATGATGCCAACTAGCTACAACCAAATGTCATAGTGGTGACTTATCCTTAGAAGCTGTTATCTAAATTTAACTTTTTTTTTTTTTTAATCTGCGCTCAGTCGTTACTGACTCTGCAGTGACTGCTTGGACAAGTCCTTTTGCAGTTTTCAAGGCAAGGTGTTTCGGAAGTGGTTTGCCACAGCCTCCTTCCTAGAGCAGAGCCCAGCTGGCGAGTGCAGGACGTGGGGTTTCCATTGCTTCGCGCCCTTTTCGGGTGCGCACGGTTTTTTGCTCTTACCGGCGACTGCTCCCGACTCCTTGTTTGCAAGGCACTGCCAGCATTTTTCCTCCCACCGGAGTGAGAGTACCCATTTATCTACTCACGTGAGTTTTCGAACTGTTGGGTTTACAGGAACTGGGGAGGAAACAGGAGCTCACCCTGCTAATGCGAAGGCTGTATTCAAACCGCTGAAGCGTCGACCATTTCTGGCCGGCAACTTTCAGCGTCATTAAGCCGCTGCACCACCGCGTCCCCCTAAATTTAACTTAGATTAATCTTAATTGACTTGATTTTTCCTGTTAGTTACTTACTGTTTTCAAATACATTACAAATTTATATCCATTTTCTAGTAGTTACAGAAACAGTAATAGCCTAACTGCCTTGTTGTAAAGCAAATAGTCTAGTAGAAGAAAAAGGCTGATATGAT